>NW_028245439.1:0-344709 GCF_964263255.1 Lissotriton vulgaris
GGTGCTGCCAGCTTGTAAACGAACTCCAGACTGACAAGCACTCCACACACGAGCATAGTGACATACACACATTCTATGCATGACCTACAACAGTTGTATCATTGCTAAAGAAGCACTTCTACAAATAACATTATAAGCATTACTACACATCCTCCTCCTAAAATAATAAAAAACAAAATCAACTTAAAGAATTATTTACAGACAAAATCATTTAAAAATCTTGGAGTAACAACACTTCTACCACTTCTGGTAAGAACAAGAGGTTGCAAACTCTCAGCGACAGGAGGATTGTGATCACATTGAATTAGAGAAGAAGATGGCACAGAACAAGGCTCTTTACCAACGTTCTGAGGTTCTTCGACCAAAGACTCAGATCCAGGAAATGGAGTTGAAGACTGACTAACAATATTGTCACCTTCAGAGGGAGTTGAAGACTGACTAACAATATTGTCACCTTCAGAGGGAGTTGAAGACTGACTAACAATATTGTCTCCGTCAGAAGAATCTGTGCTGGAATCCAAGGACACAACTGGAGTCAACCACCAAAAGTCACCACACACATCCCCCTTCTTGTTTTTACAAGGATCAGACCCTCTGGCAAAAGCAATCTTACTCATGTGATGAATGGAACCATCATCTAATAAGACGGTATTACGCATTACTTTAGTGATTGTCTTGGGATCAGAAAATCTAGGTTGTAACTTCCCAATTTTCTTGGAAGATTTAACTCTAACCAATTGGCCAACTTCAACGTGAGTATCTTTAGTACCATGTTTTCTATCATAATACAATTTGCTTTTATCCTGAGACTTGCAAATATTCTCTGTGACCTTGTCAGAATTCCAAGCATACTCTTTGCTTCTCCCCATCCACACAGGATTTAATTTGGAATACGGAAATCTGCCTCTCATTAAACCAAATGGACTTTCACCACACGTTTCATGAATAGTGATTCTATAAGACCATAACATTTTGTCAAGTTCGCCATACCAGTTTTTTCTGTTCTTGTTGGCTAATTGCAAGGTTCCTTTAATAACCCTGTTGACCCTTTCTACAACAGAATTGCCTTGGGGATGATAAACAGCAGAAAATCTTTGCTTTATACCAGATGATTCCATAAAGACCCTCATGGTATCAGATTTGAACTGAACGCCGTTGTCAGTTAGAATAGAAGCAGGAAGACCTTCTCTGATAAAACACTCATCCAAAAATGATATAACAGTTTCAGTGTTGACTCTGTTAACTACTTTCAATTCGATCCATCTGGAGAATAGATCTACTAAGACTAAGATGAACTTGATAGAATCATCTTGCCACACAATAGGTCCCATAATATCTAATGCTAATTCCTCCCAGGGTAATTTGGGACACCTAAGTGAGGACATTGGGGGATTAAGCGTTTTTTGACTTTTGTCAGAACACTCACATTGCACACATTCTTACCAACTGACCCCAGAGACGAGGGGCGCGCGAGACCGACGTTACCAACTGACCCCAGAGACTTACCAACTGACCCCAGAGACGAGGGGCGCGCGAGACCGACGTTACCAACTGACCCCAGAGACTTACCAACTGACCCCAGAGACGAGGGGCGCGCGAGACCGACGTTACCAACTGACCCCAGAGACTTACCAACTGACCCCAGAGACGAGGGTCGCGCGAGGCCGACGTTACCAGCTGACCCCAAAGACTAGAGGCGGTGTAATATGTATTAAGGTAAGATGTGTTTGCACTTTAAGGAATGTTGGCAATGCTGATGTTGAGGATTCCATCTTGTTCTAGAGTTAGAATATGCTGTCAGGCTGTGTGTATCATTCAAAGGAGAAGACTTCATGAGAGAAGAACTGGTCGTGGGTCCTTACATGAATAAATACTTTATTTGAATATTCAAGCCTCCATCTGGATTACTTGGCAGTAAACCCCTACTACAGCGCACAAGGCCCACGCCGCCAGCTGACCCCAGAGACTAGAGGCGCGCGAGGCCCACGCCGCCAGCTGACCCCAGAGACTAGAGGCGCGCGAGGCCCACGCCGCCAGCTGACCCCAGAGACGAGAGGCGCACGAGGCCGACGCCGCCAGCTGACCCCAGAGACTAGAGGCGCGCGAGGCCCACGCCGCCAGCTGACCCCAGAGACGAGAGGCGCACGAGGCCGACGCCGCCAGCTGACCCCAGAGACGAGGGGCGCACGAGGCCGACGCCGCCAGCTGACCCCAGAGACGAGGGGCGCATGAGGCCCACGCCGCCAGCTGATCCCAGAGACAAGAGGCGCGCGAGGCCCACGCCGCCAGCTGACCCCAGAGACTAGAGGCGTGCGAGGCCCACGCCGCCAGCTGACCCCAGAGACGAGGGGCGCACGAGGCCCACGCCGCCAGCTGATCCCAGAGACAAAAGGCGCGCGAGGCCCACGCCGCCAGCTGACCCCAGAGACGAGAGGCGCACGAGGCCGACGCCGCCAGCTGACCCCAGAGACGAGGGGCGCACGAGGCCCACGCCGCCAGCTGACCCCAGAGACTAGAGGCGCGCGAGGCCCACGCCGCCAGCTGACCCCAGAGACTAGAGGCGCGCGAGGCCCGCGCCGCCAGCTGACCCCAGAGACTAGAGGCGCGCGAGGCCCGCGCCGCCAGCTGACCCCAGAGACTAGAGGCGTGCGAGGCCCACGCCGCCAGCTGACCCCAGAGACGGGAGGCGCGCGAGGCCCACGCCGCCAGCTGACCCCAGAGACGGGAGGCGCGCGAGGCCCACGCCGCCAGCTGATCCCAGAGACAAGAGGCGCGCGAGGCCCACGCCGCCAGCTGACCCCAGAGACGAGAGGCGCACGAGGCCAACGCCGCCAGCTGACCCCAGAGACGAGGGGCGCACGAGGCCCACGCCGCCAGCTGATCCCAGAGACAAGAGGCGCGCGAGGCCCACGCCGCCAGCTGACCCCAGAGACTAGAGGCGAGCGAGGCCCGCGCCGCCAGCTGACCCCAGAGACTAGAGGCGTGCGAGGCCCACGCCGCCAGCTGACCCCAGAGACTAGAGGCGCGCGAGGCCCACGCCGCCAGCTGACCCCAGAGACGGGAGGCACGCGAGGCCCACGCCGCCAGCTGACCCCAGAGACGGGAGGCGCGCGAGGCCCACGCCGCCAGCTGACCCCAGAGACTAGAGGCGCGCGAGGCCCGCGCCGCCAGCTGACCCCAGAGACTAGAGGCGCGCGAGGCCCACGCCGCCAGCTGACCCCAGAGACGGGAGGCGCGCGAGGCCCGCGCCGCCAGCTTCTCCCTAGAGACTAGAGGCGCGCGAGGCCCACGCCGCCAGCTGACCCCAGAGACGGGAGGCGCACGAGGCCCGCGCCGCCAGCTGACCCCAGAGACTTGAGGCGCGCGAGGCCCACGCCGCCAGCTGACCCCAGAGACTAGAGGCGCGCGAGGCCCACGCCGCCAGCTGACCCCAGAGACTAGAGGCGCGCGAGGCCCGCGCCGCCAGCTGACCCCAGAGACTAGAGGCGTGCGAGGCCCACGCCGCCAGCTGACCCCAGAGACGGGAGGCGCGCGAGGCCCGCGCCGCCAGCTGACCCCAGAGACTAGAGGCGCGCGAGGCCCACGCCGCCAGCTGACCCCAGAGACTAGAGGCGCGCGAGGCCCACGCCGCCAGCTGACCCCAGAGACTAGAGGCGCGCGAGGCCCGCGCCGCCAGCTGACCCCAGAGACTAGAGGCGCGAGAGGCCCACGCCGCCAGCTGACCCCAGAGACGGGAGGCGCACAAGGCCCGCGCCGCCAGCTGACCCCAGAGACTAGAGGCGCGCGAGGCCCACGCCGCCAGCTGACCCCAGAGACTAGAGGCGCGCGAGGCCCACGCCGCCAGCTGACCCCAGAGACTAGAGGCGCGCGAGGCCCGCGCCGCCAGCTGACCCCAGAGACTAGAGGCGCGCGAGGCCCACGCTGCCAGCTGACCCCAGAGACGGGAGGCGCACAAGGCCCACGCCGCCAGCTGACCCCAGAGACTAGAGGCGCGCGAGGCCCACGCCGCCAGCTGACCCCAGAGACTAGAGGCGCGCGAGGCCCACGCCGCCAGCTGACCCCAGAGACTAGAGGCGCGTGAGGCCCACGCCGCCAGCTGACCCCAGAGACTAGAGGCGCGCGAGGCCCGCGCCGCCAGCTGACCCCAGAGACTAGAGGCGCGCGAGGCCCACGCCGCCAGCTGACCCCAGAGACGGAGGCGCACAAGGCCCACGCCGCCAGCTGACCCCAGAGACTAGAGGCGCGCGAGGCCCACGCCGCCAGCTGACCCCAGAGACTAGAGGCGCGCGAGGCCTACGCCGTCAGCTGACCCCAGAGACGGGAGGCGCACGAGGCCCACGCCGCCAGCTGACCCCAGAGACTAGAGGCGCGCGAGGCCCACGCCGCCAGCTGACCCCAGAGACTAGAGGCGCGCGAGGCCCACGCCGCCAGCTGACCCCAGAGACTAGAGGCGCGCGAGGCCCGCGCCGCCAGCTGACCCCAGAGACTAGAGGCGCGCGAGGCCCACGCCGCCAGCTGACCCCAGAGACGGGAGGCGCACAAGGCCCACGCCGCCAGCTGACCCCAGAGACTAGAGGCGCGCGAGGCCCGCGCCGCCAGCTGACCCCAGAGACTAGAGGCGCGCGAGGCCCGCGCTGCCAGCTGACCCCAGAGACGAGAGGCGCGCGAGGCCCGCGCCGCCAGCTGACCCCAGAGACGGGAGGCGCACGAGGCAGACGCCACCATGCAGCGCTCCGCCACGTTCCTACAGGTGCGCGATTGACATGGGTATGGGCTAGGCTGTCAGGGGGGGCAGACTCCATCACCCTGGGGTGGGGGAGGGGTGTTTATTTCCGGAGTATGGTGGCAGAGCCAACAGCGAGAGTCTTCAAATCTAGTCTTCCATCCAGGGTTAAGAGTCCTGGGTCGGGGTGAGCCCCAGGCCCTGGATCCGAGCCCTGCTTTGGTATAATAACCAGTGCTTTAAATGGGGAAAAATAAGTGCAGGTACTCTTACAATCAGGCTATGAGTGTAGCAAGTGGGCGAGGCTAGAGGTTGGGCTATGGACAACACATATAAGACACTTCTACTACGAGGCCGATTACATATTCTTAAGTACGCAATCACAGAAACAAGCAGCAATGCTCACACAAGCATTCATTCCCAGAATGTCCTTTAAAATACCTCCCTAGTGTCTGGATTCTCTCCCTCTTTCACTTGCTTTTCTCACTCACACACACACACACACAAACATCCATAAACAAGCAGGCAAACACCCAGACACAAACAGATAGACACTCATTCAAAAGACTTTGTTGGGATAAAGGCCATTTTACACCCCTTATCTCCCACAACTTTCTTAATTGCTGCTATTGCTGCTGTCAGCGGGATGCCTGGATTCGAGTGTGTGCACACATACACACCATGGTGTGAATGTGATTGACAGCACAGGGCCTGAATGGACCCTGCTCTGTCAAACACAGCATGGTGGGGAACACCGGACATTATGTGAATGAGCCCTGCCGAATAGTTTAGAGGTGGCTCTGCTTGGGTTACAGAGATGCTTTGGCTGTCAGACAGCCTTGTTCGCACTCGTGAGCTCTAGCAAACATAAACGTACCTTTGATGAGTACCGGTACTCTCCTTGGCAGCAGAGAAGTGCCGGTATTCAAAGCGATAAAAATGAGAAGTGCCGGTACTCAGTACCGGTGAGTACCGGCCCATTTAAAGCACTGATATTAATTGAAATAAGTGCTTCACTTTGAGATGCAGTGAACCCATCCCCCCTAGACAGCCACATGTTTAAAATAGACACTAAACGTGCAGTGAGCTCAGAGTTAAATGTTTAGTCAAAGCTGTGCAGTCGCCCCTCTGGGCCGGGCCTGTATGAAGCTTAAGGGTCCCCATTGCTCCCTGAACCCCCTCCTTTGTAATGGGGCTCCCCAGTGACTCTCTCTGCGCCTCCATTACTTGAGGAGGAGTGACCTCATGAGGCAGACGGTCAGACTGATTTGCATATAGCCATGTCTGAACTGGGGTGGCAGAGTGGGCTAAAGAACGGTGATGGATTAAACCCAGATCTTTTGACTTGGTGTGAGTGTTTGATTGGTTCAGATGCTCCGTCCATTACCACCCCCTTTTGTACCGCGTTTGGCCGCCATAAGTGTGGCAGGGTATGCTCAGACGTGAGTCCCTTGCAAGCTTGTTTCTGGTCCAGGGAAGGCATGGCTTGGTAGTTCGGGCTGGACTGTTCCCATGAGGCACAGGGTCAGACTGATTTGCATATAGCCATGTCTGAACTGGGGTGGCAGAGTGGGCTAAAGAACGGTGATGGATTAAACCCAGATCTTTTGACTGGGTGTGAGTGTTTGATTGGTTCAGATGCTCCGTCCACTACCACCCCATTTTGTACCGCTTTTGGCCGCTATAAGTGTGGCAGGGTATGCTCAGACGTGAGTCCCTTGCTCACTTTGCCACTGGATTCAAGCAAGCCGGGCTGAAGACGGCTGGAATGCCAGAAACCGGTCCTCGGAAGCTTGTTTCCGGTCCAGGGAAGGCATGGCTTGGCAGTTCGGGCTGGACTGTTCCCATGAGGCACAGGGTCAGACTGATTTGCATATAGCCACATCTGAACTGGGGTGGCAGAGTGGGCTAAAGAACGGTGATGGATTAAACCCAGATCTTTTGACTGGGTGTGAGTGTTTGATTGGTTCAGATGCTCCGTCCATTACCACCCCCTTTTGTACCGCTTTCGGCCGCCATAAGTGTGGCAGGGTATGCTCAGACGTGAGTCCCTTGCTCACTTTGCCACTGGATTCAAGCAAGCCGGGCTGAAGACGGCTGGAATGCCAGAAACCGATCCTCGGAAGCTTGTTTCCGGTCCCGGGAAGGCATGGCTTGGCAGTTCGGGCTGGACTGTTCCCATGAGGCACAGGGTCAGACTGATTTGCATATAGCCATGTCTGAACTGGGGTGGCAGAGTGGGCTAAAGAACGGTGATGGATTAAACCCAGATCTTTTGACTGGGTGTGAGTGTTTGATTGGTTCAGATGCTCCGTCCATTACCACCCCCTTTTGTACCGCTTTTGGTCGCCATAAGTGAGTTCCGTTCAGTTCTTAGATGGGACACGCTGCGTCAACGTACCTTAAGTTGCGTTGCGCTTCCACGACAAGCAATGTCACAGCGATGGGAAATGCTGCAAAGTTCAGATACAAAGAAATAAAGACGTGAAGATCTTCCAGACGCAGCATGCTTCTCGGGGATACGAGAAGCTCTCGGTTCGATGCGTGGACTACAGCGGCGACATCCAAGATGCAACGGCAGCAGCTCCTGCCGCTACGCTCTTCTCCCACGATGCGTAAAGCTTCTGCTCAATGCAACAACTACAGCGGCGACATCCAAGATGCGACGGCAGCAGCTCCAACGGCGGCGCGCTTCTCGGGGGATGGGAGATGCTCTTGATCGATGCTGTGCAATGCGACAGTTCTAGCGGCGACAACCTTCACTAAAAGTTGTATTTTATTATTCTGAGTTCAGGCATACTGATGGACGCAGTGCAACAAATGGAGCAGCACATGATATAATTTTGATAATTTAAAAAACGAATTGAGGAATAAAAAAGTACGCACAGAGTATCTACATTTTTTCTAAACCAGTAGTAGGTATATTGTGCCTCGGCGGAAAAGTAATATTTAAAGAGGTCCGGAGCACTGAAGCCTCCTCTAGCGTAGTCCAGTGTGAGTATAGTCCAGCTTACCCTGGCCTGCTTTCCCCCACATATAAAGCGAGTGAGAGTAGAGCGGACGTCCCTGAAAAGCTTAATTGGGATGTTACAGAATAAATATAAAAAGCGTGGTAGCACAACCATTTTAATGATCGCTATTCGATCTGCCAGGGAGAGTGGCAGCTTGTTCCATCTGTCTACCTGCTGTTTGAGAGCGGCATTTGCTCTGCCATAGTTCTCCTTGATCACCAGTTAGGGGTCCCGGTGTATCCACACACCCAAGTATTTCACCGGGTCCGTAGTCCACACCAAAGGGTAGTCCATAGTTGCAGGGGCGTGTTCGTTGTTAGTGGTATAACCATCGATTTTTCCAAATTCATTTGTAGTCCTGAGAAGAGTCCAAACCGAATATATTCCCTTAACAACCTTAACACAGTATTATCTTTGTACAGTGATATACCTACCGAGCGATGTAAGAAATTCAGTGCAGATTCTCTGTGGCGCTGCCGTATGATGCAAGCCAGTGGCTCAAGTGCCAGTGCAAACAGTAGAGGTGAGAGGGGGCAACCCTGATGGGCACCCCTATATATTTGAAATGGGTGTGCTGTCAGTCTCCCCCACTCGCACCAGCGCTACAGGGCTGTTGTACAAAAGTACTATTCAACCCAGAAACAGTGGCGGGAATCCCATGCGGCGCAGTACAAGGAACATGCCACTCCACTCAATGGAGTCAAATGCTTTTGCCGCGTCAGGAGGACCGCTGCGGCTGGCAGTTCAGGGTTCAGTACAAGGAACATGGCAGAGATAGTTCTCAGATTATTAGACGTGGACCGCTCCGGGATGAATCCCGATTGGTCCGGGAGAACCAGGTTGGGCATGAGGGGCTGAAGCTTGGTAGCTAATATTTTCACCAGTATGTTAGCGTCCAGGTTTATCAGATTCACACTTTGTCCGGGGCTTTTCATTTTTTTTAACAGCATAATTATCAGGGTTTGGCGGAGGGACGATGGCAGTACGCCAGTGTCATGTGCCTCTGCATACATTTCAAGCAGATAAGGCGCAAGCAGATCGATGTATTCTTTATAGAATCCAGCCGTAAGCCCGTCGGGCCATGCCGCCTTTTGGTTGGGCAACGTGCATACCACCGCCTTTATATCAGCTTCATCTATAGGTTGGCAAAGATTGACGGTGGCCATCCGACAGCCACGCACAGGCAATGTCTGATAGATAGACGTCCGCGTCCGTCGCACTCCCCCGTGCTGTGTGTAAATCAGAGTAAAATCTGCGGAATTGTTCCACTATCGCCTAAGGGGCGTAATGCTCTGTGTCCTGCTGGTCTGTGAGCTTAGTTATGTGGTGATAGTCCTCACAAATTCTTATTATAGTGGCCAAATTTCTGCCCGGGCACCCTCCATCATACAGATCTCTCCCTGACTCATGGTGGGGGGTAAGATTCTATGGTAGAAGGCCTCCTAAAAAATCCACAGTAACGCCAGTGGCAGAGTACGCTCAATATAACTCCGGTGGAAACCCATCTCCAGGGGCCTTAGCCCCCAGGAGCATCAGTAGGGGGAGACATCGTTTACCACGCATCCATTTCAATGTGGTACTATTACATTGTGGTTTTCACTATGTAAGTCATTTCATCGGCTTGCACTGGAGGGCGTTGTAGACTAAGGAATAGTGTAAATTACTGTTTCCACATCTTCCCTACAGTATGTAGACTGGAGTTGGAATAGTAATTCACACTATTCCTAAATCCAGCCCCCCTCCAGCGCAAGTCGATGTAACAACTTGCGTTGTGAAAACCACCATCTAACAGACCGCGTTGAAATGGCCCTCGTTGTACTATCGTACATCCATCAGTAGTGCCTCCTGTACTTCCTCAATGAACAGCTGTGAGTCCAGCTCTTTAGAGGCCAATGAGGGGAGGTGCATCAGGGTCAGTGTTTGCAGGAATGGTGTGTATCGGTTCTCCCTGACCGCCGGGTCTGCTGCATAGACTGTCTGTTGCTGTCGTTGGGACACCTCGAGGATTGAGGCCTTGGTGTATACGGTCTCACCTGTCGATGATCAGTGGTCAGGGTAGGGGCCTGCTCCCTCTGGAGAATCCAAGCTAGAAGGCGCCCGGACCTGTCCCCCTCTCCATGCAGCTGCTGCTGATACTGACGGAGTGTATATTTAATCTAGTCTTTCCCATATGTCACTGATGCGTGTACGTACGACCCACTCCAGAGCAACAGCAGCAGCTGGGTTGGTCAGATCTGCAGTACGTGCTTCCGCTAATGCCATCTCCTCTGCCCTGAGGACTCGTTGCAGCTGCCTGCGAACGCCGCATGTCAGTCTCATACAGGCCTCCCATACCACCACTTTCAGTGCCTCCCATTCTGTTGCCCTAGTGGTGGTCGCACCCTCCCAGTAGATTGTCATTTAGTCCGTCAACACATGGGATGTGGTTTCCTTCCCAATCAGGTCTTCTAGAGTGTCTGCTGGCATTTGCCATGTTCTGCGTAGGTGAGTGGGGGTGACCCAGCGTGCCACCCAACTGATCAGACGAAAAGGGGAACAAGGGAAACCCTACTCACAAAGGAACCAGGGTAATGCGTTTATCCAGAAAACAATGGTTCCTGTGGCATATTAAATGTACAATGCTCAGTCAGTACATAGCTCTATGCAATTCAATTATTAGAGGGAGGATGACAAAGAGAGAAACACACTCGTACCAGTTTGTAACACTTTCTTTGTATTTCAAAAAACAGTTAATACTGCAATTATATCTGCAACGTACACACAGTATAAAAAGGTGCAATGTGTCCCAAGTGATATTGTGAGCAAAACAAGGAAAACGTGTAACAGTAAGTAGTATGTACAAGTTTCAGCTGGGAATATTTACAAGAGAATGGAAATTGACCATGAACAATAATATAAATATATAACACATAACACATACAACACATAATACATAATATATAACATGGTCTTCGTAGAGATATTACAGGGTGTATAGGATAGGTTTATTTCTCTTCTCTCTCTTTTGATATCTCTCTTTTTTTTTTTTTTCTTGTTTCTTCCCCGGTCATAGTAAAGGCAGGAGTCCATGATGGAGTGCTATCTTCTGGTTTTTTCAGATAGACAGAGGAAAGGTTTCCCAGGGGGGCTGGGGGGTTAGGCAGGGGCACAGGGGGGGGGGGGGGGTTGCAGGGGAACATTTTTTTAAAAAGTCCTAATTTCTGCTCTAATTTTGCTGTATGTTTGTTGTTGTTGTCAAAGGGACATGTGGCTGTCCGATGTTTTCTTCTGGTTAGGAGTCTATTGCAGATCAGCTTTCATAAATTTGGTGGTACTGATAAAGTAGGGATGTGGGAATATCAGTATAATGAGTAAATTGGCAATTCTCTCCTGGAACAATAATGGTTTGCGAACAAGTTCAAGGAAAAATAACATTATGCAATATCTTCGTGACTCAACTGCACAGATTATAGTACTCCAGGAGACTCACCTGGCCAAGTCTGAAATGCTTTCCCTGGTTAAAAAGAACAGGTGGATCGATATTTGTATAACGACATCGCATTCGATACACACTAGAGGAGTGGCTATCATTTTAAAAAAAATCTATAAAGGCGAGATTGGTCTCTAAGCTGGTAGACTCTGGTGGTCGGTGGGTAATAGCATCAGTTATAATATCGGGGTCTCCAATTACTATAGTGGGATACTATGGTCCTAATCACGACGACCCGTCGGTTTTGAAGATTCTCTTTTCACACCTGTATCTATTCCCCGAGCCGGTTATCCTAGCAGGCGATTTCAATATAGTTCTGGATCCCGTAGTAGATAAATCACCCTCTAACAGAGCTAAAATTGTATCTAAAACTAGGTCTTACCTGCTATATAGCATGAAGCAGCTAGGGTATAACGACATCTGGAGATCACTGCATGGGCTGCAAAGAGGAGTCACATTTCGAAACTACAGATATCACCACCAGTCTCGAATTGATTTGATTTTGATTAGCCAATCATTAGTTAACCTGGTTAAATCTGCTGCCCATTTACCATTTCATTTATCAGACCATGCGGCGATTCTTTTAGATTTAGAAGGGTTTCCCAAGAGTCGTTCAAGAAATTGGTCCTTTGATCGTTCATTGCTCTCCTCGCCAAATATCATTGATGCTCTCAATGTGGAGGTGCAGTTTTTAATGGAAGCAAATTTGGGTTCTGCCTCTTCAGGTGATATATGGGACACACTTAAAGCATTCTTAAGGGGCTACATAACTAATAAAGCTTCACATAAGAACAAGATCTACTGGGAAGCAGTGGCCTCCTTAGAATTGGAGATGACTAGAATTCAAACAGAAATTGCTAGGCATCCGGACGCCCTTTCGACCACAGTACACGAGTGGCAGAATAAAGTGACCACCTTAAAAGGATAGCTAAGCTCAGTTCTAAATGCTAGGGTCTTAGAGAGATGGGAAGCCAGTAAGTTGGCACATTTTGAGTATGGCGAGTGGGCCGGTAAGCTGTTGGCCTAGAAGACGAAGACCGAGCAGGTTCGAAATAACATTAACTCAATTACGTCCAGTGGTGTAACATTCTCCACCGACGTTGACATTAGGGGAGCACTCCGAGATTTCTTTAGTGAAATATACTGCGAAGATAAGAACGTTGAAACCAAGCAGGTTGAAGATTGGCTGGCAGGGGTCTCTCTTCCTGCACTGTCACCAGAACAAAGCACTGCACTGGAAGATCCTATCTCTCGGGAGGAAGTAAGGCTGGCAGTTGCTAGTAGTAAAAAAGGTAGGGCATCAGGTCCAGATGGTCTGCCGTCTGAAATTTATAAAGCCTTGCTTCAAACGACCCTTCCTTTCTTAACTGAGTTGTTTAATAAGATCCTCCAGGAAGGGACGCCCCCTCCTACTTCATGGGATAGTGCCTTGATAACACTGATATTAAAACCAGGAAAATCAGCAACTAATTGTGGGTCTTCTAGACCAATTTCTATCTTAAATACAGCCTATAAAATCTTCACATCTGTGTTGGCAAATAGGTTGGGGGCAGTTGCAACAAACATCTTGCATACAGATCAAAAAGGTTTTGTAAGGGGGCGTCAGCTATACGAGTTGACCTATGATCTCATAGGTGCCATCGACATGGCGACAGTGGCGTCACTTCCCCTGGCAGTTCTTACTTTGGTGCCACCAAGGCCTTCTATAGGGTTAATTGGGTTTACCTATGGGAGGTCTAGGGTAAATTTAACATCGGTGAAAAATTCAGGCGTGCAGTCAGACTCTTGTATAGGAATCCATCAGCCTCTATACTTGTCAACGGGGAATTATCAAACCCATTTAACATCACTCGGGGTACCCGTCAAGGCTGCCCCCTCTCCCCCCTTCTGTTTGATCTGTATATAGAGCCTTTTGCTCAACGGATTCGGGACAATTGTAATATCAAGCCCTTTATTTTTGAAGGATGGGAGAGGAAGGTAGCCTTGTATGCGGACGATGTTCTCATTTTTTTGTCGGAACTTCGCTCGGCATTTCCGGCTGTAGTTGCGTTGGCTGAGGAGTTTGTATCCGTGTCTGACTATGAAGTCAATGCTGCCAAGATGGATATAATAGTCTGGAATGACCCTGTGCCTGTGGCAGGGGTACAGCTAAGTCCAGTCCTGTGCTACTTGGGCCTAAATATATATAATGGTATAAACGAGATAGTTCCATCAAATTTCTCGCTTATCGCCAAAGAGTGTCGTAGGCTAATGAAATCATGGTCTTCACTTCCGTTATCTTTACTGGGCAGATCCAACTTAGTTAAAATGACTATTCTTCCGAAGGTTACGTTTTTATTTAACACCATCCCCCTTTTTTTTTAACCTACAATGATAGCTAAACTCCAAAGCGATATATGCTCTTTTATTTGGATAATCGCATTCCTAGAATAGCTTGGAAGAAGATCAGGCGCTGAAGAGAGAAGGGTGGTTTGGCAGCGCTTGACCTACAGCTCCATGGGTGGGCCTTCCAGTTTTCCCATGCCAGGATGCTGTTAAAATCTCCGATAAACTCGGGATGTAGGCATATGTTTGCGGCACTGCTTAGAGGGGAAAAGGTTGCTGATCACGAATTTTTGGTTAAGTTTGGGGACCCCAAGTTAGAAAAAAAAATAAAACTGAAGGTGTTGAGAGATATATGTAAAACATGGGTCAAACTCAGGCGTTCCATTAAAATTGATTATTATTCTTGTAGGGCTCCATTATGGAATTCACCTGGATCCCTGAGCTGGCTCCTGGATAGCCTTGCAGTACCGCTGCGAGAGGCAGGATTGGTGGTATGGGGGGGATCTCTGAGTTCAAATATAGGGGCTGGTTTTTCTAGGTTTAAATACCTGCAATACAAAGCTGGGCACACTCACAGATTTCTGTTAAGGGTAGGTTTCAGTTGGGTGGGGGGATAGTAATATAGTGTCCCTCTTAACAGACAAGCCTCCAACTAAGAAAGAGGTCTCACTCTAGTACAACCTTTTATTGGATGAGGTCGAGGGTGAGTTCCAGTTGCCTGATTTGCTGTGGGCCACACATATTACTAACAATAGCGTGGAGAACTTGTGGTTTGAGTCTTTCAAGATCATGTGGAATATTGTGAAACCATCTTGGCTACGCCGAAACCACCTGTTCACTTTGCATAGGGCCTACTATTCGCCACAACGCCTGTCAAAGTTTTCAGATAATTCACCTGTGTCATGCCCTAAATGCGGTTTGATAGCTGCCTCCGACCTGCACATGTTCTTAGATTGTCTAGTTTTATCACCTTTTTGGAATGCGGTTTGCCTATCACTCTCCACTTCCTTGGGATCCCAAGTTATATTATGTCTAGCTCTTGTTATCTTTGGGGTTTCTCCGAAGTTTCAGGGGCTGGCAAAAAATTTACTTTTTTATGGTATTTTGTTGGCCAGAAGGGAGATATGTAGGAGATGGAAGGACCCTCTACCTCCTTCCTTGCTGGATTGGCGCACTTCTGTGCTAAAAATATCAAAGTTGGACCTCTTAAGATCAGGCAACTCACGCAAGAGAAATTTCTGGCTTTTATTAAATTGGTAATGGTTTATTAATTGACCGTGGGTTTTTTTCTCCCCCCCCCCCCCAAGGTCCAATGATTACGCTGCTTGGCACCTCTTCCACGTTTGTATATACCCAATAAGGTTGACATCGGTATAGAAATGGGTATTTTAATGCAGCATATGACCCTGACGGTTGTTCCAATGTGGTGTCGTTGGAGTTTGACAATATTTACTGAGGGGCAACTCGTGTTGCGCCACTTAGAGCCCCTACCAGTTTCCTGTGACAGTAAGTTCATCTCCAGGTGCTACTATTTGATTACCAAGGGCGAAATATGAGGACAAAAAAAAATATAAAAAATAATAGAAACAGTCATTAATCAATGGCTATCTACAATCATATGTTTACACAAAACAGAGCCACTCAATATTCCCAAAGGGACTGGGTATTATCAGTAACAATATACACAAATGTCCCTGTAGGAATTGTTCGATCAATATTCAATAAATTCCAATGTTGCCACCAAAGTGATCAATTATTAAACAAAAGCAAGGAAAAACAGATTTAAACTAGTTTTTATTATTCAAAATATTCTTTTTTTCTTTTTTCATGCACAAATGTAAAATATGGCAACAAAAATAGAAATAATTCTCAGTAGTATATGGCAACTTGCCAAAAGTTGCCATATACTACTGAGAATTATTTCTGTCAACATAGTAGTATTTTTGTTGCCATATTTTACATTTGTGCATGAAAAAAGAAAAATAGAATATTTTGAATAATAAAAAACAGTTTAAATCTGTTTTTCCTTGCTTTTGTTTAATAATTGATCACTTTGGTGGCAACATTGGAATTTATTGAATATTGATCGAACAATTCCTACAGGGACATTTGTGTATATTGTTATCTACAATCATAGGCACTGTGTTATATAGTTAATTTCCTATGGCGTCGACGGCGTTTCGACCCGTGAAATGGGGGTCTCGTCAGGACTGGACAATGGGGGACATCTAAAGAAAGGAGAGTCAGTGAGGATATATAACTATGTGTACAGTCGCATTGAATAATAATTATTCACGGACTTGTAATAGAGGAATATACCTTGCAATGTGTTTCATTCCATAACGCAACCCATGCGTGAGAAAAAGTATATTTAATTTACTTACAGTGAACCCAGCTGGGCACCGTCGAAAAGCAAAAGAAGAATAAATAAAACAGATGCAAGGATATTAAAGATGCACAGTGAAAACGGACTGAAAGTTAGTCAGATAATATAACTTACCACTGTAGGTGGTAGAAATCAGTGGAATTCCTAGATTGAATGTGGCGGTCGATGCCGTCAGTGCGAGGGATGACCAGGAAAGTGCCTAACAAAGAGAGTGCCCCTTAATTAAATTAATATCCAAATACTGGTACTCGTCTTGGTATCTATCAATCGTTTAAGGCATGGATTATATCATACCTGTTCGCCAATTATCTGAGCTCAATCGCATCTATCCGAACGTCTGTATCAGTCAGAAAATTTTGTGTGGCGCGGGAAGACGTCATCACGGTTATAACGTGATGCGTGTAATACGTACGCAGCCATCGCAAGGAGGACCGACAGCTCCATCCTCGTTTGGTGGCGCACTGGTGTAATGTTTACATTTTTGGTCTGCAAAAGTTATCCAATGTGGATACTTAGATGTGATCGGCATACTAATAGACATACTGTGAAATCCCTGTATAAAGGCAATATAAAAACCATCTTACTGTTCAAATGTAAAACATTCGATAGACACAAAAGCAACAAGCATTTGCAATGCAATAGGTCTCGCATTAGGAAGTTTTGAGCTATTGGTCTTGTAAATAACAATATTTCTATCTATGTTTTTGTTGTTCAGAAATAGGTAAGTTAATAGCTTGGTCATTTACAACTGCAATAGTTATAATTTTGGCAAATGTTACACTTCTAGCATTTGTAATGTAGCTTTTTGTATCATTGAGGCAATATATTTGAACTAGTAATGATGTTGTGGTGCTGAGTGATGTTGTAGTTGTGCTGAGTGGTGCTGTGGTGGTGCTGGTGATGTTGTAGTGATGCTGAGTCGTGTTGTGGTGGTGCTGTGTTGGTACTGTGGTAGTACTGTGATGGTGCTGAGGTGGTGCAGTGGTGGTGCAGAGTGGTGTTGTGTTGGTGCAGTGGTGGTGTTGACAAATAGTGTGGTGGTGTTGTGGTGTTGCTGTTGTGGTACTGAGTGTTGCTGTGGTAGTGCTGAGTGTTGCTGTGATGGTGCTATGTGGTGCTGTTGTTGTACTGAATGATTCTGTTGTGGTGCAGAGTGTTGCTGTGGTGGTACTGAGTGATAATGTAGTGTTACTGATTGGTAATGTGGTGGTGCTGACTGGTGTTCAGTGGTGCTGCTTAGTAATGTTGTAGTGGTGCTAAGTTGGTGCTGAGTGATAATGTAGTAAGGCTGCGTGATAATGTAGCGATATTGAGTGGTGCTGTGGTGGTGTGAGTGATAATGTGTTGGTGCTGAGTGCAAAAACATTGTAGTGTAATACATGAAAGTGCTACGAGGGGTTTGCGTACTAGCACTGAGACAGCTATTAAAAGATTATGCAGAGTAGCGTTATAGAAGCCAAACTATGGGCCTTTGCTATAAAGCAGTGAAGTAGTTAAAATGTATATATTTTTTGATGAAAAATCTTATTTTAAAGTAAAAGCGACTTGTGCATCTCTTTAATAAAAAATATATGGACAGCTGAATATGAAATAGGCAACTTATTAATGGTATAAAACTCTGTGTGTGAGCGCTAAATACTTGTGCATGTTATGTTAATGTAATATGAGGGAGATTGAATGCTGCAGTGGCTGCTTTAAAACTGACACTTCGTATTTACTAGTAAAGTAAGGCACGTTTTCATTTGTTATTTGCAAACATGCATTCTGTTCGATGCAAAACAATTGTTGAAATGTAAGGTGCAAAATCATTTTGCTTACTGGCACCAAGACAGCTATTAAAGGATCATGCAGAGCTCAGCAGGCAGTGGAGCGCATTAGTTCTACACATAGGAAGTATTGATAGTTAACGGTGCACACACACACACTTACAATAAAGGTGTTCTATTGCTGTAAGCACAGACTGCAGCCAAGAATAAAAGCTGAACAGAGTAGAGTTAGAGAAGCTAGAGGCATGGGCCTTTGCAGAAAGCTGCAAAGTAGTTAAAATGTTAATCATCTCTAATAGTAAATAATAACTGTAACTAAAAGTGACTTGTACACCTCTGAAATAAAATATATAGACAGTTGAATATGAATTAAGGAACTGATTTATGTTGAGTAAGAGTTTGTATGCAAGCGCTAAACACTTGTACATGCTGTGTCATTGTAATATGTGGAAGATTGAATGCTCTAGTGGGTGCTTTAAAAAGTGACACTTGCTATTTGAATGTGGCCCTTAAGAAACTCTTCTCTGCTGTGGCAGATACAAAAAGGAATTGCTTACAGATATTTTAGTGTATCTAGCTTGCCAGCCTTCTCTAGTGCTAGATAATCTGCCTTACTCTGATTTATGCTACTAGCGGCAGACACTTCTGCTTGAAAGTAGCGAAGCGCTCTACAAGCTACAATAATAAACGTAGGCAAGAAGAGGTGGCAGAGAGCACTAAAGCAATCTGTTCATAGGAGATTAAAAATATGACAAAGCAAAAGAAACATGCGCCCGATAATTGCTTTCAAAAGGCTAGATAATCTGCCTTACTCTGACTTATGCTCCTAGCGGCAGACACTTCTGCTTGAAAGTAGCGAAGCGCTCTCCATCTACAATAATAAACGTAGGCAAGAGGAGGTGGCAGAGAGCACTAAAGCAATCTCTTCATAGGAGATCAAAAATATGACAAAGCAAAAGAAACATGCGCCGAATAATTGCTTTCAAAAGGTGCCGCAGCTCTAAATCTCAAAAACTGTGAAGAAGCTGCGTACGTGATGTCCCTTGGTAGCATAAAGGAAACTGTTGTTTATACGTTTTTTTGGGACGTTTTTGCATTCTGATTTCTAGCAAGTTACATTCTTTACTTAAGCTTAATTGGTAACGTTAGCATTGCATTATATATGTATGGCAAAAAAATAACAAGCAAGCTGATAGCGAAACTGCAAGCTGCTCGTGCACACACGCTTACGCACTGAGCATGCGTGCTGTCAACTTTGCCTGGGACATGGGCGGGGGATAGAGCGCGTGGTAGTGTCTAAGTTCTTGTGAGCTGACGGAGCTTCGTGTGTTGCAACCTGTGTGAAGGAGCAGAACTTGCAGACGCTTTCTACAGAAGTCTACTCTGACTGGTAAGTGGGGCATGCTGTATGTATGGAGCGCGTGCTATGCTGTATGTGTAAAGCACTTGTTATGCTGTATGTGTGAAGTGTGTGACATGCTGTATGTGTGAAGCGCGTGGCATGCTGTTTGTGTGAAGCGCATGGAATGCTGTATGTGTGAAGCGCATACTGACGTTTTAAAGAAGTTCTAAACACGAAAACGCAGCGAACAGCAGTGCGAATGTTTGAATGTGTGTTTGTTTTGTATTTGCAGATTGTACGAAGCTTACCTAAAATGGTGGCTTTAAGTTAAGTTGTGCGTGAATGTTGGCGCATGGAGTTAACAGTAAAAGTACGAAAAAGCAGCATTTTAGCAAAAAATAGAAACGCGTTTGTTTTGTAATGTTGCTTACTCTTAACACAAATGTAGTTACATTAGAAAAATAAGAATTGAAACGTATTTAAAAAAATTATTGTTTTTGATACGCGCAGTCAGGGCAATTGAAAAGCAGCCCTCGAACAAACGTAAGCGTGTTAATTGAAAGGCAGTCATCAAAGAAACGCGTTTTAATTTGGATCTTAACTACTTGGACTATAAATGAAGTTAGTATGGTATTTATCGTGCATAAAATTATTAGTGATCGTATTAGTGATCGTATAGTTCGAGGAACGGCGTTTTTATTAATCAATGAGAAGACGTTGTTTGCGGCTGTTTTTGATGTTTAATGCAAACGTACTTCTTAAAATAATTACTCTTGATAGGCGCAGTCGGGGCGTGTTAGCAAATAACTAAGCGTGCCGGCAGTAAGGGCATGTCAGCAAATAAGTGAGCGTGTTAATTGAAAGGCAACCCTCGAAATAATGATTGTAGCTGAGCATATTTGTGTTAATTGAAAGCCACAAACGCGCTCAAGCTCCATAAAATGCCGACTTTATTTTTTATTAAGTTGTACGTGAATGCCCAAAATCTATTACACATGGCAAATGTACAAGGACAGCTAGGCATAGTAGGGCGTGGTAATTGAAAACAACGAACGCATTCTAGCTTCATAAAATGCCGACTTCATTTGCGGGTGTTGTCGACTTTTACTTTAAACGTAGTTTGTAAAATAATTAAAAGTGAGCGTGTTAATTCAAATGCAGCCCTCGAAAT
The DNA here is from genome assembly GCF_964263255.1 of Lissotriton vulgaris. Classification (NCBI taxonomy): domain Eukaryota; kingdom Metazoa; phylum Chordata; class Amphibia; order Caudata; family Salamandridae; genus Lissotriton; species Lissotriton vulgaris. The sequence goes on from NW_028245439.1 coordinate 20,194, forward strand.
AATGATTGTAGCTGAGCATAGTCGGACGTGTTAATTGAAAGCCACAAATGCGCTCAAGCTCCATAAAATGCCGACTTTATTTTTAAGGTGTATGGTTTGAGCGGCAGACCCTGATGCAGAGGTCTAGCCCGGGACCAGGGTTCAATTCCCCGCCTCGGTGGGTCTTGGGCTCAAAAATTCCACGGACCTGATAATTCTCGCCTCGGTGCCTATTCCAATCATGGAGTCCCACTCTGCAACTCTGGACAATAGCTTGCTTAATCTCCACACCGGCCCCCACAATGCTAAGGATGCCTGGCCTCCACCTTGGGGTGCCCAGGAGTGGACGCCTCACAGGGAAAGCCAGGATGGGTTCGAAAGCGGTATTCGTACAAGCGCCTTGAGACGCTTGGGGGTGAGTAGTGCGCTATACAAGTATCAATTTACATTTACATTCACGTGAATGTCTAAAGCCTATTACACATGGCATATTTATTATGTTGTATTATGTTGGCAATCATACCAACTTTACAAGAGCACGCCATTACAAGAGCACGCCTCAAACTCGACAGCGAAAGCCCAGGCTCCACAGCGAAAGCAAAACTAACACCGCACACACAGCAAGCAGCCAGCAGCGCGCTCCCGCGGACAAACCTGATACTGGAAAAGCGCGCGTCCGACTCGTGTCTACATTCCCAGAAACGGGCAACAATAGTTGTCGAGCAGACAGCAAGCAATGCTTCGCATTGCTACGTCTAGGCTGGACCTAAAGACAGCAAGCAATGCTTCGCATTGCTTGCATGTCTAGGCTCAACCTAAAAATGAATTCACAAAGGCGATATCATAACACTAGGTTAAGGATCGTGAATTAAACATATCTCAAAATATACAAAAATTACAGAAACAACATAGTTCATGAAAGCATTTTCGTTATAGTTCGCCACTCCTGCAATTGAAGAGTAAAAACTAACCACACATGATGTATACAGAAGCATAGGTTTACAGCTTAAATTTAGAGTCTACAATATGTGGTATGTAATGTGTCTATTTAAGTCGTGATAGTAGATACAAATCCTCTCTATTCATCAGCGGAATTCAACCCCTCATTAATTGAATTGATTTTATCAATCCAATGACATTCACGGCGTTGTAATATTTGTGCAATATCACCGCCTCTCTGAGGCACTGTTGCAATATCTAGGACTTGCCATCTCATCTCATCTACTGAATGGTTCTTCTCTTTGAAATGAGCCACAAGAGGTGCAGTCATAACTGATTTTCTTATGCGGCTGTGATGTTGCCCTATCCTGGCCTTCACAGGTTGCTGAGTCTGTCCGATGTACGGTAAACCACATGGACACCAAATGCAATACACGACATTGCATGTATTACAGTTGGAGAAAAATTCAAATGTCTGTTCGTAGCTGCCATGTTTAAAGATGTTTGTTTTTGCTGTAAGTGGACAGATCACGCAGTTGCCACACACGGGTGGTGGCCTAGAATGGGGGGAAGATTCCAAGTTGATTCTAGCATACCGCTTTTCTTTCTGATTATTTCCGTAGATGACCTAACCAAATGATCTTTCAAGTATTTTGCTCTTTTGTACGCAAACAGGGGTACTTCAATTTGTGGGTCTAGCTGATGCAGAGGTCTAGCCCGGGACCAGAGTTCAATTCCCTGCCTCGGCAGGTCTTGGGCTAAAAAATTCTACGGACCTGATATTTCTCGCCTCGGTGCCTATTCCAATCATGGAGTCCCACTCTGCAACTCTGGGCAATAGCTTGCTTAATCTCCACAACGGCCCCCACAACGCTAAGGATGCCTGGCCTCCACCTTGGGGGTGCCCACGAGTGGACGCCTCACAGGGAAAGCCAGGATTGGTTCCACAGCGGTATTCGTACAAGCGCCTTGAGACCCTTGCGGGTGAGTATTGCGCTATACAAGTATCAATTTACAAGTATCAATTTAGGTCTGGTAACCAGTAATTCTTCTCGTGGGCAATACCAGGCGCGTTTCAACAATCTTTTCACTATTTTATTTGGATAGCCTCTCTTCAGTAATTTGTTTTTTAAGATTTCTGACTCTTTCAGCTAATCTTCTCGTCGAGCACAATTACGACGAATTCTCAAGAATTGTCCGAAGGGCAATCCGTCCCTTAGTGCTCTCGGATGTTGACTCTTATATGACAACAATGTGTTGTGTAGGATTTCTGTGAAGAGATGTAAAGAGTTTATCATCTTCGTTCTGGATTTTGCAAAATGTTTTTGAGAGGTGCACACAATGGAGTCAAAGGTACAAGAAGTTCATAAATATTGTGAGTCTTCTGTTCTTTCTTTAATGGGCTCTTTCATTTTCTCTTTTTAAGATACACAGGCACAGCCAACGTATTTCATTCCCTTTAGTGCCTTGGGAATTTCATCAGGGCATTGAATAGGATCATCATAATCCGATGGTCCAAAATATGGTTGCACCTTCAATACCGGTGCAGTAGGAATGTTGTCGACAGTGTAACTCTTGTGTTCCTGAATAGTATAGAAGTGCGGGCAAAGAGTTGTTTCGGAGCGTTGTTCCACAGTCAAGCAGCAATGGAGTGTAGATAAAAAACGAAAGTTTGTCCTGGCCCCCGTAAGCGGGCAGTCCGTAGTGTCAACGGATTCCAGAAGAAAGGGGGATGTGCTTGTTTAGAGACCTACTATGTAACACATATACAACTGAAGGAACGATTTGAATTATTTGTAATAAAGGACTAAACTTGGAACAAATTGTGACTTTTGATACGCTATTTTTGGCATTTGCAGTGCGCTCGAGCTTGAAGTACATCCACTTCAACTTTTCAATAACTTGTTTATAGACCAACATCCATGCGGGTTGCCAAATATTTCATGCGATGCGGGACCTGTGATAAGGTCTCCGGCGCTTCCTGCTCCTCCCTGTGGGTTTCCGAAGTGGAATGAAACGCGTTGGCTGTGCCTGTGTATCTTAAAAAGAGAAAATAAAAGAGCCCATTAAAGAAAGAACAGAAAACTCACAAAATGTAGGAAATTCTTGTACCTTTGACTCCATTGTGTGCACCTCTCAAATTTTTTGCAAAATTCTTTATATAACGGACATCCTTGGCAGCGGATGGTGAAAGTGGTTGCACCACACGAATTTATGAAACAGAAGAAGTCGATGTGCTAAACCTTGGTCTGCTGCTGTGTGCTTTGGTTTTTGTATAATCTTTGTTCCGGATATTCAAATCCAAAAACGGAATGGTGTCTTTCTGTAGTGTAGATGTGAAAGTGAGATTGGTTTGGACAGTATTAAGGTATGTAACAAATTTCTTGAAGTCCTCTTCATTGCCTCTCCAGATGAAAAAAATATCTATATACCTATACCAGCATTTAATGCTGGTATAGTAGGGATTCTGATCGCTCAAGACATAACCATCTTCCACATGATTCATATAGATGTTTGCCAGATTTGGGGCAAAAAGTGCCCCCATACTGGTCCCACAGCATTGTTCATAGTATTGGCCGTTGGACACAAAGTAATTTCTTTGAAGTGCTATTTCTAGTAATGAAATTATAAATGAAGTAGAGACATTAAATGGTCTCGGTCTGGTGTCAAGAAAATGTTCTATACATCAAATGCTGTCAAATTGAGGAATATTAGTGTATAATGATGATATATCAAGAGTGGCTAGCCAATCAGTATCTTTGTTGTATGATAATCCCTCTACCAGATTAATCATGTGCATAGTATCACAAACATAACTACTCTGTAAGGGAACAAAATCCCTTAAAAAAAAGTCAATGTATTTACCAATTGGTTCTAAAATCGAACCACAACCAGATAGAATTGGTCTCCCTGGTGGATGTGTTACACTTTTATGAACCTTGGGGAGGGTATATAGAACCGGAGTTCTTGGATTTGCTGAATTTAAAAATTCAAACTCCTTTTTTGTTATAAAGCCGTGATCTAATCCTTCCTTAGTAATACATACAATTTTTTCACGAATCTCAACCAAGGGGTTACGATTGAGTTTCTTGTAGTGTTTCTCTTCAGAGATTTGTTTATTTATCTCAGTGTCATAGTTAATCCTTTCTTGAATAACGATGCCCCCACCCTTGTCTGCGGGTTTGAGTATTACAGAAGCATCTTTAAGTTATTGAGAGCCTGCCGCTCCAATAGGGTGATATGATATTGTATGGTGTGAATTGTTTATTGTTTCTCAAATTATCTACACCTTGTAAAATAAGTTTCTCAAAAGTGAGTAACTCAGGAGGCATCATGCTATTTGTAGGTAAAAGGTAGAAGGCAATTTTAGACCTGTTACCGACTCATGCGTGATAAATTCTCGATCTTTGAAGAATAGCTTGAGGCGAATTTTTCTGAAGAACTGAAATAGTTCCGATTTTAAATTGAAATAGTTGGTTTTCTCCATAATGACAAACGAAAGACCTCTACTCAGTAGGGAAATTTCTGAAGAAGACAGAGTATGCTTAGACAAATTAAAGATAGGTATTGTTTCCATATTGTCTATTGAATCTGATGTGGTATCTAATATGGTTGGGGCCCCCACTGATAGTGTTTGTTTCTCGTTTGGCGTTCTCCTGGATATTGATGCCAGACTCTCTTCTTGGTCTTCCCTCCTCTGTCTAAAAAAGGCTGGCCTTGATGGGTATTAAAGTTAGTGGGACCTGCTTGACCGTCTGAGTCACTGGAGCCGCCTGATGATTCTGAAAATGTAACTGGCTGGTTCTTTCTAAATCCACCCCAAGTGTTTTGCCTATTTTGGTTAGGAAAGGTTATGAAGTAGTCTTCCTTTAAATAAGGGAAAGCTCTCTCTTTATTATAATTTTTAATGTCTTTTGTGACTTTGTCCGCTTTCTTTTTTGGTACAAATATGTTGAACTCTTCTATAGTTTTGTTAAGATTATCAAGGAGTATCTTGGCCTCAGCTACCCCGTCACCGCCCAGGAGTTCCTTCTCTAGCTCCTCTATTTCTTAGAGCTCAGTCCTAGAATGTTCTATGGCGGTCTCAACACTGAGGACCATCCAATGGCGTGAACAAGTAACAGAAATGCCACAAAAACTGCCTTTAAATTTAGGGTCTACTCTGAAGATGCCTCGTACGTTTCTTATTTGGAGGCCTTGGGTAATATGCCTGCACGCAAATAATCCGTAAGCATACGGGCATGTAACTCCGTTTCGTACGTGTTTTTTCTTTGCCTTTTCAAGCCTCTCGAATAGTGTCTGTCTAGGGCTACTGCGTACCAAAGAGCAAAAAACTTAAAAGATCATTTGGTTAGGTCATCTACGGAAATAACCAGAAAGAAAAGCGGTACGCTAGAATCAACTTGGAATCTTCCCCCATTCTAGGCCACCACCCGTGTGGCAACTGTGTGATCTGTCCACTTACAGCAAAAACAAACATCTTTAAACATGGCAGCTATGAACAGACACTTGAATTTTTCTCCAACTGTAATACACGCAATGTTGTGTATTGCATTTGGTGTCCATGTGGTTTACCGTACATCGGACAGACTCAGCAACCGGTGAAGGCCAGGATAGGGCAACATGGCAGCCGCATAAGAAAATCAGTTATGACTGCACCTCTTGTGGCTCATTTCAAAGAGAAGAACCATTCAGTAGATGAGATGAAATGGCAAGTCCTAGATATTGCAACAGTGCCTGAGAGAGGCGGTGATATTGCACAAATATTACAACGCTGTGAATGTCATTGGAGTGATAAAATCAATTCAATTATTGAGGGGTTGAATTCCGCTGATGAATGGAGAGGATTTGTATCTACTCTCACGACTTAAATAGACACATTACATACCACATGTTGTAGACTCTAAATTTAAGCTGTAAACCTATGCTTCTGTATACATCATGTGTGGTTAGTTTTTACTCTTCAATTGCAGGAGTGGCGCACTATAACGAAAATGCTTTCATGAACTATGTTGTTTCTGTAATTTTTGTATATTTTGAGATATGTTTAATTCACGATCTTTAACCTAGTGTTATGATATCGCCTTTGTGAATTCATTTTTGCTTTTGTGTCTATCGAATGTTTTACATTTGAACAGTAAGATGGTTTTTATATTGCCTTTATACAGGGATTTCACAGGATGTCTATTAGTATGCCAATCACATCTAAGTATCCACATTGGATAACTTTCGCAGACAAAAATGTAAACATTACACCAGAGCGCCACCAAACGAGGATGGAGCTGTCTGCTCTCCTTGCGATGGCTGCGTACGTATTACACGCATCACGTTATAACTTCTTCAGAAATTTCCCTACTGAGTAGAGGTCTTTCGTTTGTCATTGCAGAGAAAACCAACTATTTCAATTGAAAATTGGAACTATTTCAATTCTTCAGAAAAATTTGCCTCAAGCTATTCTTCAAAGATCGAGAATTTATCACGCATAAGTCGGTAATAGGTCTAAAATTGCCTTCTACCTTTTACCCTACAAATAGCATGATGCCTCCTGAGTTACTCACTTTTGAGAAACTTATTTTACAAGGTGTAGATAATTTGAGAAACAATAAACAATTGACACCACTGATTTCTACCACCTACAGTGGTAAGTTATATTATCTGTCTAACTTTCAGTCCTTTTTCACTGTGCATCTTTAATATCCTTACGACTGTTTTATTTATTCTTCTTTTGCTTTTCGACAGTGCCCGGCTGGGTTCATTGTAAGTAAATTAAATTTACTTTTTCTCACGCATGGGTTGCGTTATGGAATGAAACACATTGCAAGGTATATTCCTCTATTACAAGTCCGTGAATAATTATTATTCAATGGGACTGTACACATAGTTATATATCCTCACTTACTGTCTCCTTTCTTTAGATGTCCCCCATTGTCCAGTCCTGACGAGACCCCCATTTCATGGGTCGAAACGCCGTCGACGCCATAGGAAATGAACTATATAACATAGTGCCTATGATTGTAGATAGCCACTGATTAATGACTTTCTATTATTGTTCATGGTCAATTTCCTTTCTCTTACACATTTTCCTTGTTTCGCTCACAATATCACTTGGGACACATTGCACCTTTTTATACTGTGTGTACGTTGCAGATATAATTGCAGTATTAACTGTTTTTTGAAATACAAAGAAATTGTTACAAACTGGTACGAGTGTGTTTCTCTCTTTATCATCCTCCCTCTAATAATTGAATTGCTATTGAGCTATGTACTGACTGAGCATTGTACATTTAATATGCCACAGGACCCAACTGATCAGGGCATGATCATACCGCAATCGAGCCAGAGGGTTAACCCCAACTTAAGGAAGGCCTCCATCCCGGACACCAAGACCCTGTCCAACCTGCTGTGTGTGTTATGAGCAGGTATACAATATCTGCGTTGGGTGCCTATCTCTCCATATGTCCCTTATTCCCAAGTCCTGCATTACCTCCCGATGCCTCATGGTCATCTGCGGCTTATTTCCCTGTCTAGGAGGGTGCCTGTCCAAGTTTTGACCCAATACTCAATTAAAATCCCCCATCCAGAGAAGAGGAGCGCCCAGGTCCGGGGCCAGTATGTCTTGTATGGACTGATAAAAGCCCAGATCGCCTATGTTTGGGGCATAGATATTTAGAATAGTGATATCCCATCTGTCAAGTATCACCCTTAGTAAGACATAGCGGCTGTTCACGTCGGCTTTCATGTACGGCAAGACAAACGGCGTCCCAGGAGCCACCCATATCAATACACCTCTCGCATAAGTAAAATAGGATGAGTGAAATATCTGGCCTCTTAATTTTTTTTGTCAACCTATTGGCTCCCACGTCATCTAGGTGGGTTTCTTGCAAGCAGGCCACTCAGACGTGGTGTCACTTAAGAAACCTAAGAACTCTATTACGTTTTGTACCCAATCCCCTTACATCTCATCTAAGGAACTTACCCTCCATTGCCATAGCGATATCTATCTTGGTGTTGTCCCAGTCCCCAGCTGTGCACTCCACCCACATTCCACATGTGCTGCATATAACAACTACTAACAAACAAAGCAAACTGTGCCATGCTCCCTCCACCCCCCAAGGACCGGTAACGTGCAACAGCACTATCTTCAATGCCCTCCCCATGCTTGTTCCAGGATGTCCGCAGCTTCCCTTGGAACCCAACAGGGGCCACTGAACTTCCCAAATTAACCAGCCTCACAACATAGCCCGCCCATCACAATATCTACAAAATGCCCGTCAAGGGAAGTGTAGTCCAGCGGGGGTTCCCAATAAGGTTGCAGTACTCTCAATGTTGCATTTGGATTGTCGTTTCCCCTCTTGCCACTCCAGGCACCTCTGTCCCCCCCCCCAAGGCTGTTCACACTCATTCTGCCCCTCCCCCACCACCCCATTAATAAATGTGTGGCCCACATGCACTTCATTCTTTAATTATTATAAATGTCGGAGCAGCCAACAGTAGTTCAGTTCCTGTGTGAATGTCCCCATTTTCCATCTAGCTTCTGTCGCTGGAGCTGCTTCCAGGATGATTTCAAGGACTATGTACATCGTCTGGTTCAGTATTTCCGGAGTATATTCTGTGTCAGGCCCAGATTCAGTGTTCGTTGAGGAGGAGGCACCCAGCTTGATGGTTTTCAGATGCATGGTGCCGTCCTCGCCCACCGTAATTCTCTGTTCATCTGGTGGGTCCCCGTCCGCGGACTGACCCGGGTACCTTTTATTTCGAGATCTTCCCCCTGACCAAGTGCCCCATCCCTGTCGTTTGTTACGCTGTTCTTCGTAGGGAGGGCATCACCTCGGATCTCCAGCCATTCACACACCTCTGGCATCTCAAAGAAATTGGCCCAGCCTTGTGCAATTACCTCCAGTTTGGCTGGATATAGCAGGATGTACTGCAGTTGCATATCACGGAGCTTCCGTTTTACCGCCAGAAGGGTTTTCCGCTGCTCCTGGACCTGCTTGGTATACTCCCGTAATATGACTATTTTACTGATTTCATAGCACAGATTCTAAGTCTCTCTTGCAGCCCAGAGGATACAGTCTCTTTCTTGATAGATCAATATTTTGGCAATTATTGCCTGGGAGGGAGTCCGGGGGGAAGTACTAGGGGGTGTGGGTGAAGGCACCAAGGCTCTGTGTTCTCTGTCCACTGCAAAGAGTTTGTATAAGCCTCACGGACGCAACTGGGTGCGTATCCATCGCTCCAGGAATTGCTTTTCCCTGTCCTCCTCAACTTGCTCTGGGGACCCTAGGACTCTTATGTTGCTGTGCCTTGCGCGCCTCTCCGCAACTTTGGCCCGGCACTCAAGGGCCTTTGTGACTGGACGTCTGGGCCACGTACTGCTTAAATGCTGCCACCTCTCCTTTTAAGTCCATTATATCTTCCTCCGCCGTGGATACTTTATCTGCTACTTTACGTAAATCGGCTCTCAATATGTTCACATCAATAGACACTGTCTCAATTTGTCTTTTTAGGAGATTCCTGGAACCCTGGATGGCCGCCAGGAGCTCCACACATGATGGTTTGCAAGTTGTGCCATCCTCCCCCTCATTACCAGTGCCGGTTTGTCTTGTTATTCTTTAAGGGGGGGTTCGAGGGGTAGTATACTGTGTGATTGGCAAAGCGGGCCATTTTGTCCTTGTCCATCGTGTGCACACCAGGTGCCCCCGTGCTCTAGACCCGGGTTGCACCAACCACCTCAGTTCATCAGCCCCCAAAGGCTTCTGTGTCTTCGTCAGTCTGGGCACTGTAGTCACTGTATTATCCTCTCTGGAGTGTGGTGGGGGAGGAGAAAGAAACAAGAAGAGGAGGCAGCTCTGTCTGACACCCTCCCCCCCCCACCCCAGGCCGACCTAAATGGCCTGCAGCAGTAGGACCAGGCCACATGCAGCTCGACAGCAAACTCTTTATGTCAAATGTGTTGTTATTGCCTGTGATATTGTGCAGCATCCCATGCGTCGCATAGCACCCTCAAGGAGAAGTTCGGTCTCCAGCACCCCAGGAGATTTCCCCCTTGGCCTTGCTAGGCAGCAATCAAGGCCCCACCTCTCCGCCCACAGTCCAGGGGGCCACAGGGGTCCAACGACAACTGTTCCTTGACTCCAGAAGGCTCAAGAATGTGCAACTGCACAATCTGCAGCCACCGCTGAAAAGGGAAATCGTCCTCGAGATACACGGAGAGCGATGTTTGGGACGAGACCGTCCCACTCACAAACTCAAGTTTTGGGGACAAAATAGGATCCCTCAGATGCTTGGACTGCCTTATTGACATCACGCAAGATACTGATTCCCTTTGTGGGTTGGATAGATCGCCACAAAAGAAAGGTCTTTATCAAAAAGGACGTAGCCTTGAGAAAGCCGTGGGACGATTTCCATTTGTAAGCAATGAAATACGTGTTGGCTGTCTGAAACAAGAAAATTTGAAATAACTTGTGTATAATTTGTGCGTACATCGTGCACTTAACAAATTGTTGCTACACCTATGACGGTGTGCTGAGGATTTCTTTGTCTATTCAGTTTTTGTATTTCACCCACAACTTGAACACCGAAAGACGTAATCTAAGATTAGCAGAAAGAGCCTGGAGATCCTCTCCATCCTTAGAACTTCTAAAATGCTTAAGATCAACGAGGAACACATACAACAGAAGAGTAAGGCAAGTGAAAGCTAATTTCTTTAGAGCACAGCTTGACCAAGCCAGAAATGCGCTCAAAAACGATTTGAAATAGTCAAGCAGCAGTCACGCCAGAACCAGCACCCTCCCAAACTGTGAAGAACTGGCTGCCTTCTTCATGGAAAATACCACAAAGATAGAGAATGAGCTACAACTAGTGAATGAACTACTACTGGTTTCCTCACTCAGTTTTTCACTCACCACCTAGTATACTGAAGGTAGTGATCCATCCAGGCCCCCTTCCAAAAACATGCCTCTTGCCACACCTTCTCCTCAATCAACGAAAGTGACATTTACAAAATCCTTTCATCATTAAACCCATCTAATCACTTCCCTGACCCTCTACCTCCATCTATATTCAAAGAGATCAAAACCTTCATTCTCCCTATGGTCTAAGATAGTGAATGCCTCACTACATCAAAGCACTATCCCTGATTGCCTAAAAGCAGGACACCCCCTCTTTTAAAAAAAAGCAAAGCAGACTGCTCTGATCCTAATAACTTTCAGCCCATCTCCAACATCCCTACTCTTGCGAATCTCTTAGAAAAATGTGTCTAGATCCAACTCTGCAACCACATGAACAACTTTTAACTCCTTGACCAACACCAATCAGTTTTCCGTCAAGGTCACAGCACTGAATCTGCACTTACTCATTCTGTGGATGACATACTAATGCTTGATCTAAATGAATCATCCCCCATGATACTGCTCAACTTTATGGCTGTCTTTGTCAGTTAATCACAAAAGACTACTGAAACTATTGGAACAAAGGATGGGCTTATTAGGGGTCGTTTTGCAATAGTTTTCCTCATTCCTCGAAAATGGATCTCAGAGAGTCCAAATGAATCCATCTCTGTCTAAGCCCCATGCGATCACTCTTGGCTTTCCACAGGGATCTGCTCTCTAACCCATTCTCTTCAATCTATTCCTGGAACCACTGGCAAATCACTTACAATCCACTACCATCCACTATAATATGTACACTGATGACATTCTGCTGTATCTCAAAATCACCTTCCCAGAGGACATTATATTCCTCAATTCCACCTTGCAAAATACACATTACTGGCTCACGGATAACCATCTCAAACTCACTACTGCCAAAACGGAATTCTTTCTCATCTCACTGCCGAATAACATCCCCAAGATTGATCTTTGGTTGAAACCTCTTGTAGCCCTCAACTGCTCTCCTCACATCATACACTCTGCTAGATCCTTAGACAAACATCTGAATATGCAGGATCACATTGGCGCAGTCACCAAAGGAGCAAATTAGGAGCTGAGCATTCTGCAGAAAATAAACACTACCTTCCACATGAAGACCTAAAACAAGCGGTTGTAGAAGTAGACCTCAGCAAGGCCTACCAGTGCTAGGGGTTCGCCCTTCTTTGCACACAAGTCCTCTGACCAGACAATAGAAGTTAGCATGGAAACTGAAGCATCAAGAAAACAATGTATTAAACCTCATGAGGTGGAACTACATTCACACAACACCCTTCGGCAGTGTAGGAAGTAGCACAAGGAGTAGAGGAACCATGGGTCTGTTATACCCACACAGGAGCTCAAAAGGAGGCGGTACAAGTTCACATTGGAAGAGTTTCATACATAGGTGGTCATATAGAGAATGCACAGTCAACAAAGAAGAAGGGGCGATAAGTTGCTGATCTCGGTTAAAACAACCTGACAGTAACAGACTAGAGCAGGTGCATGGGCAGCTACAGACTCTTCTGAGCATGTGCAGAGTAGCAAGGGCTAAGTATAACCAGTTCTTGGGCAAAGCACAAGGGCAAGCAACAGCGAAGAAGGAAAGAGCACATGGTGAGCACATGCTCAGACAAGGTGGCTGCCGGAAACAAGATGGCTTCAGCTCAATGCAAACAGCAATCTCTGCCAAATTTCCACAGACGTCCCTTTTAGCATTAGCTGAAGACATCTATAATCTAGGAGAGTCTAAGTATACATCATGAACATCGATCTGCATCATTTCATCAACTTCTTTGTCTAGTATACATTGGGCTTTCATTTGTTTAACATCACGTCTGGCAGGTGTACAAGCAGTGATACAGATGGAGCAAAGTATTGGACCACATTGTATACATAAACAGCATGTCAGTAGAATGTCAAGCAATATATACAGAACTGTTAACAGTTTCCAGCCCCAGGTGACAAACAATGTTCATAGCCAACCGGTTAAAGTTCATGTTCCAGTATCAGGGTGAATCTAAGCAGCAATCTTATGTAGTTTAGAGATCGCAACAAAAACTGAAGGGGCATGATCTGGAACGTACACACAGCAACTACTCCAGATGAAGCGACATGCACCATGAAATGAAATGAATGAAATGAAATTAGATTTATAAAGCGCATGGATGCCCTTGAGCGTCCCAGTGCTGACTTAACTGAAAAACAGAGAGGCCCTAAGGAAGGAAGGAGGGAACTTGGATTATTCTGCTTTAGGAAAAAGAAAGGTTTTGAGGGATTTTCTAAATTTGGGATAGGAGGATTCCATCCGGATTTCCCTAGGGAGGGCGTTCCAATGTTTTGCTGCATTCAGGGAGAACCGGCGTCCTCCAGTCCGGGCTTTTCGGATCAGCCAGGACTACGTCCAGGACCATATGGTTTTGGAGCGCCACAATCCTCGCAATCTGTAGTTCCTCTGTGATGTTTCCAAATGCCATAGCTGTCTGGTTGGTCACAGCCTCTACAACCCACGTCAAACGTGTGATTTTCCTACTGTTCAGGGCAGCACCAACAAAGAACAGCCTCAAATTAAAATCAACATATTGCTGTAGTGTGGTGTCAGTCTCATCCACCTCGTCGTGATTTGCTGTCCTTTTAAATCTGTTTTTGGAAATGCCATTAAACAGTTTTGAGTCCTTGTGATATGATGCAGGAGCCAAAAATACAGGTGGCAATAAAAAGGACACATAGCAAACTCCAGACCATCCAGCAGGTAGATGGTAGTATCCCTTATTTCCACATATAAAATAGTTATTAGGTGAAGAGGTGAAGCTACTATTATTATTACCAGCAATGTTCAGAACTAAAGTACATTCACTTTTCCCCACTGGAATTTTCCCAACACTACTCAAACATAAATCTGCTCGGACTCCAGTTACAGCTATAACAAATGGTCCATTACCCTCGAGTATTTGGGTAAACATAATGTGTTGAAGCATTTCCTCGTTGGTACTCCTCCATCTCCCATTTAGTCCCTTTAGCTTGCGGATCACCTTATTCGTCAGGATAACATGCTTTATTAAGATAATAGTTTAACCTCCCTATGCCCATATCAGTAATATTAGTCACTTCAGAAGCCAATAAAAGTGCAAACCAGGCTTGACAAGAACCGTTATGAGGAAAACATGGCGGCAGCAGGCTAGCGGCCGCGGTACTCCGCTCCTAGCCTCTGCAGAGTGAGGTGCCAGCGCTTTAGCGTTTCTGCGTTTTAGTAATGCAGCAGTGCTTGTTGGAGAACAAAACGCGGGAGGAAGCACTTTTTCCGTGAGAAGATTATTTTTCCCCTATTTTGCCATCACCTTCTCATCTTTAGCTGGATTAGCAGTTTTTTTCTCTTTTCGGGCCGCAGTCTTTCTCCCCCCCCCCATGTGCCTTCCTCCCGAGGGCGTGGAACGACCCGAGCCGGCGGTTCCTGGCCGGTTGCTGCTACAGACGGGTCTACGGCCTTGGAGCGGGGCCGCCCTGGAGCTCCGGCGTGGAAGGCGGTTGCAGAGCCTTCTGCGGGATCCACGAGCCATTGTTGGAGGATCGGCCGCTAACACTAACACGACTGTTAGTGTCACAGCGGCGGCTGCTACAGCGGCAGCGCTGGCTGGAGCAACAACAAGAGCAGCAGCACTCAAAGAGGAGGTGAAAGGGAAGGAGGTGGGGGGGGCAAAGCCAGCGAAGTCTCGGGGTTGTGGCGAAGCTTGGAGGACCTTGGGGGGCCTGTAGCCCAGCGACTACCAGTCAGGGGGCAGGGGGGACAGATTCTCTTGAGCCTGCGCCCGAGCCCCTTTTATTATCAGTAGAGCGGTCTCTTACGTTATTAGCGCTGATGTTATTAGGATATTAGCGCTGCCGAGGACACTCTGGCGATTCTAACTTTGCCGCCATTTCCCGCCGCACCCTAAGGCCACGCCCCCTTTACGAGGCCACGCCCCTATCCCACGTCAGGTTACCACTATAAATTATGTGTATATTTCGGAGCGCAGCGGGCGCGACAGTTGCGCGCCGAAGGCGCGCCTAAGGCAAGCCCGTCTGCGCCCGTCCGCGCCTGCTCCGGGCCTAGGGCCTGTTATAATGTTAGTCCGCCTCCCGCTCAGAGACTAACCTGGACCAGATCACAGCTCCGAGACATAGGTAAGACATCCTGCTCATCTCCCACCCCCTGTAGCCTCCCCCTACCCAGCCCTTTCCTACGCAAATGCCTAAATTGCCCTTTCTCCCTATGACCCGACTGGACCTCCCCCGCAAACGCGCATCCTATAAGCCCCCTCCAACTAAAACCTACTTCATGGGTTTAGCGAACTGCCGCTCCCTACCCTGTCACGCCAATGACATCTGGCTTCTACTATCTTCTACATCCTGGGATGCATTATTCTTAACGGAAACCTGGATTAAAGACTCTTCCAACCCAGACATCGCTCTAGCTGTACCCACTGGTTACAGCTTCACCGGATTAAGCCGTGAAGGCCCCAAAATGGGTGGAGGAATCGCTGTGATCCTAAAAAATCACCTAAAAATTACTTCTAGGAAAATCCCTAACATCAAGCCTATAGAAGCTCTATACTTCTCAATCACAGACTCCACCACTGCCATCTCCTCAGGGATCTTGGTTTATAACCCCCCGAACACCCCTCAAGCTGCCATCTCAGAACTACTGGCAGTCACGGCAGATCTTTTTCTTAAACACCCCCACTTCATGGTACTGGGTGACTTCAACCACCATGTGGACGCAAGCAACTGCAACCGCGCCTCGCAGCTCCTGGAATCCATGCAAAATTTAAATCTGTCACAAAAGGTAATAGGCCTGACCCCAGGGTTTGCCTACTGAATGTGTGGGACCCGACAGACCTGACACAGCATGGGAAGAGATGGGTAATCATTGGTATGATGCTGGCAAAACGTGATATAGCAATGAACTGGGGGGCGCACAACACCCCGACCCTGGCGCAGTGGTGCAGAAACATGGATATGTTAATGATGACAGAAAGAGCAGTATACCAACAGAGGCATAACCCATGTAAATGGAATAAGATATGGTCACCTTGGAACATATATAGGGGGGAAATCTGCGAGCCACTGCCTGAGGATGACGATATTGATAGCGCAGGGGAGGATGAGGAGATAGAATGAGGGGGAGGAGTGATGGCAAGGGGAGGGGCAATAGATACAGTTGGATGCATGAGCCTTACGGATTGCTATGTTGTTAGGTACATGATAAGCTATAAACTATGTATATTGACTTGGGATATTTTTACTCACGAAACTGAGATAATTTAATTTTGTCAACGAAAATGTGTCAGGACCCTTTGGTTGTAAGTTATAACATAGAAAAAAGATAAAATTGGAAAAGTTGCTCAAATGGTTGGATGCAGCTGAATGTTGAAGCTGCACTGACAAATGTTTAACAGTGATTGAATACCATGTGACAGCAACAATAAAAACAATTTAAAAAAACCAAAAGGTAATAGGCCCCACTCATACCGCAGGACACACCCTCGACCTAATTTTCTCGAACAGCGAGAAACTTAAAACCCTCCCCCCCTTACCCCTAACTTGGTCTGATCATTATTTAATATCTTTCGAGGTCCCCTTGGCCCAAACTATCAAACAGGAGTCCGCCATTAGGACACAAGGCAGGAAATGGCACAAGCTCTCATTATCTACCTTAGAGTAAAAATACCACAACCATCTAAACCCCCTTCCGGACGATCTCGATGTAGCAGCACATATATTTGACAACGACCTTACATCCGCTATAGAGAAAATTGCCCCTTTACAAACCCTTACCTCCCGCAGACAAAACCCTTCTACCCCATGGTTCACTCAAGAACTCAGGGCATACAGAAGCAAGTGCAAAAAGTTGGAACGACTCTGGAGACCGCACTATGACCCGGAAGCCAAGGCCCTTTATCGTCAAAGCCTTAAAGAGTTTCGCAAACTCAAACGCCACTCCATGGGTACCTACTTCTCAGATACTATTGCCAAGGCAAAAAACTCGACCAAGGCCCTCTTTAATATAGTAAAAGACTTCACTCATCCCAGTGCACTGTCCACCCCTGTTCCTATGTCCCAAGCCTTGAGTGAAAACCTTGCAAATTACTTTGAAGAAAAAATAGCCAATATTGCGGCAACTATCCTTCAGAATGGCTCCAAAATTACTGAAGGCCCCACCATTAACTGCAATCATGCATTTACAGCATTCCAACCAATAACTAAGGAACTTGCCCTGAAGTTTTTCATGGAATGTAAATCAGGCTCTCCCCTGGACCCAGCCCCGGCATTAATCATGAATGAAATCGCCCCCCTAATCATCAACCCCATTCTCGAAATCTGGAACTCCTCCTTAATCACTGGTGTCATGCCTTCCGCCTGGAAACATGCATTACTAATCCCTATCCAAAAAAAAACAGGCTTAGATCCTTCCTGCCTAAACAACTACCGGCCGATCTCACTCTTATCCAAACCCGCCAAAGTACTTGAGAAAGCTGTTCAAAAACAGCTATCACGTTACCTAGAATCAAACGCTTTGTTCCACGATACCCAATCGGGTTTCAGACCGGACTACAGTACTGAGTCGGCAGTACTCGAGGTATCCGAGTCGATCCGAGAATGCACGGATAGGGGAGAGGAGGCCATGTTGGTCCTCCTCGACCTATCCGCGGCATTTGATACCATCTCTCATGACAAACTATTGACTCGCCTACAAGAGATAGGTATCAGTGGACCCCCCTTTCATGGGTAAAATCTTTTCTCACGAACAGAACCCAACAAGTGATGCTGGGACCCTTTCTTTCCTCCAAAAAATCACTGATTTGTGGCGTTCTGCAGGGCTCCGCCCTTAGCCCGCTCCTCTTCAATGTATACCTCATACCTCTAGCAAAAGTGGTGGAATCATGGGGCGTCAAAGTAACCTTCTACGCTGACTACACCCAACTGGTGTTCTCTTTCAAAGAACACTCTGAAAAATCATTCGACAACTTTCGCCACTGCATGCTGAACATCGCCTCCTGGATGTCCGCGAATAATTTAAAACTCAATACAGACAAGACAGAAGTCTTATTCTTCAATCAGAAATCTCCCTTACCCTCCAATCTCTGGTGGCCGTCCCAACTCAACCTTCCTCCAGAACCAGTCCAAGCCACCGAAACCTAGGTTTCCAATTCAACACCTCCCTCGCCTGCAAAACCCAAGTCAACAAAGTAACATCAGCCTGTTTCGGGAAGCTACGAATGCTAAAAAAAATCATCCCCTTTCTACCTTTGGACTCTCGAAAAACAGTAGTCCATGCCCTTATCACCACCCACCTGGACTACGCTAACAGCTTGTATGTAGGTGCTCCTACCTACATCATTAACCAACTTCAGAGAGTCCAAAACGCAGCAGCCAGGCTGGTATGCAATATCCCTTACCGCCATTCCATCTCACCCCACTTGATCAAACTCCACTGGCTCCCAATCAGACTGCGCATCCAATTTAAAGCCTTAACTCTGGCTTTCAGAGCTCTCAATGATCGAGGCCCCACATACCTACGTCGCAGAATGAGGTTTTCACAAGCCCCACGAAACCTCAGATCCAACCATCTACGCCTCATGGTATGCCCCCATTATCGTCTTGCACGCACAGGAGGAAGGGCTCTTGCAGTTGCTACATCCAAACTCTGGAACCAACTGCCTACAGAGTTAAGATTTCTGACATCAGAATCCCTATTCCGAAAAAAACTGAAAACCTGTTTTTTCTCCCAAATTGAATCCTAAATGCCTCCTCTCACACTCCCCTGACTCTTCAGAGATAAGGTCTTCAGCGCCGGGACACCTCCGTCGGAGGTAGCTGTGCGCTCTACAAAATACTAAATAAATAAATAAATAAATACGTTGTCACATATTCCAGACACGCCTAGGTCTACAAGCCAGGGGCAGCTGGGGAAAGCAGTAAGAGGGGGAAAAAAGAAGGGGGGTAGCAGGGGCTTGAAGCTGCAGCAGCCTGCTCATATCTCGGTGCAAGGTGGCGCTCCGCAAGACAAGTTTACATCCCAAGAAGCTCATACCCCTACTAAAACCTCTTCTTTTCTTTCCAACGAGGTAAAGGCTAAACGGGCAAAAAAGGGTAATAAGGCTGCTAAGTCTTTAAAGTTCATACTCGACTCAGGTTCTAGGATAACGCCTTCCCTGCGCTCGTACTTTAAAGTTGTCCCCCAGGTGCTTAAGCTGGGCTTAAACTCTACTCCTCAAACAGGCGATCTTTCAGCGTCTGGCGTCTGGCTCATTGGGTAGCCCGGTTTGCTCAGCATTCTTGGGCTGCGTAGATCCCACTGACACTGTGACACTTCCGTGCCCCTCGGTGGTTCTCCAAATAAGTCCATCTTCAATTTTTCCATCAGCTCTTCCTCCCGAGGCTGGTATGGCTGAGGCCGCACTTGCCATTCCCGCCGCAGTGGGTGGCGAGGGGGGAGTGCCTGGTCCTATCTTGAGCCCAACTGTGCAGGGCAGTGGCCCTGTATCGCCAATACAGTTACTAACGCTACTTCCTGGACTAAACGAAGAAACCCCCTTAGTAGGGATTCCACGGGATTCCTTGCTCAAAGAAGTGGGTGTTGCTTTGGTGGTGGTCACATTTCTCCAACTGCTTCAGTTTTCACCCTTGATTCTTGTAATATGGAGGATGCAGGACAACAATTAATTGATCAGAGGGGTAAGATGCAGTTCCAGTCTCATGTTCAGGAGGAATGTGTGAGTCTTGGTATTCAGGGTAGTACACAGCAAGTTTCCTTTGTTTCTCCCCCTGTGCTAGAGGACAGTTCTGTCTTCAATACTGCAGCGTGCACTCCAGCCCCCTCCTTGCACCATATGTTTTTGACCTTATCAGCTGACATTAAAAGGGGGTTTGAAGAATCTGCGGTAATTCAGAGAGAGATTAAGAGCTATTGCGAGGCCCTGGGCAATAAGAATGATGGACTCACCTCAAGAACAGGTGTACTAGAAGAGACCGTGGGCGTGTTATCTTTGCATTTAGATAACGCCAAGGAAGAAATCTGGAAACTTAAGAAGGAAGACATTGCAAGGATGGAGATTTTGGAAAATCACGCTAGGCGCAGCAACATCCGAATCTTTAATGTACCAGAGGGCAGCGAGGGGTCGGATATCAAAAGCTTCATCATTCCACTGCTAAAGCAATCTCTAAAACTGGACCAATCTGAAGATGAATTAGCCAGAGATATTCAACGCATACATAGGGAGCCCTTTAGGCGAAACCCCCAGAGGTCTTAGCCGAGGAAGATCCTAGTGAACTTTCATACGTACTCCCTCAAGGAGCAAATCCTTAACTTAGCACTAAAACAAAAATCTCTAGAGTACAAGGGCTTCGCCTATCAAATACGGCCAAATCTATCCAGGGCCACCCTCGAAAAACAGTGGGAGTTGGGCAGGAGAATGGATGCTTTTCTGAAATCTGGAGCCACAGTACAGATGGGGTTCCCTGCCTCCCTAAAAATAATGCTTAACAACAAGATGTTTAACATCAGCGCGGTCCAGGCAGCAGATGAGCTGTTGATGACCTTGCCGGGCGAAAAGGGCGCTGCAGGAGGTTCAGGTTGATCACCCATGTAGTCAGGGTCATGTTGTGGACCACCTAGAAGTGTGGATTATTGTGTTTGCATCTTCTCCCTGCTTCCTTTGGCTTTCCGGTCTTCCCTTTCTGTCCCTTTTCCCCTCTCTTCCTTTCCAAATCTCTTGGATACATCATATTGCATGATTGCAAATGGAGGGGTAAGAGGTCATCACAGCATCAGGAAGGCAAATGTATACTTTTTTCTCTCTCTTTCTTTGATATTTAAGAAATCAGATGGCAAGCAAGCTAGGAAATAAAAAAATAAAAAAGAAGATAACAAATATAATAAAATAAAAAAAGAACTATCAGATTTGGCACTCACTTTGCAGGGGCTGGGGTAGGGTAGGGGGTAATACCAACCGGATCTGTTCCGGTTAGATAGTACAAGGGTTCCTCGGGGGAGGGGGGGTATGGTTGGGACACTGGGGTGTAGTAGGGGTTTGGGTTAAAAAAATTAAAAAAATCTTCCTCATTTTCAGATTGGTTCCTTATAGGTTTTCTTTTATATAGTTATGGTAGCTGCTTCTTTCTGGGCAGTTGTTTTAGGTGGTTGATGTTTTTTTTTCCCTCTAGCCAGTTTTATAGGAGGAAATATGACACATGAGTAATCTCAAGATTCTCTCCTGGAATGTTAATGGCCTGCGCACCAAACTCAGGGCAAATAGGATCATACAATATCTGCGTGACATGGATGCGCAGGTCATTATACTCCAGGAGACACATCTAATTGAGGCTGAGATACTCGATCTTGTGAAAAAGAATAGGTGGATGGACATATCGGTATCAACCTCTCAATCACTAAACACAAGGGGTGTGTCTATTCTGTTTAAAAAATCTATTAGCACAAGAATAATAACCCAGTAGGTAGACCCCGGAGGTAGATGGGTGATTACCACAGTAGATGTTGGTGGTGCACACCTGACTTTTGTGGGTTTTTATGGACCCAACCAGGACGACCCTGCAGCTTTGGAGCTCCTATTTTCACTCTTGAGTTTTACTGAGCCTATTATTAAAGCTGGGGACTTTAATATTGTGCTAGACCCCGTTTTAGACAAGACCCCGAGTAGTAGACAACGGATACCGTCTAAATCCAGAGCGTTTATGCGCAGTTGTATAAACCAATATGGCTACGTCGATATCTGGCGGGTAAGAGCAGGCAAACAATCTGTTTTTTCTTTTGGCAACTACAAATACCACCACCAATCTAGAATTGACTATATCTTGATAAGTCGCGACTTGGTTGATTCAGTCAAAGACATTTGCTATCTTCCTTCCCACCTGTCAGACCACTCTTCTGTTTTTCTGGAACTCGCAGTAATTAGACCATCTCCTAGATCTTGGTCTTTTGACCGGTCCCTTCTTTCTTCAACGGAAGATGTGCTTTTTATTAGATCTGAACCTCTTGAGTTTATGCAAGTAAATATGGGCTCTGCAGAACCTTGCATAGTATGGGATGCGTTTAAGTGCTGTCTTCGAGGCATAATTAAGAGTAAGGTTGTATATCGGAGGAGAATGTATGCAGAAGAAGTTGCCTCCATTGAAGCTGAACCTCTTGCAACGCAAACTGAAATTGATGCCAGTGCGTAGTTTCTAATACCAACCGTCTATTACTACAATCTAAATTGCTTGCCCTTAAAGAAAACCTGGCTTCCGTGTTAAATCTACGCATTTTACAAAAATGGGAAGCGAGTAAATTAGCTCACTTCGAATATGGAGAAGGGGCTGAGAAGTTACTGGCCTGGAAGTCATAATCTGACCGGGCACGTAACATCATTGATTCCGTAACAACTAGTCAAGGAACCGCCTCCTCAGACATAGATATTAGAACTAACTTTAAAGAATTTTTTCAAAGCATCTATCAGGAAGATAAGAACATCAACCCTGAAGATATAGAGAGGTGGCTAGATGGTATCACCCTTCCAAGACTATCTCAAGAACAAAGTGTCCTTTTGGAAAGGGAGGTCACCAAGGAGGAGGTAGAGATGGCCATACGGGACAGCAAGGGGGGCAAAGCTGCAGGGCCAGATGGCCTGCCAGCAGAAATATACAAGAGTCTGGCAGAGGAAATATCTCCCTTCATTACAATCTTATTTAATCGGATTTTACGGGAGGGGGCCTTTCCACCATCTTCTTGGAGTAGTGCGTCCATTACACTTATATTTAAACTGGGTAAACCTGCTTCCAACTGTGGCTCTTACCGCCCCATATCAATATTGAATGTCGATTATAAAATCTTCGCAGCTCTATTGGCAAAGAGATTGGGCCTGGTTGTCCCCGAAATCTTGCATCCTAACCAGAAGGGTTTTGTCAGGGGTCGCCAACTCTTCGAGTTAACCTATGACTTAATAGGTGCCATTGACATGGCAACCTCAGACGCAGCTCCGTTGGCCATTCTCACGTTGGACGCCACAAAGGCCTTCGACAGGGTCAATTGGTTGTACCTGTCGGGGGCCTTGGCCAAGTTCGGTGTGGGTGAGGATTTCCGTAGAGCAGTGAAATTGTTGTACCACAGTCCAACTGCACGTGTACTTGTTAATGGGGGTTTGTCCGAATCTTTCGCCGTCACTAGAGGAACTCGACAGGGGTGCCCTCTATCTCCCCTGCTATTTGACCTCTATATTGAGCCCTTTGCTCAAAAATTTACGAGAGGATAACAACATCAAGCCTTTTATATATAGAGATTGGGAGAAGAAGGTCGCGCTTTATGCTGACAATGTCATGATTATGACATCCGAGATCAGCAACGCGTTTCCGGCAGCTATTAGGTTGGCAGTGGAATTTGGGGAAGTCTCCGGATACGAGGTAAATGCCTCAAACAGAAATATTGGTATGGAACGACGACGTTAGTGGCTTCAATGAACAACTTAGTACCAGCTTGCCTTATTTACGGTTGAATATTCTTAAAGATATCAATCTGATTGCGTCTTCCAACTTCTCTGTAGTTGCGAAAGAATGCCGAAAATTAATGCGAGCCTGAATGCATCTTCCCCTTTTCTTACTAGGCAGAGTAAACCTGGTGAAAATGTCCATCCTACCGAAAGTTACATTTTTATTTAATACAATTCCTCTTTGCTTTGGCTCTTCTTTGTTGGCCAAGTTACAGGGCGAGATGACCTCATTCATTTGGAAAAATAAAAATACAAGGATAGCTTGGAAAAAGATTAGACGCCGTAGGGAGAAGGGGGGCCTGGCCGGTCCAGATTTGCAGATATTTGCGTGGGCATTCCAGGTATCCCATGCGCGTATGCTCCTAAAAACACCCACAGGTGAGGGCATTGGGAGTATGTTTAAAGCACTATTGAAGGGCGAAGGAATTGGGCAGTCTGGATTTTTGTTTAAGTTTGGCGATCCCAAATTTAAAAAAAAGGTGAAATTGAAGGTGCTACAGGGCTTGGCAAGAACTTGGGCTAAGATAAGATCTTTATCACAACTGGGGTATTACTCTAGTAGAGCACCAATGTGGGATCTTCCGGGGGCCCCAGGTTGGGTGGGTGACATTTTGGCAATCCCACTCAGAGAAGCTGGGATAGCAGTTTGGGAAGACCTCTTTGTGGAAGGAACTCTGCTCCCCTGGGAAGACCTAGCTTGTAAAGTTGGGCCCAACTTCTCAAGATTTAAATATTTACAAATATCTAGTTGGGCTCAAGCATTAACAACACAAGATACACGCTTCAATAAGTTTCCAGTAGGGGGAGGTAGCTATCTTGAATCCCTTCTAGTAGATCAACCACCTGTAAAAAAAGAGGTTTCCCTCTGGTACACATTAATAATAGATGAAATTGATGGGGAATGTTATCTCCCAGAGCAACTGTGGGGCACCTTGATGCCTGATCTTAATGTAAATGATCTCTGGACTATGTCCTACAAGGTGTTATGGGACTTAGTCAAGCCAGCTTGGCTTCGTAGGAACCATCTGTTCACCCTGCTCAGGGCATACTACTCTCCACAAAAGATTTCCAAATTCAATTCAGGGGGCCCTGTGGCTTGTGCACGGTGTGGTGTCATAGAGGCCCCGGCCTCACATATGTTCTTCGAGTGCCCTCAGTTAACTTCTTTTTGGGATTCAATAAGCAGCAAGCTCTCGACCACCATGGGATTCACAGTAGTGATAGATCTGCGTCTCGCAATTTTTGGAATAGTGGATCAGACTCGTAGCACTGCAAAGAATCTCCTGTTTTATTCCATCCTGGTGGCCCGTAGAGAAATATGCAAACGATGGAAAGAGTCTTCTGCGCCTACATTTCATGATTGGTACACAGCGCTCCTACAGATCTCAAAATTAGATCTAGCCAGGGCAGGGAAACAAGACAAGAGAGCCTTCTGGCACCTACTTGACTGGTCTCATTGAACAAACTGTCCCCCCCCAGTTCCGATGATTATGTTGCCATGGTACAACCTCCCTGCTACTTCATCTGGCCGCTCTCTCTCTTCCGTTCGGTATACGGTTTGTTTATAGCAATCGAGGCAACCAGAGATTGGTCAACATCTGCCAACTGGACAACAGGGGTTAAACTAGGGGGGAGCCAGCCATTGTTGTTGGGATCGGGCACCCACAATTCGACCTCCCTACCAGTCTTGACTGAGGCAGCACAGCGGCACCCTCTTTTATTTTTTCGCTTGTTTAACTTGTCAGTAGTTTGGAACCATGGCAGTAAATGAGGATAAACAAACAAAATAAAGAACCGTTATGAGAAAATGGAAGAGGAATAAAAGGTGTTCCTCCCTTTTTCTGATGAGCTGGCATCATTCCATACACCGAGCAGTTAGTAATGTTCGTAGCATTGTGCATGTGTTGCAACACCTGGATGAATGGGCTGTTCAGATAGGACTTTCTATGCTTCTGCTCATTATAAGGGAGAGTGAAATAGTGGTGTTCAATGGATGCTGAAGTAGTGGCAGTCAGCATTCGTCGAGCAGGAATCACTTCCTCTACAACCCAAGTTATCACTGCCATAGTGATTACAGTGTCAATGAACCCAACAATACACATAATCCTCTTGTCGCAAATCCTCACAGCGGTTGATGTCTTCTTCATAGGCATACGCATCTTGTTGTTGAAATAACAAAGCAGTTGGAGCTCTAATGTCCTGGGCAGTCGTTGGCTTCTTCACTGAATGTTAAGACGGGTGTCACTACGCAAAAGATCCCCCCCCTCTTCAGCGCAGTTTCTCACTAACCCAGGACGGTTGCTCAACCAGTCGTGTTCAACAATTAACTTTCTTTCCGGGGCCGCAGTTGATATTGTGATGTACAAGTAATCGTATGGTCCGGGAAGACTTCCTCAGGGTCTTCAGGTGATATGGCTTGGCCTCTCTCTGTGCCCAGGATATCTTGATGGTTGATTAGGGCAGCAGGTTCCACAAGGGCAGACGGCACCTTCTTGCAGTGGGTAGAATGCACCCAGTTCCTCCTGTTGGTCACTCGGACTGCAGTTCTCGTCGCAAGGAAGACTTGCTCTGGGCCGCACCACCTAGGTTCCAAACTGCTCGATCTCTGGAAGGACCGGATCATCACATGATCACTGGGCCGTAGTTTGTGGCCTTTACCTTTCGACCTGTCAGCAGGAAGAGCTTCTCGAACTTGTTGATGAATAGAAATCAAACTGTCAGTCAACTGTGACAGGTAGTCACTCATCAAGACACAAGGTACATCATGTATGGGGCGTGGCGTAGGAATCCCCCAAATATTCATTGGCCTTCCAAATACCACCTCCATATTGTGTAAAACCAGATCGTGAATGTGGCACTGATCTAATGGACAACATTGTCAAGGTTAGTGCGTCAGGCAATTTCAAGGGTGTGGAAGCCTGGATCTTAGCTAGCTTAAGCTTGAGAGTAGCATTATACCGTTCCACTAGCCCTGCTGATTGTGGGTGGAAGGCAGTATGAAACTTCTGCTTAATCCCTAATCCTTTCAGGACATACTCAACAACTTGCCCAATAAAATGGGGTCCGTTGTCACTCCACAAAAGTTAGCAAACACCAAATCTGGGAAAGTATTCCTTTAGAAGTACCTTTGCTGTAGTAAGAGCTGTATTATCTTTTGTAGGGTACGCCTCTTTACACTTACTGAAGGCACATACCACTACTAGAACATATTTTAGATTGTTGCAACGTTGAAGCTGGATGTAATCCTTTTCAAAACTTCAAGAGGTGCAGTTGGTGTGGCAAACCCTCCTGTAGGAGTTTGTGCCCCTTTTCCAGGATTGTACTGGAGACTATTCAAGCAGGACTGCACTATCTTTTTAGCTGTGCCGGCAATTTCTGGATGCTCACAAACTTGTGTAAGCAACTTCGTTATCGAGGAGTCTGTGGGCAGTTTCCACTTGGTTGTCTTTATTTCTCCAACAGCCCTCATCATCCAATGTTCCCTCCTTAGACCATTGCCTAAGTTCTTCTTGTGGTAAAGAAAGTATTACCCTGTCATAATTTCTATACTTAAACAAAGGGTCATGCATAAATTGAGAGGCAGAGTCCGTGGTGTCCGATTCAAAAGGGCTTTATTTCAATAACTCGAGTTAGGGGAGAATCGGTTCCATCACCACTAAGGTTCAGGAAGGGTCTTCTAAACTTTATTCACAGTGTACAATATTTATACATTCAATTTGTACATAGGGAGGAGCGCTCCAGGCAGAGCAAGAGAAAGAGAGATAAGAGCATGTGGGCGTGCATGAGGGCGTACATGTGGGCGTTCACTTGAGGAGTCATAGGTGAGTCATAGGTGGGTGGATACATGGAGGGGGGTTGCATGGCCAGCTGGAACTTTGCCCTACTTGTGTGCGCAACTTGATCATGACGTGCAACTGACGTGCAACTGGGGGGAGCTGACTTTCGGTCTAGTAGGGAGGCCTTCAGTGTCAGGGCGACCAGCACGTCTGGTATTATCTGATATCTTAAGTCCGGGGATGTATCATCTGAAGCAAAGGTCGCTCATCACCAAGAGCCGGTGTGGGCATATATTTCTTCGTTCATTGCGTGGGGGCCGTGGGCTTTCTACGGATGCGAGCTCTGCAAATCACTTAAACGGAGACAGAAAGGCTAGGCCCTATCTCTGCAGACAGGTTCTGTTTACCTTCTTCACCAGGCAGGAATGTGATTCTGTAGAGCAAGCAGATAACTGTTGTGCAAAATACTGTCTTGGCACCCCGTGCTGGGCCTCTCTCGGCTGAGCCAGAAGTATGAGAGGTCAGGGATACGTAGCTGCAGCTCTCAGAGTGTCTGGAGCCATGAAACCCTAATTCGGAGACTGGCTCAGGCTGAGCCACAAAATGGGTTCATCTCGATTTTAAAAGTGCACAATGCAAACACATGGGCCTCAATGCAAAATTAACGTTTCTTTCATGGGAGACTTGATGACTGGCATCCTAATGCAGGACGTAAATGCAGAGGCCTCATTATTCAGGCCACTAAGGGAAAATGCATGGGTGACATGCACATACACTAAACGTTGGGTACACGCAGGGGACATATTGGTCATGTAAAATTTCATTTTCCTCATTCCCTCCTTGTCCCCTACTGTACCCTTCAGGACACATCTATTTTCATGAGACCGTATATTTGTTCATACAGCATCATTTGTTCATCTTTGATCCTTTGTATACGTGGATGTGGAACACAAGCAGTCGCACACAGGCCGCAAATGGCCGGGCCACACTGCAGACAGAGACAGAAGCTGAATATCATAAGCAGTATCATTCCTAGGAACGACAACACTTTTCATCCCCAAGCCGATATTACACCCCAGAGCCAACCGGACCAAGTCCATGTGCCTGGGTCTTGATGTATATCATGAGCAATCTTGTGGAGCCTTGTTATTGTTGCGTACACAGATGACGCGTTATTAGGTATGAAAACGCAGCAACTGGAGCCGATCACCCTACAGGCCCCGCCCCTATCCGCCAGGATGACGTCAAGAACAAGGCGGTTCTGAAGAACAACAAGTCTCATGGCAGACTGCTCCTGGGTCAAGTTCGCCAGGGCAGACGCAGTCTCATTCACAACTGCTTCCAGAGTTCTTGTTAACCTGCGTATGAGTTTACTGTTTTGGACGGGACCTATGAAGAAAAAGAATCCTTTGTTGAAATCTGTATATTGCTCCCAAGCTGTCTCAGCCTGATCAATCTCTGAGGCATCGGTCTCTCTCCTGTGTCTAACATGCTCTAGTCGTGAATCTCGATGATAATGGGATGGCCCATGAGAGGTCAAGAAACCTCTCTCCCTCCACAGTACTCCGAAATCATGAACTACGCCAAAAGTATATTGTGAATCTGTATAAATGTTCACTTTCAAGTGCTTAGCTCTTATGCAGGCTTGTGTCAGAGCGATGAGCTCTGCTGCTTGTGCTGACAGTATGTCTATTCGTTGTGTCTCTATGACTTCAGTAGCAGTGGTCACGGCATATGCTGCCACTAATTCTCCTGCACTCGTTCTCATGCATGATCCATCTACATAATCAATCAATCAATCAAAGACATTTATAGAGCGCACTACTTACCCGTAGGGTCTCAAGGCGCTAAGGGGGGGTGGGGGGGGGGGTGGTGCCGTTACTGCTCGAACAGCCAGGTCTTGAGCTTCTTCCTGAAGGAGAGGTGGTCTTGGGTCAGGCGCAGGTCGGTCGGGAGGGAGTTCCAGGTCTTGGCGGCAAGGTAGGAGAAGGACCTTCCTCCTGTTGTCGCTCTACGGATGCGTGGGACGGCGGC
Organism: Lissotriton vulgaris; assembly: GCF_964263255.1. Classification (NCBI taxonomy): domain Eukaryota; kingdom Metazoa; phylum Chordata; class Amphibia; order Caudata; family Salamandridae; genus Lissotriton; species Lissotriton vulgaris. The sequence goes on from NW_028245439.1 coordinate 49,345, forward strand.
TAGGGCGTGGCTGGCTGATCGGAGGTGGCATTTGGGAGCGTGGAAGTTGATTCGGTTGTTGAGGTAGCTCGGGCCTTGATCGTGAAGGGCTTTGTGTGCGTGGGTGAGGAGACGGAAGGTGATTCTTTTGTTGACGGGGAGCCAATGCAGGTCTCTCAGGTGTCCGGAGATGTGGCTGTTACGTGGGATGTCGAGGATGAGTCTGGCTGAGGCGTTCTGGATCCGCTGAAGTCTCTTCTGGAGCTTGGCGGTGGTTCCGGCGTAGAGGGCGTTGCCGTAGTCCAGTCGGCTGGTGACGAGGGCCTGGGTGACGGTCTTCCTGGTCTCCGTGGGGATCCACCAGAAGATCTTCCGTAGCATGCGCAGGGTGTTGAAGCACGCCGAGGAGACGGCGTTGACTTGCTTGGTCATGGAGAGGGAGGAGTCCAGGATGAAGCCCAGGTTGCGTGCGTGGTTAGTCGGTTTGGGTGCGGTGCCCAGGGCGGGGGCCACCAGGAGTCGTCCCAGGCGGTGGGCGTGGAGCCTAGGATGAGGACCTCCGTCTTGTCTGAGTTCAGTTTCAGGTGGCTGGTCGTCATCCACTCGGCTACCTCCTTCATCCCTTCGTGCAGGTTGGCTCTGGCGCCGGCGGGGTCGTTGGTCAGGGAGAGGATCAGCTGGGTGTCGTCGGCGTAGGAGATTATGTTGAGGTTGTGTTGGCGTGCGATGGCCGCGAGGGGGCTCATGTAGACGTTGAAGAGGGTAGGGCTCAACGAGGATCCTTGAGGGACGCCGCAGATGACTTTGTGGCTTCTGACTTGTACGGTGGTTGGCGGACTCTCTGTGTTCTTCCGTCGAGGAAGGAGACGATCCATTCCAGCGCCTTCTCCTGGATTCCGATGTTGCTGAGGCGTTGCACTAGGGTGCGGTGGCAGACAGTGTCGAAGGCCGCGGAGAGGTCTAGGAGGATGAGGGCCGCTGTTTCTCCGTTGTCCATCATGGCTCGAATGTCGTCGGTGGCGGCGATGAGGGCGGTCTCGGTGCTGTGGTTGGCTCGGAAGCCGGACTGCGAGGGGTCGAGGGATCCGTTCGTCTCGAGGAAGCCGGCCAGCTGTTTGTTGACGATCTTCTCGATGACTTTGGCTGGAAACGGGAGGAGCGAGATTGGGCGGTAATTCTTGAGTTCGGTGGGGTCTGATGTGGGTTTCTTGAGAAGAGCGCTGAGTTCGGCGTGCTTCCAGCTCTCGGGGAAGGTGGCGGTGTCGAAGGAGGTGTTGATGATGTCCCACAGGTGGGGTGCGATGACAGCGTCGGCCTTGTTGAAGACGTGGTGAGGGCAGGGGTCGGTCGGAGATCCGGAGTGGACGGAGTTCATCATGAGGACGGTGTCTTCGGTGCTGATCGGAGTCAGGCTCGGAGGGCGGCGGTGGGCGGCGAAGCTATGGTCGTGGCGTGCGTCGGTTGGGTGCTGAAGCTGTTGTGTATGTCCGCGATCTTGTTGTGGAAGTAGGAGGCGAGGGAGTTGCAGAGCTCTTGCGAGGGGGTGATGTCGTTGTTTCCGGCATTGGGGTTGGAGAGCTCTTTGACGAGTGTTAGGTCAGGGTCTGGAAGTGCAACATCTGTCAGGTCTTGTCTTGGTTTCGTCACTATATTCATTACTTCCACACAGTCATGTGGTGCGGTGTCTACTGTACTTGAGGGCAAAAGTGTAGCAGGGTTCAGAATGTTACATCGTCTGATCTCTATGTGCGGTTGAAATAACGTCAGTTCATATCCTGTCAGTCTCGCTACGGTCAAGTGTTGTGTCTGTGTTCTGTTCAAGAGAACTTCCACTGCATGCGGTACCTGTACTGTCAGGGGGTGTCCCAGCACTATCGAGTCACTTTGTCTTATGGCTAGGGCTGTTGCCGCAACCGATTTCAGGCACGTAGGCAGAGCCTGGGCCACTGGGTCCAGTGTACTAGAAATTAACTGAATACGTTCTTGTGTCAGCTGTCTACCCCTCTTGGACAGCAAGTGTCCAAGGTACACCACTTGCTGTGCACAGAATTGTAACTTTGAAGGGGACACTTTGTGCCCCTTGTCTGCCAGAAAGTGTAAAACCGTCAGTGATGCAACTTCGCAGTCTCTTTCTGATCGTGCTGTAATTAGGATGTCGTCTACGTACTGTATCAGTGCTGTGTCGGTAGGCATATTAATACTGTCCAGCTGTCTTTTTAATGCTTGACTGTAAATGCTAGGCCTTTCTGTAAAACCTTGTGGTGCTCTCGTGAATTTAAAACTGTGTCCTTTTAAACTGAATCCGAAAAGATATTGGCTATCAGGATGAATGGGAATGCTGAAAAAGGCATTTTTCAAGTCAATGACTGTAAAGAACGTTGCCTCAGAATCAATAGCAGTCAGTAATGAAGAAATGTCTGGGACTACTGGGTATTGTGGGACTACGCATTTATTCAATTCTCGAAGGTCAACAACTAGTCTGTAAACTGGTGGTGCATTAGGGTCTGATCGTTTAAGGATAGGAATGACAGGTGAGTTACATACATTCGAGTCAGTCTCCACCACCACCCCTTGTGCAATGAGTTCGTCAATAATTTTCAATAAGGCCACTTCGGCATCAGGTGGTAACTTGTATTGTCGTATACGTGGTAGTACTACTCCTGCTTTGAGAGTGACATGGTGTGGTGTTATGTTCATGTAACCTACGTCAGTCGGACCTTGTGCTCATAGGTGCTGTGGTACATTCTGGAGCCTGTGGTCGAAATCTGTCAACACATAATGTCCCTTAAAATCACGTAAGAACAGTCGCACTCCCTCTGGAGAACAACAGATAACTGCTCCTAGTTCTTTTAATGTCTTTATACCAAGTAAGTTTTCTGGACATGATTTAGTAAGTAGCAAGTCTGTGGTACGTGACAGTGGACCAACCCCGAGGGAGACTGGTTTTGATACTTCATTAACAATAGGCTTTCCTGAAAATCCCAGGGAAACATTCTGTGAGCCCGAGAGAGGTGCCCCTGGAACCTCGTCATGGCTGATGGTAGTTCTGCTCGCCCCTGTGTCAATCAGAAACTTTCTGTCCTGTCCCAGTACACGACTATGTACATACGGACCTTCTTGATCTACAGGAACCTCAATAAGGGGCAAGCCAACTTCCCTCTCAAGGCTGTTTCATGAAAACAATTGATTTTCTGGATAATCTGACTGTGTGTACTGATACATTTGTGGTGTGGCATGAACAGGCGGTGGTGGGGGTGGAAAAGTCGCTATTGTCTGTTGTGTGCTCTGTTGGGTGCTATTTTGCCTAGGAGTGTATTGTCGTTCTTTTGTCTTGCCTGTAGCTATATTGTGTTTCAGGACAGCACATTCCTTTACATAGTGACCTGGTTGTTTGCAATAATTACAGTTCCCCTTGACAGGTGTCGTGCCATTTTTGTTCGTATTTGCCGGTACCGTTTGGGCAACCAGCACCTTCATTTTTGTCTCTTTCAGGCGTCTCTTTTCCTGATCCTGCTCTTCTCTAATCCTGTTCTGGTGATATTGTAGCATCTGCAACATTTGTGAAGGGCTGTTTGCTTGCCAAGTACTCTCAACCTTCAGTACTCTATTCTTGATCTGGGGTAAGGAATTCTCTACTAATTTGCTCACGAAAAGATGTGGATATGATTCGCTACCGGGCTTAAGGCCACTATTAATAGTAAAGCATTTCTCGAATCTAGAATAGAAATCGCTTGTGTCCTCTTCTTGTTTTTGTTTACAGGCTGAAATAGCATCCCAGTCTTCCTTTTTAGTAATCAATAGTCTCGGCAAAACCTGTATTAGGAGTTCAGGCAGTTCTTTAGCTTTGTCCCCAAGACCAACCCCCGGGAGCCTGCCTTTATCCTCTGTTTCCAATGCTTCCCAGTTTAACTTTTTCTCGCCCACCTCCCAGTCTTTTTCCTTAAGCTTTTCATAAATGCCTGCAGGCAATAGTACTTTCAATAGTTTCAGAATGTCAGCGTATGTATAATCTCCGATGCGGAGGATGTCTTTTAATTCTCGGTGAAACCCCCCCCCCGGGTATTTATCATGGCAGGGCAGCATCTTTTTCATTTCCAGGATTTCTAATTTCGTCTAGGGGGTGTAAATATACACCCGTTGAAACTCATTGTTTGCATTTTTGACGGGATGTACCTCTCGTAGGGGGTTCTGTCTGTCTACGTATAGGTGCTTTCTGTCGTGGTGTGAGGCGGGAAGCATGCATGTGGTCAGACAAATTATGTACTTTTGTCGTTGATCCAGGATGACATTAATTATTTCAGTACCCAGGCCTGTCCATCTGTCTAGAAGTATGTCGTCCAATAATTTATACAATTGACCGGGATCGGAATATTGATTCTCATACAACGTTATTAAATGTTGGAACATGTAAATACCGGCCAAACGCTGTTCGTTCGGCGGGAGGCTCAAGAAAGTCTGGGCCACTATATCATTGCTATATATATTGGAATTGGACACCCACTGGGTGGCTGACCGGGCCAACTCCATTTCGTGTGGGGTGTGAGATCGCTCGCTCTTTATCCGTCTGTTCAGTGCTTTTTCAGTAGCTTGGAATAGATTTTCAAGGGAATATCTTTCTTTTATAGCCGGCCCCTGTTTACGGTAGTCGAGGCACTTGGGCCTGTCAAACCGTCGTGCATTGCCTACATAATTCATTTTGTCCTTTGCCTCGTCTACCTCTTCCGTTGATGACTCACTCTTCTCGTCAGACTCTACTTTATGTGTTGCTAATATTTCCTTTCGTATTTTCTTCATCATGCTATCTGTCTGTCCCTGTTTATCATGCCGACCGGCATCTATGTGATCACTCCATTCTATCAAACCAGGCTTTACATCTCCGTCTCCTTCGTCTTGTTCCCTGATCAGGCAGTTAATAATAAAACGGAGGATGTAGTTCTTAACCCCTACCTTTCTGTGTTGCATGGCTTGTACTATACACTCGGGTCCCTCCCCCGTTCTAATGAAACGGTACATTTTATCTAGGTGCTCTTTCATGTCTGGTAATTTGTCCAAATATGCAACGGCCTGTCTTAGTCTTAGTGAAATCACGAGCATTGAGCCCTTTCCTGGTTCTGGATCGTATATAGAGTGGGAAATTGCTACATCTACAGTAGGCCCCCCTCCCCCTACTGCCCCGGGCCCCACATCTTCTTTCACGAGCTGCTGGAGCTGATCCGCTGGTGGGGGCGGAGGGAAATCTGCGTTTGCGTAGTCCGGTGGGGACTCTTCTAGATAGGAGGAAATAAACGCCTCAGATGCTGTCGGCTTTATTCTACGTACTCTATAGGGTACAGGTGGTGGCGTTCGCGACCTACGGGGTGTTTCTGAGGGGTCACTCTAGCTAGTTCTTCTGAGAGGACGGGATAAATACCAGTAACGACGGCATTTCTTTCTCTATCAGCCTGTTCTGCTTTGACCCGTTCCCCCTCCTCCCGCAGTTCCTTTTCTTTGGCTTTTTCCGCTGCTTGTTTAGTTCTCTCTGCTTGGTGGAATTCTTTCTCTGTTCTCCTATGCGCTTCTTTGCGCCATAACTCAATGGCATCTTTCTGAGAGGGTCTTGATTTCTTTTTCCATAGCGCTTCCTCTACTCTCATAATGCATTCAGAATCCCATGTTCCCGAGACAGGCCATCTGTACTTCTCCTATAAATCCTTTGTGTAATCTACCCATAAGTCTAAAAACAAAATGGCATCTAGCCCGTGCTTATTATACATATAATGACCAGGTGTGTCTCTAGGCGGGATGTTAACTGACTCTTCTAATATACCTTTCCTGGTCCCTATCTGACGTAATTTCGAAAACAGTGGCATGTTGAAACCAACACAATGAAAACACAATACACACCAAAATAGACTGACTGAAACAATCATTCACACTAAAACACTCAAACACTAAAACAGATACAGTCTAAACTGATACATGGAGTTAAACATGTACTTGAAAACAATTAACTTTATGCACTGGAATACAGCACAGCCATACCGGTCTCGTAAATGAGACACGTCTTTACCGTGTTCACGTTTACCGTGAACCCGTCTTTACCGTGTTCGTGTGAACGGACACGTCTTTACCGTGTTCATATAAATGAGCCCGTCTTTAACTTTATGCGTTCCCCATAGTGGTACTCACCGGGTAGCAGAACTTGAAGGCCTCGGAAACTTGATACTGCGCATGCGCGGAACAGGTGGACCTCTGGGAACCTCGGACCTTGCTCTCTAACAGGTTGGGCTCTGGTTGGGATGATCCGCGATCCTCACCGCCTCGTATGGATGCCTGGTCGCAGTCCGTCCTCCTCCGTGGGCCTGAGGGAGTAAGCGGGAAGTCCCGCTGGCGTGTACACTTTGAAGTCCGTCACGGCTGTAGCAGGGGGCAAGGGCTGGACCTACATCTCCGGCGCGTGGGGAAGGGGATTTGTCCCTATTCGGGCGCCAGATTTATGTGGTAAATAAAGTATTACCCTGTCATACTTTCTATACTTAAACAAAGGGTCATGCATAAAATGAGAGGCAGAGTCCATGGTGTCCGATTCAAAAGGGCTTTATTTCAATAACTCGAGTTAGGGGAGAATCGGTTCCATCACCACTAAGGTTCAGGAAGGGTCTTCTAAACTTTATTCACAGTGTACAATATTTATACATTCAATTCGTACATAGGGAGGAGCGCTCCAGGCAGAGCAAGAGAAAGAGATATAAGAGCATGTGGGCGTACATGTGGGCGTTCACTTGAGGAGTCATAGGTGAGTCATAGGTGGGTGGATACATGGAGGGGGGTTGCATGGCCAGCTGGAACTTTGCCCTACTTGTGTGCGCAACTTGATCATGACGTGCAACTGACGTGTAACTGGGGGGGAGCTGACTTTCGGTCTAGTAGGGAGGCCTTCAGTGTCAGGGCGACCAGCACGTCTGGTATTATCTGATATCTTAAGTCCGGGGATGTATCATCTGAAGCAAAGGTTGCTCATCACCAAGAGCCGGTGTGGGCATATATTTCTTCGTTCATTGCATGGGGGCCGTGGGCTTTCTACGGATGCGAGCTCTGCAAATCACTTAAACAGAGACAGAAAGGCTAGGCCCTATCTCTGCAGACGGGTTCTGTTTACCTTCTTCACCAGGCAGGAATGTGATTCTGTAGAGCAAGCAGATAACTGTTGTGCAAAATACTGTCTTGGCACCCCGTGCTGGGCCTCTCTCGGCTGAGCCAGAAGTATGCGAGGTCAGGGATACGTAGCTGCAGCTCTCAGAGTGTCTGGAGCCATGAAACCCTAATTCGGAGACTGGCTCAGGCTGAGACACAAAATGGGTTCATCTCGATTTTAAAAGTGCACAATGCAAACACATGGGCCTCAATGCAAAATTAACGTTTCTTTCATGGGAGACTTGATGACTGGCATCCTAATGCAGGACGTAAATGCAGAGGCCTCATTATTCAGGCCACTAAGGGAAAATGCATGGTGATATGCACATATACTAAACGTTGGGTACACGCAGGGGACATATTGGTCATGTAAAATTTCATTTTCCTCATTCTGCAGAAGCAGATCCCTGCATGTCTAGCATTTCCTGCCTGGCATCATGCTAACGTTCAGCCTGTGACTTCACTACGTACATAGATGTGGTGCTTCGCTGCATTGCAGTCTCACGGGCTGTGTGATCTGCGAAGGCATTACCATGTCCGATTTTATCAGTCACTTTCTTGTGTGCTCTACACTTAACAATCGCTATTTTCTTTTGGTATGTCAAGGCAGTCAGAAGATTGTGTACCAATTCTCCATGCATTATTTGCATCCCATGGGATGTAAGAAAGCCTCTTTCCTTCCAGAGCAACCCAAAATCGCGAGCCACTCTAAAAGCATAGCGGCTATCCGTATAGATGTTCACAGATAAGTCAGTACTAAGTTCACACGCTCTTGTCAATGCTATTAGCTCATCTGCCTGAGCTGACTTCTGTGGGATACGAGCTGTCCCAACTACCGTCAGAAGTGTTGTGATTGCATATGCAGCTGATGTTGTGCCATCTGGTAATTTCAAATAGGACCCATCAACCCACAGTTCCCCAAAAACATTGAGAGGGGCGTATCTTGCAAGTCGACACAACCCTTTGTCTGTTCCTCAGTAAGAAATATACAATCATGAGGTTCTTGTGACTGGGACTGAGTCGCTGGATATGGCAACAGAGTGGCTGGATTCAGGGTTGAACATCTTTGCAGAGTGATGTGAGGAGCCAAAAGTGTCAATTCATATCCTGTCAACCTAGCACTAGTTAAATGCTGTGTTTTGGTTTGGTTCAAAAGGGCATCAACTGCATGGGATACTAACACAAACAGTCTTTGTGACAAGACTATCCCTTCACTCTGACGTATGGTCACAGCTGCTGCTGCGACAGAACGGAACGCTGCTTGTCACAGTGTGTCTGTACTAAAACTGAAAGTGGACAACCATCTCTATCGTGTACATAGTGTAAAAGCCTTAGTGTAAACTGGAGTGCCTAATACTGGTGCAGAACAAAGAGCTTGACGCAACTGGTGGAAAGCATTCTGGCATTCAGTCGTCCATGGAAGGGGCATTGGAGGGTCTTTAGTCAGAAGAGTCAACAGAGGTTTAACAATGTGTGAGAAGCTTGGAATCCATTGCCTACAAAAAGAAGTAAGACCAATGAATGCACGAACATCTTTCTGAGTACGGGGCACAGGTGTGTCTAAAATAGCTTGAATGGTGTCTGGTGTAAGTGCACGTCCCACCTTAGAAAGGAGGTGACCCAAATTAATTAATTAATTGTGGTTTTGTAATGCGCTAGAATCGACTCCCGAAGGAGTATCTCTGCGCAGTAGGCCGCTGGGGAACCCGTCCTGGCTTTCCCTGTGAGATGGTCCCTACTTGGTATCTCCAAGGTGAAACTAGGCATCCCCGGCGTATGTGGGGGGCCGTTGTGGAGATGAGGCAAGCTAATGCCCAGAGTTGCCGAGTGTGATCCCTGGTTAGAGTAGGCACCAAGACGAGAATTATTGAGTCCGCTGACCCTGGTCCACGACCCTGCCGCGTCGGGAATTGAACCCTGGTCCCGGGCCGTCCTCTGCTCTCGGGTCTGCCGCCTCTAACCAGTGAGCCACACCACTCCACTGGATAACCTTCTGTCTACAATACTGATATTTCTTCCGAGAAACTTTGTGATGGTGAGATGCAAGAAATTGAAAGCAATGACAGTGTTTCTTCTTCAGACTGTTCAGGCATATCAACTGCCAACAAGATATCATCGACATATTGTAGAGTCTTTTCAATGCTTGGCTGTAAATACTAGGACTCTCTGTATACCCTTGAGGAATTCTACAGTATCTAAAGGATCGATTATTCAAAGTGAAACCAAACAAATATCGGCTGTCAGAATGAATAGGGATGGAGAAGAAAGCATTCTTCAAATCAATCACAGGAAAGTTGGTCGCAGTCAGAGGAACCATGGTAAGGAGTGTTGTGATGTCAGAGACTACCGGGTATTGGGACACTACAATCTTGTTAACCTCTCGCAAATCAATGATAAACCTGTAGATTTTAGTATCGGTGTCTTTCTTCAGAATGGGAAGGATAGGGCTGTTGCAAATATTGTAAGGGACTTCTTTCACAACCCCCACAACAATCAGATCATGAACATTACATATTAGTGCCTCTTTACCTTCTTGAGAAATTTTGTATGGAGGTAATCGAGGTAATGAAGCACCCTCCTTCACCTGAATATGCACTGGTGGAATAACCATTTGACCCACATAGGTATCTGATGTAGCCCACAGAGTACTAGGGCGTGAACCCAATGCAATGTCCTCTCTAAGACGGTAGGTCTTTTCAACCAAGCGATAGTTATCATTGAATATAACATGCACACCTTCTGGGGGAACAACGTATCATAGCCCTAAAATACTTGAGCATATCAAGACCAACAATATTGTCCGGTGTGTTAGGGGAAAGCAAAAATGGACATGGAGCAGTACATTTATCAACATGAAATGCAAGTGGTTGTGACAGTGGGCTAAGGGAAGGTGGCCCATCGACACCTATTGATGTAATGGTTAAGCCAGGCAGGGGAGCCCTTGGAACCAATTGTGTACACAGTGCACTACGAGTAGCTCCTGTGTCAACCAGAAACCGATCAATAGAACCCAAAACATGTGCAGTAAGATAGGGACCCTTCTGATCTACTGGGACTTCAACTGATTCCTTACCCCATCCTAGGCATTCCTATGCATAAGCAGAATCCTTCAAATCTGAAGATAAATAATCAGACATTTGATATTGATTTCGTCTATCAAAAGTATTATGGGGATTCTGAGTATGCGCAACAGTTTCAAACCTGGTGCGATCATCCATGCCTCCCCTATGTTCTGAATATCCCAAGCGGCCTCACATTTGCCCACGTCAACACTGATATTGCTGAGCACGCAATTCTTGCCAGTCAACAGCCCAATGTCCTATCTTCTTACAATAAGCGCACTGATCAGAAGACAGATTTGGCCGAGCATAAGAGGGTACGCTCGGGCAATACGATGCACGTCCGCCGCTGCCACCACCTCTATAGGATGGACCATAAGCCTGAGCTAACATAACCTTTGTTTTCAACTCCTTATATTTTTTTTATCCTCATTCCCCTTAGCTTCCAATTCCTGATGTTCATAATACTGAGCCATAGTCAAAAGAGAGACTGAGGAAGACGTGGTCCATGAACTTTTGCTGGCCTTTAGGCGACTAGCTATTCCTGGCAACATGTTCGCAACAAATTTATCGACAAACCGATGCCTGCCCGTGCCATCTGTCAATGACTGGCCACTAAAGTCGTGGAATGCCTCCTCAAAACGAGTAAAGAAGTCAGAGACCGATTCATCTGCCTTTTGCTTACAGGATGCTAACACAGTCCAATCTATCTTTTCAGGAGGCATGAGAGTTTTCAATTTAACTAGTATATCGACTTTACAAATAGACCTCCACATATCAAGGGGTAGAATAAGTCCAAAAAACATATCAATATCAGATAAAGTCATGGTACAAGACATAATGGCTCCTTCAACTTCTTCATAGAAAGCGGCCGGATTTTTCCATGAGTCAGGCAAAGCAGCTTTAAGAGCCATGACATCTGCTCTACTCCAAGGAGTATAGACCCAATTATAAATAAAATAACCCTTCGTATCAGTGGAATCTTTATTATCATCTGTTCTCGTACACCAGGTGGGACATACAAAGGCCCGGCTTCCCGCATGGGTTTCCCATGAACTACAATATTCTTATCTGTCCCTGGAGTGTCATCCTGTGGCAGGTTGGTCTGAATTGTTTGTTCAGCTGCAGCAGCTGCCTTTTTCTCCTCTCTCAAACGGAATGCATCAGTTCGTAGTTTAACGACGTGTCTAATTAAGTCAGCCACGTGGGAAGGGAGAAAAAGACCGTTACGCAATTTTTTATAATCATCTGCGATATCAACAGGCTCTAATTCTGTGAAATGCTTTCTAAACCATTCAATTACTTCTGTGGTAAACATCTCTACAAAATATAACTGCTCTCTATCCAGCCATTGTTGTACATCAGCTATTAGATCTTAAGCAGGAGTGTTACCATGGGCTGCTTTGCGAGCAACAGATCTAAGAGTGGCTGCACAATCAGCAGTCCGAAAAGAGCGAGTCTGACATTGAGGATCTGATTCTGACTGATCCTGATCTGAAGGAAAAATATCAGCATCAGAATCAACCTTAGGGGCAGAGGGAAAAGTATATGGAAGCGGGCAACGATCTAACAAAATGGAATTGTCCTGTGGTTTATTAAATAGAGGGTAAAGGGGGCTCCGGACAGGGTATTGGCCATGTACATGTAAACGACGCTCCCTATCCTCTCTCTCTTTTATCTCCTTCTTTTCTCTATTTTTCAGCTCCGGCGCATTCGCATGGATATTTTTGCGTAGTTCCTTTTCTACCAAAGTTTGCTCTCTTCTCACTCGTTCACACACATCTTTCTCCCACATTCGTACACAGTCAAACATATCTTGTTTACTTTTGTGCTTAAACCTAGATTGTTCCACACACTGAATTTTTCTAAGATCAAATGACCCATTTATAGGCCATCGCAACTCAGGATCATTACTAGTATATTTGTTCCATAGTGTGCTATAGGTTATAGAAGGTGTACCATTTTTAATATACATGTCCCTATTTGGTGTACCCTCAGGGGCGGGGGGGAGACGTTTGATTCCGTTCTAGTTCCATATTGGTACTTCCAAGAAAGCAACACATTCTATGAAGTGTGCTAGGAACAGGCATGCCAAGAATTTTGCAGCATATACAATATTAGAAAAATCTCCTCATTACCGGTCTATACAAATTGCAATTCATATATATCCAAACAAGTTCCAAGATTTTGGCCAAACAAACAAGAAGTGTCGCATCAAATGACCTTACCAAGCAAGAGTCTCCAGATTCCAAGTGTCAAGTTCTGAATCGACCAAATGGTCTCTGCACAGCAAACACCAGAAGGGATCTCAGTCGAGGACCGGCACCACCTGGAGGGTCAGATCGGGAAGAGTAGAAGAACTCTGACTGCCAAGACACGGGCCTTCTCAAGCAGTGATCATCCACAGCGAGATTCCAATCCTCCGTCAAGACCACTCCGTCGGGTATCAGAGTCGCCGATGAGCCACAGGGGTGGGCGCCAATTTGTAGAAGTGAACCTCAGCAAGGCCTACCACTGCTAGGGGTTCATCCTTCTCTGCACACAAGTCCTCAGACCAGCAAATAGAAGTTGGCACGGAAACTGAAATGTCAAGTAAACAATTTATTAAACGAGATGGAACTACATTCACACAATACCCTTCGGCACTGTATGAAGTAGCACAAGGAATAGAAGAACCATGGGTCTTTTATACCCACACAGGAGCTCAAAAGGAGGCGGTACAAGTTCACATAGGAAGAGTTACATACATAGATGGTCATTCAGAGAATGCACAGTCAACAAAGGAGGGGGGATAAGTTGCTGCTCTCAGCTAAAACAGCCTGACAGTAACAGACTACAGCAGGTGTATGGCAGCTACAGACTCTTCTGAGCATGTGCAGAGTAACAAAGGCTAAGTATAGCCAGTTCTTGAGCAAATCTGAAGGGCAAGCTACAGCGAAGAAGGAAAGAGCACATGGTGAGCACATGGTCAGACAAGATGGCTGCCGGAAACAAGATGGCTTCAGCTCAATGCTAACAGCGATCTCTGCCAAATTTTCACATGGTCTAAGCTCTTGTATTGCCCAGACTGGATTATGGTAGTGCCACTCTATACAATACAAGTTGGCCTCAATACAAGTTGGCCTCTCAAAGAGCCTCCCTCAACACGGCAGATACTTGTCTCTGGAACAAAATGAAATACACACATCTCCCCAGCCCTAAAATCCCTGAATTGGCTACTGTACGAAGCAAGAATTCAACAAGTAATTGCATGCATAAAGTGCTACACATCAATACCTCCAGATATCAGGCCCAAAAGCTTAACCATGAGGGGGCTGCGGACCTTTGTGAAGTGTGCACACCCTGCTTCTGAAACCCAAATGAACCCATAAAAAGAAAACGGGCGCCAGCACATTCTCCTTTGTCCCACCTAAGATATGGAATTCTCTACCACCGGACGTTTGTATAATCTCTTCTACAACCCCCTTCTAAAAAGAAGCAAAATCTTTTCTGCAGAGTAGTTTTTTACCCTAAGACAATATATATATGCTTATTAAAATGTAACCATACTAACTACTCTTTATGATGCTTGACCATCTTATTGCTGACTATTATTGAGATCAAGCTTTTTATTCTATTTTTTTTCATTGCTGTGTTTTTCATTCACTCATGTCTATTTTACCTGTCCAACTCAACCCTACCTATCGTCATGTAAAGTGTTCTAATACCCACTAGGGTCATGTTCGCGCAATACAAAACGATAAATAAAAATAAATATACATTTTTATATGAATTTCTAAGAGTTCTGAGCTGTTGTAGGTGTGGTGAGGCATAGATCATACAGCTCATCTCTATTCTTATTTCTAGTATCCTTGACCCACCGTCTAGGTCTAACCTCTTATCTCGTTACCTATGCTTCAGGAGCTGAGATGTGGAATGAGATGCTGTGATGATCTGACCAATCGCATGCCATTATGGACTCTATGCATAGTGCTTCTGTCATGGAGATATGGGTTAATGATGTTCCTTTGCCGTGTGTTCGACCAGTTTTATATATCGCAACTTGAGCCGGATCGGGTATCAGAGCGCTTTACATAGCACCAGTTGCATTACATGAGGACACATTTTTTTATTTTTCATTTTTATTAGGCACAGGGATATTAAGTGATTTGCCCAGAATCACAGTATGTTCTGCGTCATTGCCAAGACTCTTTCCCAGTTCCCCAGATTCAAGGCCGACCGCCCTAGCCGTTAGGCCAACTCCTCTCCCCTGATTGCATGATTGCTACAGATTATGGTCTTTGAAAAAAGATTTAGTACAGGCACATGTGGGTCCTCAATTTAATTGCAATTTAGGTTGAAGTCACCTAGAAAGATTGTGTTCGGGTGTCGTAAGGTCTGTACTGTGATTGTTAGTTGCTCATGAGGGTCTGGTTGTCTCAAGGAGGGTGGTAGATAATATGTAATTGGGTCAGGGAATAAATCCCCCTAACCCATGGGGACTTCAACTCCCATATATTCACAGGAGGATATCTTCTCCATTTGGAATCGTTTGATTTGTAAGGTTGATCTGTGAATGCACGCAACCCGCACGCCCCCAACTTGGTTGTAGTGTGTGGCTCAGTCTAATGATGTTGTAGTTAGGTGGAACTAAGATATCTAATAGTGGTGTGGAAAAGGTATTTAGTTAGGCCACTAGTAGGATTGTTGTGTCTAGCAAGGATGTGGAATTCTATAGGCCGACGCCCAGGACATATTGTTTGAGGCCAAGGGCAACAAGTTTTCATTTGTATTTTGTCGTTGGGACAAGTAGGCCCAACCCCCCCTGCAGCACAAACCCTTTGGCTGCCAGTTTACAGTACCATATTATGGATCAGGAAAGGGCACTGTCTGCAGTTAAGGTAATATTTTTGTCCATATAATAATGCTGTTCAAGCTTGTATTTATGGTTCATTAATTGAAAACATTTATTATTAGGGTGAGAGTAAATGTTGTAAACTCCGACTGCACTACTGACCGTGATTCCACTATAGAAACCTGTACACATGTTTTCAAAGTTTAGCAATTTGAGGCTATGTATAATGCTCCCAGAATGCTCCCTTATTTGATGCATATATTTGCAGAACATGGAAAGCAAGATTGATGAGTCTTTGCTTTCAAAATAAAATGTTCATAAATAAACGAAAGCAAAAAAAAAAAATCGCTAAACTACTGTAATATTTCAGATACCATTTCTTCGCAGCTGCAGCATTATTTAGTAACATGTGTTGATGCCTGCTAGTATTTCCCAATACTATTCATTATGGAAAATCAGTGTAACCAGTTTCAATAAGAATATTGGGAAACAAAAATAAACAAGCATCGGCAAAGCCAGTAGGTCTGAAATTGGTGGTCAGCTTTTTAGTTTTGTCAATGTGCGAATTGTTTTGGCATGGTTTTTGTACAACCTTATTGGTGTGAGAACTGCCGGGCCCTCACCATTAAAACAAACCTTGGCAAAATCAGCAATTGTTTTTGGTCTCAAATAGCATATTCTGCCACAGTAGTTACTGGCATTGAGCAAAACTACTGTTTGCCGATATGCTCCTTGTGAAAGAGCAGATTGCAGTCACTCACAGTGAAGCCATCCGATACACAGAGAGAGAGATAACATTTTAATAAACGTCATGGTCAACGCCAGACCAAATTAGGCAACCAATTATTAAAGAAAGTCTAAAAAGTGCACCCATGGTATATGTCCTTGCATTAATTGCAGCTATACCGCTTTCGTGAATTCCCAAGAATGTACAGAAGTAGAACAAAAAATAGTACTCCTAGAAAATATTTGTGAACTGCATTTTGGCATGAGCAAACATGGATGTTTGTCTTTGCTCATGCGAACATCTGAGCTTTGCAAGTTAACTTTCCCTCCAACCACTCTTTTTCCCAACTCTGTAAGATTGTTTACCTATGCCATTGTAAAGAGTACATTTCCAACATTTCACAGTATGGGATAAGATCAGAGAAGAGTTGTTGAAAAACCTTAAAACATGCAAGTTAGTAGGTTTGCACAGACTCAAAAGGGTATTCTAACCCTGGAACTATTGTGTACCACTACCTTCAGCATGTAGAAATGCGGAAATGTGGCAACATAAGGGGATCGCACATATTCAAACACTATCATAGTATGAGCCCTGGCATAATCCGAGAGGCTATATCAGAGCTCTTATATAAGGAGATTGCGGCCATAATTTCTTGCCACGCTACATGGCACTAAAGGGACAGTGCAAGTAGGTTTCTGAAGCTACCTTCCTCATGGACAAGTAGATATTTTATTAAATTCCACACCCCAGGTCTAGATTATGTGACTGGATGGGGTCAGCTATATCTTTGGCATATTTAGCTGCTGATTGCAGTTGTGCAGTAAGCTTTTCAGTGACTTTTTAGGCTCTCTTTTTTTCTGTCTTGATTACCTGTGGCGAAGTTGATCTGTCTTACTTTTCAGAGGTTTTTAGTACAAGCTATGATTCGTTGCGCCAAAGAAGTATTTATAGCTATAGTGTGTATTTTATAAGTTGTTTGTGTGGTGAGGGTATGATATGTAAGATTGGCATAAATGTCCACCTCTAAAATCTGGTTTGTAGTCCTGTTGAGGCGTATAGTTGTGTTTTTTGCAAAGGCATAGAGATCCGTCTAGGTGTGCTTGATACTGTGTGTTTGTGGTGGTTGTAGATCTATGCGGTCTCCTAATTTTCTGAGCCGTAGTTATTTCAACTGCCAGCTTAAGATTGGCCATGATGTTCATAATTCTTGTCTAGTGTCGACTCTAAGTTGTTAACACATGCTTTGTACTGCGTGGGAGAAGTAGCATTGTTTGTGGTGCTGGGAAGGGGAGACTCTTATGAGGGTGGGCATGCTTGTTCTTTGAGATATTGCTTGCCTGGTTTGGGGACTTGTGCGAAGAGGTATACTGCACAGTGAGTGGTCAGACTGATTTGCATATGGCCATGTCTGAACTGGGGTGGCAGAGTGGGCTAAAGAACGGTGATGGATTAAACCCAGATCTGTTGACTGGGTGTGAGTGTTTCGTTCAGATGCTCCGTCCATCACCACCCCCTTTTGTACCGCTTTGTTCGCCAGAAGTTGGCAGGGTATGCTCAGACGTGAGTCCCTTGCTCACTTTGCCACTGGATTCAAGCAAGCCTGGCTGAAGAAGGCTGGAATGCCAGAAACCGGTCCTAGGAAGCTTGTTTCCGGTCCAGGGAAGGCATGGCTTGGCAGTTCGGGCTTGACTGTTCCCACGAGGCACAGGGTCAGACTGATTTGCATATGGCCATGTCTGAACTGGGGTGGCAGAGTGGGCTAAAGAACGGTGATGGATTAAACCCATATCTGTTGACTGGGTGTGAGTGTTTGATTGGTTCAGATGCTCCGTCCATCACCACCCCCTTTTGTACTGCTTTGTTTGCCAGAAGTTGGCAGGGTATGCTCAGACGTGAGTCCCTTGCTCACTTTGCCACTGGATTCAAGCAAGCCTGGCTGAAGACGCTGGAATGCCAGAAACCGGTCCTAGGAAGCTTGTTTCCGGTCCAGGGAAGGGATGGCTTGGCAGTTCGAGCTGGACTGTTCCCATGAGGCACAGGGTCAGACTGATTTGCATTTGGCCATGTCTGAACTGGGGTGGCAGAGTGGGCTAAAGAAATGTGATGGATTAAACCCAGATCTGTTGACTGGGTGTGAGTGTTTGATTGGTTCAGATGCTCCGTCCATCCCCACCCCCTTTTGTACCGCTTTGTTCACCAGAAGTTGGCAGGGTATGCTCAGACGTGAGTCCCTTGCTCACCTTATTTATTTGTGTATTTTATAAAGCACGCAGCTACCCCAACGGGGTGTCCCGGCGCTAATTGAACAGACAACAGATGGTCCAAAGCAGAGACTTACAGGGAGAAAAGAAAGGTTCTAAGGGATTTGCGGAATTCAAGCTCCGACTGGCACATGCGGAGGGAAGGCGGAAGCTTGTTCCAGCGCTGGGTGGCACAGACTTCGAAAGTTTTACCTCCAGAACATGCTTTTCTGAATCTAGGAGTAACTAGTAGCAGTTTGGTGTTTGAATGGAGAACTCTGGAATTACTGTATGGGCGGAGACTTGACCTCAGATGGCCTGGTTCTTTGACTTTCGTAGACCGATAGGCCAGGGTTATAGCTTTGAACTCAATTCTTTTAGCGATGGGGAGCCAGTGCAATTTGCGAAGGTATGGGGAGATGTGTTGCCTAAGTGAGATGCCCCCGACCAAACGGGCAGCAGCATTTTGCACTGTCTCTAGTCTGTGGCACAGACCTGCTGTCAAGCCCAGATAAAGTGTGTTGGCATAGTCAAGATGCGAGGTTATAAGTGCTTGGACTATGGTTTTACGGTTATCGCTGGGCAGATAATTTATGAGTTTTTTTATGATTATGATTTCAAAGAAGCAGGCAGCCGAGACTGTTTGTACCTGATACATAAAGGATAAACGGTTGTCCCATCAGAACCCCAGATTTCTAACCGAGTCCTTAGGGAGAGGAGCCTGGCTCAGGTCTTCCGGCCACCATAAATTAGAGTCTAACGGGGATGGTTGGTTGAAGAACAGGACCTCGATTTTTCCAGCATTGAGGCTGAGAAAATTTAAGTCCATCCGTTTCGCAATATCCCTAAGGCATAACTTCAGGGGGTCGAAGGTGGTGGATATTGGCTCTTCAAAGAAAAAAAGGAGCTGAATATCGTCAGCATATGATGTAATTTTAATGCCTGATTGTGAGATCATTTCGGCTAGAGGGGTAAAATACACATTAAAGAGGAGCGGACTCAGCGAAGAGCCTTGAGGGACACCCCATTTAAGTGGCCTAACTGAGGAGGTATAGGGGGGAGTATGAACCTGTTGTTTACGGTTCGAGAGGAATGAGGCAATCCAATTTAGAACCGTACCCTGGATACCAATGGATCTCAACCGTCTCAGCAGGATTAAATGAGAAACGGTGTCAAATGCTGCCAATAAATCCAGCAGCACTAACACCGCCCTCGAACCCCGGTCAAGAGTCCACCGCACAGAATCCGCCATTTCAATCAGGGCCGACTCTGTGCTGTCGCCCGAGCGAAATCCACGCTGAGAATCATGAAGGAGACTATGGGACTCTACAAAGCTGGCAAGTTGTTGATGAGCCAGTTTTTTCAGGATCTTGACCGGGGCTGGAAGAAGGGAGATCGGCCTATAGTTTCCCGGGGTCTCTGGATCCGCATTGGCTTTTTTCAAAATAGGGACAAGAAATGCGTATTTCCAAGCTTCGGGATACATGCCCGATCTCAGGGAGGCGTTCCATATGGAGTTAAGATGGGGGTTGAGGAATGCAGCTAGTGCTTTATATTGTTTTGCTAGCCAAGGGTCACTGGGAGAGCCAGATTTGCATTTGAGCAATTCCTGGAGGGAGATGTCTTCAGATATTTCAGAGAATTCCGCGAGGATTGGAGCCGAGGATTTATAAATCTTCTGTTCTTCCTCAATATCAGAGCTATCCTTTGTAGGAAAAGAGGCATAGATAAGAGCAATTTTCTCTTCAAAGAACTCACAGAGTTGAGTACAGAGAGACTGAGACACAGGCTGACGCCGATTCAAAGCCTGTGGATCAGTGAAGGATCTAACAATTTTGAAGATCTCTCTGGGGGCATTGCTAGCATTATCAATTCTATCTGATAGAAAACTTCTTTTGTGTTTTATAATAAGTTTACGATATTCTTTAAGGGCTGTCCGGCACTCAATTTTACTTTCTGTGGAATACTTCAGTCTTCAGCAGCGTTGCAATATTTTGCAAGCAGACTTTTTCTGTTTCAATTCCTCCGAATACCAAGGGGCTGCAGGTGAGGACCTGAAGGTTTTAATTGGTCTAAGAGGGGCCAGTGAGTCTATTGCCTTGCCCATCCAATCATTAAGGTTGGCAATACTTGAGTCCAGGTCAGAAGCTGGGGGCGGACAGGAGTCTTTTAAATACTCTTGGAGGGATTCAGGGGAAATTTTGCTCCAGTTTCTACCGAATTCCTTAGGGGTTAAAAAGGGTCTATCATGATGGGTCATGTGGATAGAAAAGGGAATAAGATAGTGATCAGACCATATAACTGGTATGGGATCCTCAACCAGAAAGTCAGGGAGATTAGAGCAAATTAGATCTAGCGTGTGACCGAATCTGTGTGTGGGGAGTGCTACTAGTTGGAAAAGATTACAGGCAGCCAATGTGGAGATGAAATTCGAACTGAGGGGACAAGTAGCATTTTCCACATGCAGGTTAAAGTCTCCTAGGACCGTGAAATTGGCATACCGCGTGCATGCTTGGATGATATAATCCGTCATGGCTGGTAGATGGGAGGAGCTGGAGTGAGGGGGACGATACATCAGAAGGCCAGCACATGAAATTGAAGCCGACAATTTGATGCAAAATGGAAGACCTTCAATGCAATCAATTTGATCGTAATGGGGAGAAGTAACCGTCCATTTAGATTTATAAATAACTGCCACCCCACCCCCTTGTTTACCATTTTGTCGATTGGCACATATAATACTGTGGCCTTCAGGAATGGCCAAAGTCAGGGCGGGGTTTGTCTCCTCACTTAACCAGGTTTCTGTCAAGAAAAGGAGGTCCCAATCATTATCCTTAAGGGACTGCAGAATGTCTAGAGAATGTTTAACCAGTGATCTGCAGTTTATTAGTGCAGTTTTAAGAGGTATTGTCACCTTGGGGCCCAGGGGTAATGATGAGCTAAGCAAAGAAGAATATCTATCTTGTGTGATGTATTTGTTCAAGGAGAAACCACAACACTTACATGAGAGATCCAAGCTCCGGGTTTCAGATGTGTGGTGCAGGGCGTGGGGGCGCCAAGTAGGTCTAAGTGCAAGTATCTCCATCTGGCTATATGAAGTCCTATGGGTGATGTTAAATCGGGCAGCGTTTCCTGCCCCGGCCACGTGCTGGTCGCGGACGGGCGCAGACGGGCTTCCCTTAGGCGCGCCCGTTGCGCGCGTCCGGTTAGGTATAGCCATTTTATCCTGGTGAGGGCGGGAGAGGCCAACAACTAGACCGCCACCCTGAGACTTCCCCCACAATGGCGGCTCTGTAGAGCACAGGTTGGTTGGCTTCCCACGTCAGTGCCCAAATCGGCTGATGAGGGGAAGTGTGCAAAGCGTGCAGGAAGGTAGGAGCAAGTGCAAATAAGCTGGGGCAAAGATGTTTAAAATACAATTAAAAACGAAACGCTTGACTATGTTCCCGGCTTCCGCCTCAGGAACTGCTATCTGTGCAATCTGCGCGCGTGAGCCCCAGTGCGTCTTTAATCCTGGTGAGGGCGGGAGAGGCCAACAACTAGACCTCTACCCGAGACTTCCCCCCAAAATGGCGGCTCTGTAGAGCACAGGTTGCTTGGCTTCCCGCCCAAATTGGCTGATGAGGGTAAGTGTGCAAAGCGTGCAGGAAGGTAGGAGCAAGTGCAAATAAGCTGGTGCGAAGAAGTTTAAAATACAATTAAAAACACCACTTTGCCACTGGATTCAAGCAAGCATGGCTGAAGACGGCTGGAATGCCACAAACCGGTCCTAGGAAGTTTGTTTCCGGTCCAGGGAAGGCATGGCTTGGCAGTTCGGGCTGGACTGTTCCTATGAGGCACAGGGCCTGACTGATTTGCATATGGCCATGTCTGAACTGGGGTGGCAGAGTGGGATAAAGAACAGTGATGGATTAAACCCAGATCTGTTGACTGGGTGTGAGTGTTTGATTGGTTCAGATGCTCTGTCCATCACCACCCCCTTTTGTACCGCTTTGTTCACCAGAAGTTGGCAGGGTGTGCTCAGACGTGAGTCCCTTGCTCACTTTGCCACTGGATTCAAGCAAGCCTGGCTGAAGACAGCTGGAATGCCAGAAACCGGTTCTAGGAAGCTTGTTTCCGGTCCAGGGAAGGCATGACTTAACAGTTCGGGCTGGACTGTTCACATGAGGCACAGGGTCAGACTGATTTACATATGGCCATGTCTGAACTGGGGTGGCAGAGTGGGCTAAAGAACGGTGATGGATTAAACCCAGATCTGTTGACTGGGTATGAGTGTTTGATTGGTTCAGATGCTCCGTCCATCACCACCCCCTTTTGTACTGCATGGGAGAAAGAGCATTGTTTGTGGTGCTGGGAAAGGGAGACTCTTATGAGGGTGGGCATGCTTGCTCTTTGAGATATTGCTTGCGTGGTTTGGGGACTTGTGTGAAGAGGTATACTACACAGTCAGTGGGAGGAAGTTTTGATCAGACACTTGAATAGCTTACTGATGATTACTGATGTGCACAAAACTGTACATCAGAATTTCTATCTTTAGACCTCTTCAACCTAGTGTCCCATTGTTCTCAAGCTTTCTATCCAAAATGCCTGGATCCCTCTCATTCCTCTCTCAAAATGAACTCAGACTCTGGATGTCTGTATTAGCTAATAAATGTTATTCCTTTGTTCCAGTTTACATTCTTTAACAATCTCTGTTTTTAAATCCACAGGTGATTGAAGAGTGGGCATGGAAGACAAAATGGTAGTCAGTAATAAGCAAATAATTGAAAACTATTAAAGGACCAATGCTAAAGAAGTAAAGTTGCTTCAGAGCTCCAACAAAAGAAAAGTATCTAATGAAAAGATGTGGTGAGAAACTTGGATTTGAGTAAAATAAAGAATGTGACAGCAGTTTCTCTAAATAGACTTCCTGCTGCTCTAATGGTAAATGAAGAATGCCCTGGAGATGCTAACCAAGGGAAAGAAACCATCTGTCTGAACCAGAGAGGTCAAGCATCAGTCTTAAGTTCTATCCAGTCCAAGAGAAGATAATACACACAGAACAAGTGGGACTTGAAGAGTTTTTAACTGACCTCAGCAAATGGAACACTTGAGCACCATATCCAGTGAATTGTCTTTATATCAAAAACAAATATCTGTTCGTCACTTATAGAGTGTAAACGAAGCTTCTTAAAAGACAGGTAGTCCGCTTAGAACTACGATACCTCTTAGTTACGAACAAGCGATGTGGGTATAGGGAAGGAGAATGAGGGGAAAAAATGCACCTCTGTGACCAATGACCACCTTTTGCTTGTAGTCCAGGTCCCCGTGTCCACTATCATTCTTGCCCATTAGATGGGACCTCGGGTACTTGTTACCAAGCAAGACCTGTACAATCTTTAACATCCTCATTGTAGTCTTATATACAGACATAGAAGACATCCATAAGAAGGGTGGCCAGAAACAATGTGCTGCTACTGATGCACAATAGTATTCTAAATGTTCATGCCAATACATTATGTGAATATGTACCTAGCTTTGAAAAACTGAACACCAACCAAAGACCTGATCAATGCTTCATTAACTCATAAATAAATAAGTATGAGAAAAGGGTTAGAGAATCCACATGGATGTAATGAAGAGGCAATAATCCCATGAGAGGCTTCCCCATAAGTATCAGCAGCTGCTGATATTAAGGTTGTAGGGTGAATTAGGTTGCCTACAGAGGTTATAAACTGTGAACTCTACAGAGAAGTGATCTTTGGCTAAATAAAAGTGTTAAGTTGATCAAGTGCAGCACATTTGAGTGGGTGATGCTGAATAAGAATTAGTATTGTCTTATGGTGTGTCTGCTAGAAAAATCCCAACTTAGAAATATTAACTTCAGAAAGTAATCCTATCTCATAATGGAATGTATACAAGTCAAAACCGAACTTGGAGATATTAGCACCAAAAAGAAGTCTCATACCTGTTCTGAATGTGAGAAGAGCTTTAGTTGTCAATCCAGACTCAGTCAGCATGAGAAAATTCACACTGGGGAAAAACTTCATCAGTGCTCTGAATGCCTGAAACGCTTCACTCACAAACACCAGCTGACTCAACATGTGAGAATTCACACTGGGGAAAAACCTCATAAGTGCTCTGAATGCCACAAAGGTTTCCGTTGTAAATTCAGCCTTATTCAACATGAGAGAATACATACTGGAGAAAAACCTTTTCATTGCTCTGAATGTCTGAGAAGCTTCCATTGTAAAACCCTTCTCAGTCAACATGAGAACACTCACACTGGACAGAAACCGTATCAGTGCTCTGAATGCCTAAATTGTTACCAATGTAAATCAGATCTCACTCGACATGAGAGAACGCATACTGGGCAAAAACCTCATAAGTGTTCTGAATGCCAGAAAACCTTCAGTCGGAAAACCATTCTCACCCGGCATGAGTTAACCCATTCTGGGCAGAAATCCCATCAGTGCTCTGAATGTCCAAAAAACTTTAGTCGTAAATACCTTCTCACTCGACATGAGAGAACCCACACCGGAAAAAAACCATATCACTGCTCGGAATGCCATAAAAGATATGGTCTGAAAAGTGGTCTTAAATTCCATGAGAGAACTCACACTGGGGAGAAACCATATAAGTGCTCTGAATGTCACAACAACTTTAGAGATAGAACTAGTCTCACTCACCATGAACAAACTCACACTGGGCAAAAACCTTATCAGTGCTCTGAATGCCTAAAAAAGTTCAGTTATAAAACCAGTCTTATTGTACATCAGAGAACTCACACTGGGGAAAAACCTTTTCAGTGCCTTGAATGCCAGAAAAGCTTCAGTTATAAACGCAGACTAACTTTACATGAGAGAACTCATTCGGGGGAAAAACCTCATCAGTGCTCTGAATGCCAGAAAACCTTAAGTCTGAAAAGTCATCTTACTGTTCATGAGAGAATACACAATGGGGGAAGAACCTTTTCGGTGCTCTGAATTCCAGAGAAGCTTTAGTTATAAAATAATTCTCACTCCACATATAAAAGCCCATCCTACCTAAAATAATGTATGAGTGTTATGAAGGCATGTAAAAATTCAATTGGAAGGTCAAAGTTATAAAGGAAAAGTGTTTATTAGTGTTTTGAAAGCCAAAAAAGCTTTAGTCAGAAAATTAATTTCAATGAACATGAAAGAATGCGTCCTGTGCCAAATCCTTATCACTGTTCTGAATGTCAGAAACACTTGAGTTGTAAAATGGACGCCCGTCGACATGAGTGAACCCCACTGATTGAAAAACCTTAAACATATATCCTTTGCCAGAAGCACTTGTCACACCCATTGCAGTGGTTGTAAACCATCTAGACTAAGAGCAAAACTGGTTTACTTCCCATCTCAAAAAGCTGACGCTGATAATTCCTCAAAAAGATCCTTGGTTCTACCAAGCACAGTTCACAGGCTCCTCTTCTAAGATTCATGGGTTACCTTCGCTACAGCTTTTAGAATGACATGATGTTTTCCTTTTTTCTTTTATACATATCTTTATCGCACGCACATTTTATAGCTTATGTTTTAACGCACCCCTCCAAGTGGACAGTGCATTCTTAAGATTGATTCATGTCACGTCTTATACACAGATCAAACATGTATACATATATTGCTATCTTTCCCACGTAGAAGACACCTGCGGAAAAATGTATCCAATTGACCCCCATTCCCACATCTTATAGTGAATAGAAAGGTGCTCTACTATCCCTCTTATAGTATAGCCACCCACCCGTCGGAGGTGCCCACACCCTTGACCCTTTTCTCCTTGCCCCTCTCCTTTTTTTTGCATATACTGCCACTTCCGTATGATAAATAGCCATTAGACGAGTGAGCCATTGTTGGATCAATGGTGCTGAGAGGTCTTGCCATGCCGTAGCCAAGCTTAGCCGAAAATCCATCATTACAATAAACACAAATGCCTGTGCCTGGCTAGGGATTGATTCATTACTAATCCCCAGTAATATAAGTTGTGGGCTCTGCACTATACTTAGTCCCAGTTTTCCCTCCAGGAACTCAGTAATGTCCCCAATCAGGCCACCTAGGGCTGGGCAGGTTGCAAACAGCGTATCAAATGCGCCCGTGTGAATGGCATTGGGTACAATGTTCATTTCTGGTTCCACCCCATTTAGCTATTTCCCCCAGAGTGTAGTACAACTTGTAATCTGTTTTAAAATGCTGTACTTGAGAAAGGCAAAACTTAAGATTGTCTGTGCCAGATTTCTGGACTCCGAGAGACGTCTTTTCCTGCTTGAACCTTCTCTTCCCACAACATTATCTGATTTTCTATATCATCTGGCATGAGCTTATTCAAGAACTGATAAAGCTTCCCGATGGGGGTTTGCTAATCGTAATCAGTAAAAAAATCACAGAGAAATTGGGGAAATTTGGACACAGCTAAATGTTATCAAATTTTGTTAAACAATGCCCCTGCGCAGGATTCCATTTCTCTAGCTTCTTTGAATAGTATTTATAATTGGATTGCCTCCGCGGCCAATACGTGCCTGCCATCGTCGGCTAAAAAATGTAGTGGCCATTGCCCCCCTGCCCCGTGGTTTACGGAGCAGCTAAAAACTGAAAAAAGCAAGTGTAAAGCGGTGTAAAGAAGTTGGAGAAGGAGCTAGGCTCCTGAGGCCAAACAGATTTATAAAGCCACACTGAAAAAATATCATGCATTGTGTTAAAAGGCATATGCTGACTATGTTTCCTCGTCTATTTCGGGGGCAAAAAATTGCTCGCGGACTCTGTTTTCCATGTTTAAAAAGCTGCCAGGTTCTGGGACTGAGCCTAGTCCGCCTGTTCTTGATGAATCTCAATGTGATTCCCTTCCCAAGTTCTTCATAAACAAAGTTGAACAAATTCATCAGAAACTAGGGGGAATTAATTTGTCAACCCCGGCCCTGCAGAACACTACCCGGATGTATTCCGGGTCAGAAGTCTCACGGCAAAAATTGTAGCAGTGGGATCTTTTGGATACAGGCTCCCTATTAAAAATTTTAACTAGTATTAAATCGGGTTCTCCATGTGATCTGCTTCCAGCCACAGTGCTTCTTCAGATGTAATAACCCGCTCTTGGATTAGTGATGGGACTACTAAACGCTTCTCTTAGAGAAGCACAGATGCCCACAGCCTGGAAACATGCAATGGTCTTACCTCTGTTAAAAAAGCCAAATGCAGATCTAACCATGCCATCTAATTTTAGACCCATTTCCCTGCTCCCGACTTTCTCGAAGGTCTTGGAGAAACACGTTAATGGCCAGTTACCTTTGTTCGTGGAAGCATCCCAATTTTTGCACAACTCGCAATCAGGATTCAGAGCAGGGTTCTCTACGGAGATCACATTGATAGGCGTTACTGAGATGTTACGCCAGCGCTTGGACACCGGCGACACAGTTGCCCTTATTTTATTAGATCTAAGTGCCGCTTTTGATACGGTTTCTCATACCGTATTACTTGAATCTTTACAGGCACTGGGTATTGCTGGGACTGCGCTTGGCTGGGTGTCTTCCTTTTTAGCGAAATGAACATTCCAGGTGTTCTCTACCAGGGCCTCTTCAAAGTCTTATTCTTCCCTGTATGGTGTGCCACAGGGCTCTATTTTGAGCCCGTTGTTTTTCAATATTTATGTGCAACCATTAGCAATGATTGCGGAAGCTGCAGGGCTTGCATTGTTTTCCTATGCTGATGATACACAAATCATCTTTTCATTATCAGCAGGGGGAAACAGGACCCTTCTAATCTGGAATTAGGCTTGCGCAAGATTGCAGTATCAATGCAACTCAATTTGCTCAAGCTTAACGGGGAAAAGACGGAAGTACTCATTTTTGGGAAAGAGTCTGAACGTTGGGTCTGGTCTCTGGGTGGGCGGACCCCATACGAAATGCTCTTTGGTATCAAGATGTACGTCCCTGACCTCGATGGTGCAGACTGCCAGGCCCAGGCCGCGGCCTTTGACGTAGATGAACATTGCAATGTTTTATAGGATCTACAAAAGACCAGAGACAGTCTTGCTAAGGAACACTTGCCCTCCACGTCGGATGATGCGTTGCAGATCCCGGTAGTTGGCTGGCTACCCCAAGTTGGAGAACTGGTTCGAGAGAAGATCGATAACAAGAAAGAGTTTGGTCCCTCATATCGAGCACCGGTTCGAGTTCTTGGAGTGAAGGGCACAAGAACAGTCATTTTACCACCACTTCCAGGTCGTAAAGAAAACAGATTTATTTCTATTGACAATTTCAAGACACACAGGGTGGCCGATTCTTCATAGCATAACACCGGCTGTATCCTGTCCTTCCATGGTGAGGCACTCTGTGCTGGCTATTACATCTGGTGCAGAACAGGAGGTGTCCCTCGAGGTGCCTGCCATATCCAGTCCTTTATTAAATACTATTCCTGTTACTAACATTGATGAATTGACCTATGCAGATCCTGCTGATTTATCTATGTCCGATTTACAAGCTCGTTTGGCTAACCAGTCCAGATTCTCTTTTGACTCTGATTCGGAACTTTCAAAGAAACCATCGACTATTGCAAAATATGCCACGTTGTTTAAAAAACATTTTCTAATTCCACCTTGGACATACGTTTGGCTGATACTATTTTCATTTTATCTTTTTATGTCAATTGGTTTTGTGTTTTATTTTTTCCGCCTGATCGATGGCCATTATGTGAAAGAAAGAACAGGAATTCGGTACCTTAATGGAACATTGGCCCCTCTTTCCTCCTCACATTCAGCACACAGACTAAAAAGAGACTTGAATACAGTAGAGATTACTGCTTGGCCTGTCCTTGATGGGATTGTGTGGGATGCGGTTAGGTTTCAGATACATGGCCCCACAGAAGTTATTAATGTTCCTAATGTGCTTAGAGTAAACATGGGAGATGTGATTAAGCAAGATATTCGTTCTGATGATTGGGATCTTCAGGCCGTAGAAGAATTGTTCTCTGATTTGAAATATTATGCGGCCTTTGATGCTGAGGATTTGTACTTAGATTCTGTCAATTATGGTGATTTATTTTGTTATCAACATTATGGAAATCATTTCTTACACAAAACAAGTTCCAGGAGGGTTCCTGTGAACTACACACAGTGGGAACATTGTCCTGCTCCTTTACAGGGGAGCTCAGGTACATTTCTGGGAAAATTCTCTTATTTTACAGATTTTAATCAATCAAATCCTGAGTCGTTTTATTTTAAAGTGAAACAGAAATTCATGTCCAAAGTTAGACTTACCGATACAAAATTGCTGTATTCGAAGTCCTTTCTAGACAGGTTAGCTATAGATGGCTATGAGTTATGGAAGGAGGCTATTGACCTTAAATCGGTTTGGGGTACCAAAGATTGGCAGGTACAAGGCACTGAGGCTTTGCATCGTGCATGTCTCATCCCGAATCACATGTTGTTTTTAAATTCTACTATTTCCCAAACAACATGCTTTGGATTGGCTACATCTAAAAAATTAAATACACCTACTATCCCTGATTTGGAAGAATATTCAGGTTGGAGTAATTTCACTACATTGTCCATCAGTGGGATACAAGCACTTTTGCACAATTCCTCCTTTAATATTTCCAGTTTTGATCCGGAGGGGTGGCTTTTGTGGCAAAGAAGCTCTGATTCTTGCCAACGTCGTTTTTTGGGTTTGTCTGAAGGTTTTACACACATCAGGCCAGATCCCAGGTTTGAAACAGATCACACTGTTACTACTTATTCAGTAGGCAAATTGTGTCAGAACTGGTTACAACATTCCACTTTGGCTGCAGTTAAACTGCATCTGTCCCAGTTGAATGAGAATATAGAGTTAAATGATTTTATAAAAGGCCCGGCTAGGGGTAGATCTAAACGCTGGCTTTATGCTGTGTACAATGAAATTTGGAAATTTTCACAGATTGAGGCAGCTAAACGCCTGAGAGCTATTGATCAAGCAAATTTGGAAAAAGTGCTTGCAGTGGTCGATAACAGTATTAACATGCTTTCTTCCAGGATTTACACGTTGGATAATATTGTTTCTTCTGTTGTTGATATTGTACATGATGAAGTGTCCACGTTATACCATGGTCAAAATCAATTACGTTCTGTAATGCAGTTTGCATGGACTCTACAGACACTTAAGGCTGGTCGAGTTCCCTGGAACTCATTGAACGTTTCGTCCCTTTTCGCCCCTTTTAATCTGACTGAAAAGCAACGCATGCTTTCAATGCGTGATGCGTCATTTTCTATGTTACATATTGAAAAACTAGAATCCTTACCTTTCTCTGTTGCTGAAACCACTACTGCCACGTGGCTTATTCATGGATTAATTACATTACCATTTCCCTTATACAAATTTACTAATTGTATGCGGTATATTGCTATAGGACGATATGAACCACTAGGCAATGCATTCCTCCATGAGGCATGGTCATTACCATACACATACAGATGTCTAAAGGATGGAAAAGAAGTGAATCTTAATGGTGAGGAATGCACACAATCACCTGACCATTCATTAACATGCAGACACATTCAGTTACACGGTTCTTGTAATCAGGACCGGCCGAATTTAGCATGTGTTTTAAAAGGCATGCCAGTTCCAGCAGTAGTTCCCACATTTACATTATTGACTAATGGTAGTTATTTGCTTTTAAACAACGAAGTATGTTGTGGGTTATTAATTGGTGTGGCCTATGTGGTAACTGTATCAGAGCGTGTGGTGTGTTGCAAAAATGTTCTATACCCACCCACGCATGGGTCTTCAGATGTCTCCATCTGGCCACGGATTCCAACCTTGGAAGCGAAGTTCAATGGTTTAAGCAGAATAAGGGCCCTTTTGTCTCAAAAACAAGTGACCCTGAGTTCGGCCCGGGAAAATTATGTCCTTCACATAGCTAACACACGCACAGAGGTGCAGGCGCTTTTAAATACTGATTTGCCGTTTCATGTCTGTGAGCTGGTGCACCAGATCTTTAATGCATCTTCCACGACTGGGCTTGCACATTTTTTTGAATTGGTTAGCAGTGGCCTCGTGACTACATTTGAAAAAGTTTTTGGTATCATTCCCACGTTTTTCCACTCTATTTTTTCGAATTTGTTTGGTGGACTACCTGTTTTACTGGCTGTAGCCGCGGGCATTTTGTTGGTGTTTTTCTTCATAAAACATGGATGCCCATCCTGCGCAAGAAGCCGTTCAACGCCTCCTGACACTGTGCCGTAATCGGATGCTCAATTACTATGGAACATTGCCGCTTGCAGCATTAAGCACGGCTTATAGATTGTCATTTCGGTTCACCGACTTTACGTGTGTCCAACCTGTGTTTCACTGCCTGAGCTGCGAGTTCGATTGGGCCATTGATTTGTGCCTATGCTTGAGGACTGCTCCTGACGTCGATTTTGATCAGCTAATGCGTCCCGTGGTGGCTCACGAGCTGATTTGTTCTGGCGAAAGAGTTATGGCCTTGGCAGCGATAAATGGAGTACTGGGCCAATGGGAGATCTCTGCAGCGGCACATGCATTTCTGACACACAGCATTCTGGTGAACCCACCGAGTTGTCCTCTGACGTTACAGGAGGATCCGATGCTGGAGGAGCACGTATGTTCTTTCCTATTGCTGAATTGGATTGCTGAACTATTTTCGGATGATGGCAGTGATTTCATACTGGAGGCTGTTGCAACTTACTTTGCATATACTGTCCAATCGTGACATGCCTGGGAGGATTGCTTTGTTATGGAATATGACTTTCCCCTTGCTGGATTGGAGGGATGAACTGTGCTCAAATGATGGAGAGTTCAATCATGTGATGTCGCTGAAAATAACGTCAATGTGGCACATGACTTTGGATATCGGATAAGTGCCTTGTTTTTTCTCTTACAGACATTTAAACTAATGCGACCTGGTCCTACATTTCATATTTTTGAGACCTGACGAATAACTTTTGGTTCGAAAGTTTTGTTTTTATTTTTAGATTTGAGGCCACTGTAGGCATTCATACATATTCATTCATACATATTTTATAGCTTATTTTAGCTCAAGATTATTGAACTTTGCTTTCATTTTTATGTATCTGATTGAGTATTGCCTTTTCCCTTATGTTTGACGGTGCTCGGATCAATGGGGGGGTGTCATATGGATACTTCGTTACATATATTGCGTTAAGTTAGCATGAGTGTATTACATGTTTAAACAGCCATTTTTCCTTCGGCTTCAGTTTTGCACACGACACCTACTTGTTGTTGTCGCTTTCAACCTAGAAGCGGTGATGTGATTTATTTGAGAATAATATGTTATTACTATGCTATCAGCTTTGCCTGGTACACTTGGTACAACTGTCTGCACACTGAGAGCTGCACACTCTAGGAATAACCTAACACAAGGTTGCTGGGAGGCCTGATCCTCGCACCACATTAGACATAACACAAATAATGTTGATGCCAACATTTTGGGCTCTACGCGGGTTTAAGATCGAGTTACAGGGAATGAACGTAGACACTTGGTGCTGCGCATGAAGAGAGCTGGTAGCTGTTGATGTGATCTACTCCTACTGACATTTAGAGGTATGGGTCCGCCCTGCTAAAGCCCGAATGAGACCTTCTTAGATATAAAATAATATGCTAAATAGGGTGCGCGAAATATAGGTGATATAGATTTCTATAGATTTTGCATTGTAACATGCTATCACCTTTTGCTTACTATGGATTAGTGACTATGCTGCTAACTCTGATTTTTATAATCTGCATTTTGGTATTATACAAGATACTGCGTTTGAGAACCTTGCATTGAATAATAAATATTTCAAACTTGCACGTGTGTTCTTTGACTCTCAGTTTTGGTTTGAAATGATTATATAACGAAAGAGTGTTCATGTGTTCCACGATTCCTGAGGTATTCTAAAGATCATGTTCTGGTTTGTCTAAGACATGGATCATTTCATAATGATCCATGAGACACTAGCTAGCTAGGTAAGGGGATTTCTGACACTGAGATGAGTTTTGGATCATCCTAACTCACTGAGGTTCTAGATCTCTATGCACAGTTCTGTGGGAGAACGGAAACCCTGCTACAAGACTTTCACGGAACATCCTGAGCCCTGCCGACGTGGTCGCGGCTCCTCAAGAACTGACCTCCGGATCGCTGCCCTGCTGACCTCGTCGCGGCTTGAGGAGTACTCTGGTCCGGCTGGAACCTCGACGCTACCAACACGACCTGAGTCGACCTGAAGTGAGTGAAGCAGTCAGTACGACCA
The DNA here is from genome assembly GCF_964263255.1 of Lissotriton vulgaris. Taxonomy (NCBI): domain Eukaryota; kingdom Metazoa; phylum Chordata; class Amphibia; order Caudata; family Salamandridae; genus Lissotriton; species Lissotriton vulgaris. The sequence continues at coordinate 82,588 of NW_028245439.1, forward strand.
TCACCTTTTCGTATCCCCCGGCTCGAGGACTGAGAGCTGTGCGCAGGGTACGCTTTGTACTGGCCTAAAGACTGACACTGTCCCGCTTCCCCCTTCCCGAATTCCTGAGACTTTACGATCCCTCGATCGCTTGTAAATAAGAGTTTCAATTCCTTTTTACTGTTCATAAAGAATTTGTTACTTAAAACCTATGGTGTGGTGTCGGTTCGTAAGTGTGGTGTGAGCTCAGTGTGTACGATCCTAGACTCGAAGTCCTCCCCGGTGAGGACCTCACGTTAAGACTCTGCATTATTTGTGGGAGAGGTAGGTCACGGAGTGGTCGGGAGAGCATAGCCTGGCCCTCTAGGATCATCCCTTCTAACAAAACCCTAGCTGTCAAAGATTGCCTTAAGTCACGGTTCATTCGCTCCTCAACAGAATTGCCCTCAGGCCCGGATAGGAGACAAAAATTTCTCCTGCACCCCCAAAGACCCCATGGCTTCCTTGTACACCTTAGAGGTGAACGCTGGACCTGATCAGAATGGAAGGTGCCACATGCAAAAATTCCCACGAAGACATGCAAATCTCTGATGACAGTTCGAGCATCAGCACTCCTTTGTGGCCAAACACAGAGAAAACGTGTGCATGAATCCACTGCAACTAAGATATACTTATACACAGCAAAGGTCAGCAGTGATCTAAATAAACACAACCAAGTGTTCTATTAGATATGTACAGCTGAGTTTGTGGCGGCCGTGCCGCAGTTGAAGGTTTAATCTGCTGACATACATAACAAGAAAGGACATATTCACAAGTTTATTTATACAATCCACGCCACCAGTAACGCTGCTGTAAGATAGAGACATCCGCTGAAACATGGGCATGAACCGAGGCTATGCCTTCATGAGCGACTGTTATGAAGGGTAGCCTGCGGTCCGTGTCAGGAATCAGCCTGTCTCCAACGTTGTTAATTCTCACATAGGGTACTTTATCAGGACTTAAATGATAAGAGTATTTAGAAGGGAAACCCTTAGGGTAATCATCACCAATCTCTGTAGCAGCTATAGCTGCCAAGATGTCATCATCATTCTTACTGTTGGACCTTTTAACTGCTGCTACTACATATGTTGCTTCTGCGGTCTTTGCTGCTTCACCAGCAAGACTGTTGCAAACAGCGTGTACTCCTAAATGCTGGTATGAATTACATTTACGAGAGGCAGACGTTCTTTATTTCTGCGACTCAAACCCATAGCATCTTGTGCTTAATTGTGCCACCTCTGGAATTACGATAGTCATTCTGAGTCCAAAAGAATAAATTTTTATTGAAGGACTGAACACAGTAATAAGAGTCACTTACAATTAAAGTAGTCACACGAGGGTCAGCAAACTCCAATGCAAACACTAGAGCACAGTTTGAGAATGGTGTGTCAGGGCAAGCTTTGTTTTTTATAGTCTATTATGGAAAAATTCCAATCACACGATGGTTAATTTTTTTGTTTTAATAAAGGTGTTACTATATTTGTGATAATACGTAGGAGAACAGCCAACACTTGTTTCACCCTTTACATGGCCATCCGGCCTGGGGCTTCCTCAGGGCTTTACGAATCAGGTTGAAGAAGTATATTTGGTCGTTCTTTTCTGTGGATAAATAGGTATTCCCTGATTTTGGTGTAATGCCGGTACGAGTCGTCTCGTGCGATTGGAATATTTCCATAATAGACTATAAAAAACAAAGCTTGCCCTAACACACCTTTCTCAAACTTTGCTATAATAGGGGGTTAGGGGTTTCCCCATGCCGAGGGCAAGCTTGACAAAAAAGAGGGACCATTGCTCAATAAACGGCTAGTAAGGGATTGGGACCTTTTACCCCTCATTCTCACTAACCCAAGCACTAGAGCACGTAGCTCTGCCAACTGGGAGGTACAGTCACCTAATGTCTGCGTGTGCACGACATCGGACTTGAATTCTCCATTCACAATGATACCAGCCACGATTGCGCAGGCCACTGAATAAGAATGCTTAGATCCTATCGCCGGTTGCGCCGAACCGTCAGTGTTAATGATACAATGGTAATCCTCAAGCATGCGCATGATCAGAGGACCAGCATGAACAAACTCATACTGTAAGAACTCCTGAGTTTGCAATGAGGGGTCAAAGATAAATGTGACATCCGGAGATGTCAACGAAGTTGCCCATTGTATCCAATTAGGATATAAAACTTTAGAATTTGGTACACTGGCTTTCATCACTGCTTCAAATGCAGTATAAGGTGTAACAACCAACATGTGTTTTCCTTGTGACTGCGCTCTCTCTTTTAGAATCGCCATCTGTACAGCTGTCAAGACTTTCTCGACAGAAGAAAATCGCTTTTCAGCCGAAGTGTACAAGTGTGACTTGTAAGCGATAGGCACTGTGTCTCCTTCATTAAACATCAAGTACGTGAAACCCAAGGCACCAGGCACAATTCTTATTACCAGGTTAGTGTGGTTATCATGAGTCAATAAGTACTTAGATTCAAGAAGATCAGACTGCAAAAATTGCAGAATAGCTGAATGTTCAGGCAGCCAGCATGACTTGGTAAAAGTTGGTTGTATCAAAGCATAAAGAGGTTTGATACGCTGGGCATAATCGGGAATATAAGTACGCCCGAAATTCAAAAATCCCAGCAAGGATTGTAGTTTTTTCAGAGCTGTAGTAGACCATAAACATGCACATTTTTCCAGGAAGTGAAGACCTCTACCTTCATTGTTGAGCCCAGGAACAACACTGTGAACTCCGCAATGCCTGACTTTGCAAAGGTAAATTTATAACCGAAGTCCGCAAACATAACTATGATGCGGTCAATGCGACACAAATGCGGCCATAATTCGTCATACATTAGTTAATATCATCAATATAAGAGTACGCATCAGGATCAATGCCATCTAAGAAAGAGACGACACGTGCGGCGAAGACACCTGGGCTGTTTTTATAGCCAATGGCCAGTCTTTTAAATTGTTTTTGTTTGCCGCAACAAGAGAATGCTGTCCATTGACTACTAACGGAGGACAGGTTATGACTAAAAAAGCCATTTGAAATGTCTCGTGTGATCTTAAATCTTTTTCGCATCAGACTGTTAACGAGAGCTGAACTGTGGGTGTTCTGAGCCAAACGATACCGTGAGAGGCCAGGACATCAGAGACCAACAGGTACATATTTTAGATCATTTAGTGCAATACCAGAAAGAATAGAGGCTTCAAGCTAGATAATTAAAACTTTATTATTTTTCTGCATTTTACACAGAAAAGTGACAAAGCCCTGATGACTGTTTGGGAACTGGTTTCCTCGGACTAGAAAAGTGTCGGCACATCTGATTCAGAAAAGGGGGTGGTGATGAACAGAGTGTCTGAATTAAGCAGACCACTCTTACCCAGTCCAAAGATCAGGGCTTGATCCATCACTGTTTTTTAGCTCACTGCACCATCCCAGCTCAGAACTTGGCTATATGCAAATTAGTTAGACCCTGGCCCAGTGCATCATGGGAACAGGGCAGACCAAACTACCAAGCCAATTCTTATACTGGGAAGGAAACAAGCTACCGCAAACCGGTTTCTGGCATTTCAGCCGTCTTTGGCCCGGCTTGCTTGAATCCTGATGGTGCAATGAGCTAGGGACTCACATCTGAGTATACCCTTCCACGCTTATGGTGGACAAAAATGATTCAGAAAACGGGGTGGTGATGAACAAGCCGGGCCGAAGACGGCTAAATTGCCAGAAACCGGTCCCCGGTAGCTTGTCTCCTTTCTGGTGAAGAATTGGCTTGGTAGTTTAGTCTGCCCTGTTCCCATGATGCACTGGGCCAGGGACAGACTGATTTGCATATAGCCAGGTTCTGAGCTGGGATGGTGCAGTGAGATAAATAACGGTGATGGATCAAGCCCTGATCTTTGGACTGGGTAAGAGTGGTCTGCTTAATTCAGACACTCTGTTCATCACCACCCCCTTTTCTAAATCGTTTTTGGCCACTATAGGTGTGGCAGGGTATACTCAGACATGAGTCCCTTTCTCACTGCACCATCAGGATTCAAGCAAGCCGGGCCGAAGATGGCTGAAATGCCAGAAACCGGTCCCTGGTAGCTTGTCTCCTTTCTGGTGAAGAATTGGCTTGGTAGTTTAGTCTGCCCTGTTCCCATGATGCACTGGGCCAGGGACAGACTGATTTGCATATAGCCAGGTTCTGAGCTGGGATGGTGCAGTGAGATAAATAACGGTGATGGATCAAGCCCTGATCTCTGGACTGGGTAAGAGTGGTCTGCTTAATTCAGACACTCTGTTCATCACCACCCTCTTTTCTGAATCGTTTTTGGCCACTATAGGTGTGGCAGGGTATACTCAGACATGAGTCCCTTTCTCACTGCACCATCAGGATTCAAGCAAGCCGGGCCGAAGACGGCTGAAATGCCAGAAACCGGTCCCCGGTAGCTTGTCTCCTTTCTGGTGAAGAATTGGCTTGGTAGTTTAGTCTGCCCTGCTCCCATGATGCACTGGGCCAGGGACAGACTGATTTGCATATAGCCAGGTTCTGAGCTGGGATGGTGCAGTGAGATAAATAACGGTGATGGATCAAGCCCTGATCTTTGGACTGGGTAAGAGTGGTCTGCTTAATTCAGACACTCTGTTCATCACCACCCCCTTTTCTGAATCGTTTTTGGCCACTGTAGGTGTGGCAGGGTATACTCAGACATGAGTCCCTTTCTCACTGCACCATCAGGATTCAAGCAAGCCGGGCCGAAGACGGCTGAAATGCCAGAAACCGGTCCCCGGTAGCTTGTCTCCTTTCTGGTGAAGAATTGGCTTGGTAGTTTAGTCTGCCCTGTTCCCATGATGCACTGGGCCAGGGACAGACTGATTTGCATATAGCCAGGTTCTGAGCTGGGATGGTGCAGTGAGATAAATAACGGTGATGGATCAAGCCCTGATCTTTGGACTGGGTAAGCGTGGTCTGCTTAATTCAGACACTCTGTTCATCACCACCCCCTTTTCTGAATCGTTTTTGGCCACTATAGGTGTGGCAGGGTATACTCAGACATGAGTCCCTTACTCACTGCACCATCAGGATTCAAGCAAGCCGGGCCCAAGACGGCTGAAATGCCAGAAACCGGTCCCCGGTAGCTTGTCTCCTTTCTGGTGAAGAATTGGCTTGGTAGTTTAGTCTGCCCTGTTCCCATGATGCACTGGGCCAGTGACAGACTGATTTGCATATAGCCAGGTTCTGAGCTGGGATGGTGCAGTGAGATAAATAACGGTGATGGATCAAGCCCTGATCTTTGGACTGGGTAAGAGTGGTCTGCTTAATTCAGACACTCTGTTCATCACCACCCCCTTTTCTGAATCGTTTTTGGACACTATAGGTGTGGCAGGGTATACTCAGACATGAGTCCCTTTCTCACTGCACCATCAGGATTCAAGCAAGCCGGGCCGAAGACGGCTGAAATGCCAGAAACCGGTCCACGGTAGCTTGTCTCCTTTCTGGTGAAGAATTGGCTTGGTAGTTTAGTCTGCCCTGTTCCCATGATGCACTGGGCCAGGGACAGACTGATTTGCATATAGCCAGGTTCTGAGCTGGGATGGTGCAGTGAGATAAATAACGGTGATGGATCAAGCCCTGATCTTTGGACTGGGTAAGACTGGTCTGCTTAATTCAGACACTCTGTTCATCACCACCCCCTTTTCTGAATCGTTTTGGCCACTATAGGTGTGGCAGGGTATACTCAGACATGAGTCCCTTTCTCACTGCACCATCAGGATTCAAGCAAGCGGGGCTGAAGACAGCTGAAATGCCAGAAACCGGTCCCCAGTAGCTTGTCTCCTTTCTGGTGAAGAATTGGCTTGGTAGTTTAGTCTGCCCTGTTCCCATGATGCACTGGGCCAGGGACATACTGATTTGCATATAGCCAGGTTCTGAGCTGGGATGGTGCAGTGAGATAAATAACGGTGATGGATCAAGGCCTGATCTTTGGACTGGCTAAGAGTGGTCTGCTTAATTCAGACACTCTGTTCATCACCACCCCCTTTTCTGAATCGTTTTTGGCCACTATAGGTGTGGCAGGGTATACTCAGACATGAGTCCCTTTCTCACTGCATCATCAGGATTCAAGCAAGCCGGGCCGAAGACGGCTGAAATGCCAGAAACTGGTCCCCGGTAGCTTGTCTCCTTTCTGGTGAAGAATTGGCTTGGTAGTTTAGTCTGCCCTGTTCCCATGATGCACTGGGCCAGGGACAGACTGATTTGCATATAGCCAGGTTCTGAGCTGGGATGGTGCAGTGAGATAAATAACAGTGATGGATCAAGCCCTGATCTTTGGACTGGGTAAGAGTGGTCTGCTTAATTCAGACACTCTGTTCATCACCACCCCCTTTTCTGAATCGTTTTTGGCCACTATAGGTGTGGCAGGGTATACTCAGACATGAGTCCCTTTCTCACTGCACCATCAGGATTCACCACCCCCTTTTCTGAATCGCACATCTGAGGGAGCAATCAATATCACTAAGCGTTTGAACTAGCTCTGGCTGGCTGTAAAAGCCATCCTTATTTTAGAACGTGCTCCTTCCTTTTGACTTTGTCTCTTCATTCTTTATGAATTGGCTGCCTGGAGTGCTAAATTCTAAATCATGGCACTGACCAACGGAAAACATCCCAGCAACTCAAGACCCGTACAACATACAGATGCTTTCGTGGAACATCGCTTGGGGAAAAAAATGGTTGGAGAATGGAGCTCACTCAAAAAAATGGGAAGCTTACGACATAATAGCTCTGCAAGAAACGTGGGCACTAGAAGCTCTCCCCTTGGCAAATTGCATCCACTATACTGTCCCAGCCACCAAAACTAAAACCTTTGGTCGCCCTAAAGGGGGCCTGGCAGTCTACATTTCGGCAGAGTTAAAAATCGAGAGCGAACAAATGGTAACACAAGGACCAAACATTCAAATGATCAAATTGACATTGGGGCCTGCTAGTAGAACAAAAACCGTCCTCTTGATGAATACATACGCACACCCTATGGCCAGAAAAAAACTGGCACCCAACAAAGACAAAGAACTAATCACTATCATAACAAATATCCTAAGTACCTTCCCCATGTGGGACTTGATACTCACTGGGGACTTTAATTCAAACTTAATTCATACTCCGGATGAGGACAAATTTCTAGCATCTGACAATATAATTTGGTCTGATCCACACCAATACCAGCCAACGAGACCAAATGTCGACCACGCAGGCCAAGGGTTCGTAAATGCCCTAGAGTATCTCGGGCTAAGAGTGATGAATGGTCCGACTCCTGACGATTTCCCCCCCAAGTTTACATTCCATGGGGGAAAAACAAGATCAAGACTGGACTATAAAGAAATCTCAATATCACTGGTACCATACAACTAAGAGCGACCACTCATATCAGCTGATCCATTTTAGGCTACAAACCAGTAAACATCTGTTAAATGCAACAGTAGTAGGCAACATACACACAGTTGACTTAAAACATCTAAAATGGTCACACGATTCAATTGAAAACCTTCAGTCAAAAAAAAAAAAGAAAAGTTATCTACAAGTAAAGCCGATTTTGGCCGCCATTAGTGTGGTAGGGTATGCTCAGACGTGAGTCACTTGCTCACTTTGCCACTGGATTCAAGCAAGCCAAGCTGAAGACGGCTGGAATGCCAGAAACCGGTCCTCGGAAGCTTGTTTCCAGTCCAGGGAAGACATGGCTTGGCAGTTCGGGCTGGACTATACCCATAAGGCACAGGGTCAGACTGATTTGCATATAGCCATGTCTGAACTGGGGTGGCAGAGTGGGCTAAAGAACGGTGATGGATTAAACCCAGATCTTTTGACTGGGTGTGAGTGTTTGATTGATTCAGATGCTCCGTCCATCACCACCCCCTTTTGTACTGATTTTGGCCGCCATTAGTGTGGCAGGGTATGCTCAGACGCGAGTCCCTTGCTCACTTTGCCACTGTATTCAAGCAAGCCGGAATTAAGACGGCTGGAATGCCAGAAACCGGTCCTCGGAAGCTTGTTTCCGGTCCAGGGAAGACATGGCTTGGCAGTTCGGGCTGGACTGTTCCCATGAGGCACAGGGTCAGACTGATTTGCATATAGCCATGTCTGAACTGGGGTGGCAGAGTGGGTTAAAGAACGGTGATGGATTAAACCCAGATCTTTTGACTGGGTGTGAGTGTTTGATTGATTCAGATGCTCCGTCCATCACCACCCCCTTTTGTACCGATTTTGGCCGCCATTAGTGTGGCAGGGTATGCTCAGACGTGAGTCCCTTGCTCACTTTGCCACTGGATTCAAGCAAGCCGGGCTGGAATGCCAGAAACCAGTCCTCGGAAGCTTGTTTCCGGTCCCGGAAAGGCATGGCTTGGCAGTTCGGGCTGGACTGTTCCCATGAGGCACAGGGTCAGACTGATTTGCATATAGCCATGTCTGAACTGGAGTGGCAGAGAGGGCTAAAGAACGGTGATGGATTAAACACAGATCTTTTGACTGGGTGTGAGTGTTTGATTGATTCAGATGCTCCGTCCATCACCACTCCCTTTTGTACAGAATAAAATACAAGTGTGGGAAAACTTCACAGCGGATCTCACAACATTAATGTCGCCTGGACAAAAAAAGATAAACAATCTCAGCCAAACAAACGCCCGGGGAAAAACATCAACAGCACGGCTGCGAACTTTGAAACGTAACCTTAAAAAATCAGTAAGGATGTTAAAAAGAACAACCCCTGATACAGCTGCATGGGATAGGGCAAGGCAGCTCAGGAAAAGCTATAAAAAAGATCTCTGGGACGATAAAAGAAAGAGCAATGACAAATTCTGGGCAAAACTCCTCTGTAGCTCAAAGAAAATCAACTCAAAACAGTTTTGGATAATTATAAACAATTTGAACCGGCCAGCAAAAGCTTTATCCTCAACTATACAAGAATCGGAGTGGGCGGAATTTTTAACCATGAGGTTTTCAGAAACATTCTATCAAGAAAGAAGTAAAAGAAACTCCTACGATTCAGTAGAGGGAAATGGCAAACTCAATGGGGCCATAGAAATTACCAGCCCAGAAGACGCATTTACTCCACAAAAAAAGACCAGATAAATGTCGAAATAAACCCAATAGAGGGAAACGCCTCTCTGACACCACCTACAAACTACATGTCCCCCTCAAGTGAAGGAGTCACACGCATAATCAAGAAAGGCAGAAACGACGGTGGGCCAGGCCCCAACGGCATCCCGCAAGCAATTTTTAAACACGACATCTCGTTTTGGGGTAATTACCTCTCTAATCTATACCAAGAAATAGAGAATATAAATACAATACCAGAAAATTGGAAAGGTTCGATCTTGACTCCAATATTTAAAGGAGGTGACAGAGCAAATCCAGCTCATTATAGGTTGATAGCCCTGCTGGACATAGAGGCGAAATACTATGCCACCCGGGTGCTAGAAGATCTCAAGGCATGGTCTGACAACCTTAACCTTATCACGGCTAACCAAACGGGTTTCAGGCAAGGCTTAGGGCCGACGACGAATATCTTAGGTCTATCACTAATTGCGAACAAGTGAAAGCAGAGGAAATTACACCTCTACCTCTGCTTTGTAGACCTAAAAGCAGCCTTTGATAGTGTCAATCGTCACCTACTGCGGAAAAAGCTGCAAGCCTGGGACATACCTGACAGGGTATTAAAAGGCATATTGCTATTTTATTCAAATACCTGGCTAAGGATCAAGATAGGTGATGGGCCCAGGCTATCGAGGAAGCTGCTGACCACCAGAGGCTTAAAACAAGGGTGCGTCCTGGCCCCACACCTTTTCAATCTGTTTCTATCAGACCTCTCTCAAAGGCTGGACAGTATTAACTCCCATCCACCAAAGCTTGGTGAATTGAGGCTTTCGCATCTTTCACATGCGGACGACGTGGTGTTAATGAGCCAAACAAAGATCGGTCTACAAAGATGCCGTAACGAAATGTCATCTTATATTTCAGAAAATAATCTTGAAATAAACACATCCAAAACTAAAACTATGGTGATTGGTAGCAAAAAGCAAAGAAAACAGACAATTTGGCTTATTTTACTCAATTGTTTGCAGGGGCGCACCAAACAGAAGTCCAAGGAGAGTATTATTCGTGTATATAGAAAATTTCTTTTTTTATCCGTTCATAAAATACAAATCACCAGGCATTTTACAAAAAAGATCAGCCAACGCGTTTCTCTCCCTTCCAGGGAGTTTCTTCAGGGCACAACAGTATTTCTCTGGAAACGCAGGGTTTGGATCCTTCTTGTCCCCAGTTAGTTTCCTTTATTCCTGCCCATCCAGTGGTTCTTATGATGGTCTGTTGTGAGGGGCGATATAATCTTCCCCATATAGATTTTCACGTTTCCGGTATTGAACATTTTTTTCCGAAGATATTCCAAGAAGTTCAGTCACTTCCTTTTCCTGACCGTGTTCAGGTGTATAGTCGTCGTGAACCTGTACAAGTTGACGTGGTTGTGTCACCGTTGCGGCATGGATGGTCCCAAGACAATTTGGCTTAATGGAACCCAGCTAGAGGAGGTAAAAAAATACGAATACCTAGGCCTCTACATTGACAACTCTAAAAATGTCACCGAGCAAAAAAAGTATATGTCTCAGGGAACAAGTGCCTTAACTTTTGCCTTCAGTTTACTGGCTAAAAAGCTGAAGGGTCCCTCCTATAAACCCTTGCTTGTTGTAATGAAGACAAAAATCCTGCCAACTCTATCATATGCCAGCGCTGCCTTCCATGGCGAGGACGGAGAGTTCATAAACAAACTAATAGCTTCCATCTACAAAAAAGTATTCCACATACAAAGGTCGGCCTCTCCAGCGCAGGTCCGCCTTGAATTTGGTCTAATAAATGAAGAAATAGGAAGAATGTATGCGACTGTGAAAACCTGGTATCGCCTGAAACTAAATGCAGCCACATCAAAAATCAACGAAGCTCTTTGGAGTGAATTAAATGAGGATAACACTTCTCTTTTTAATCAATACCTCACCAAATCCCTCTCCACTACAGTGGAGAAGTGTGGCTCAAGTGGTTGGAGCGGCAGACCCTGATGCAGAGTTCTGGCCCGGACCAGGGTTCAATTCCCCGCCTCGGCGGGTCTTGGGCTCAAATTTCCCCGGACCTGACAATTCTCGCCTCGTGCCTATTCCAATCATGGAGTCCCACTCTGTAACTCTGGGCAATAGCTTGCTTAATCTCCACAACCGCCCCTCGCAGCGGGATGCCTGGCTTTCACCTTGGGAATGCCCAGTAATGGGTTATCTCGCAGGGGAATACCAGGACGGGTTCCCTAAGCAAGCGCTGGGACGGTTTCGGGCAGCCATGCGCTCTACAAATCAAATTTCATTTCATTTAATTTCATTTCACTACATGCACAATGGAATTATGGAACAAAAATTTGCTGTACCAATCTTTCAAGCAAGTTGTAAATAAGGCTTCAAAAAGCCTATTCGTCTCTATTCTATAAAAACATTTTTAGATCAATGTCGCATGCCTGGATGGTGTTAAACCACTATAAGTCCCTTGCACCGGTGGCATACCTGAGCAAAACATTTTCAATTAATGTAAAAATGCAACTTATGACACTACGTTTTGGAATCTTACCATCCTTGGCTGACCAGCCCGCGTGGTTGCATACAGGCCCCAAAACATGCCGGCTGTGCAACTTCTACAAAGAAGATCTTATCCACCTAATCTGCACATGCAAGAAACTACAGGAGGAGCGAGCGCTCCTTTTAAAAGTATGCTTCAGAGGGGCATTGGATCTTGCAGAGCTGCAATAACGGCGTGCCTAAACCCCTCTGATCCCCCATTGAATGGCAGACTGATTAAATTTCTCAAAGTGTTTACAAAGCTGTGCTAAAAGAGGTCGGAAGCATGACCATGTGAGGGCTAACTCACGGAACAGACTTTTTTCTTATTCTACTAACAATGGTCATTTTAGAGACCCTATGTAGAGATGAAGTGACTGTATATTTAAATTCTTGTCTTATTAACCTTTGTACAATACTGTTTTTTATCCGTTTTTTGGTTCTTGTTTTAAAATTGTTATGGTTTTAATTAACTAAACAATAAACATTACATTATTTGACATTATTTATTTGATTTATGAATTCAGATTAACTTTATTGAAAATTTCAATTGTTTGTGTTTGTACAGTGAATTTTTTGTGGAATGATAATTGTGTAAATAAATTGTAAATATTTTGTTTGTAAATAGTTAGATGTTGGAATTTAAATGTATTGAATGTACAGTTTTCTCCTTTTTTGCGAAACTTTCAAAAGAAGAATGATTTTTTTTTTGTTGAAATAGACAGGTATAAATAAAAATACCGGGTCAAACTCAAGACATTTGTGTTTCTCCTATGATCTGAAATACTTTTTCGGAAGTTAATTGGGTGTAGACATATTCTTGTGTTTTCTAGTTTATTACGATCCAATCTACCCCATACCCTACATGGACCTAACTCCTTTGTTTCACAAAGATAATCCAAAACCAGGCAGTACGACCCATCAGGTTTGGTAACAGTGAAATGAGGATTATTCATGGGTGACACACATGTCTCAATCACACCTTGATATTCTAATAGTTCAAGGATTTCCGCAACGGGGGCTTTAGCCACTCGCCGCATGGGAAGTCGGGGTGGTGGCTGTGGCATAAACCGCAATGGAATCTCGTGTCTGGGAGAAAGTTTAGCCCACCCGACTTGAGTATGGTACAACGCAGGTGCAAGCACCAGAGCACACTCTTCTGCAAAGTTCTGCGGACTGCTCCTTGGGCACGGTGTGCGGAAAGCTGGGGAAGGTGACCTCCTCCCCTCTTGGAGCAGCCAAAATGAAAAGCGGGGGCCAGTCTGACTCAGCTAACAGAATGTCATATGTAGAGGTCAGATGTTACCCAAAAAATCCCTTTTATTACACGTTGGATATCACCTTCTATTAAAAGAACTATATCATATAGTCTGTCAGGGGGAGCCACCCTACTGTCAGCAGTTTCCATTGTGATAAAAGTATCAGTTGCTGTCGCCTTCAGATATGGACGCAGTGCTTGCGCACTATTGTAACCTCCGCTGCGCTGTTGAGCAGCGTTAATGCCCATGTCAGGATCCGAAGCTGTGTTCTCACTATCCGTGGCATACCTTAAGGTTAACGCAGCAACTTTCTTTTTCTGAAAATGAGGGTGTTAACGTGGCAAGTCTTCCTGCTTGCTTTTACCATCAGATGGGCGGGGCTGCTCGCGTCCTTAAGGGACACCCGACCCCTGATGTGTTCTCCTCCACCAGCTTGCACGCGATGTTTCCTGTGAAGAACTAGGAGAACGTTGCTCAGGAACCTGAAATCTATCAGGAGACCTAATTCTTGCGTGGTCGCATAAATCATAAGTGCGCTCAGTAGACGCTGGTATCGGCGACGCCGGACGCAACCCCTGTTTCTATTGCTGCTTCCCCTGATTTTTATTCTTCCAATTCTGTTTTGGAAAATTTGGATGGTTGTCTTTAGTAGACTTTGCTATCTGAGTCTGCGGTTGAGTTGCCGTTTTAGCAAAAGGCTTAACACCGAGAACTATTGCGGCCAATGGTCTTATAAGCCTCCGCAATAATTTATGGTAACACTCGGGGTTTGTCGACATCTTGGACAAGGCACAAAGCATTCCACACCTGAAAGTTAAGCGCATCTCCCTTTATATCACAAAAGATGAGATCAGCAACTACGTCAAACACTCCAAAGAGCCTCATTCTCAACTCGACAGCCACCTCCGCACTGTGCTCATCCGGAACATGCTTGATCACAGAGGGCAAGACATTCATAGACGGCGTGCAGAAACACTTCCCATATTCTGCTGCAAATACTTTACCCCAAATCTCACAATCTGTTACCTCCTCTGGCAATAAGTCTTTCTGCAAACTAATTGTGAGAATCCTGTGTTTTTCCACAGGAGTGGTTTTAGGAAACACTGCTTCCAGTTGGTCAAATTTCTCAGCAAGCCAATAAGGCATATCGTACTTAGTTTGAGGGTGCTTGCCCATTACCGAATTAACCAAATTAACCATGACTGGACTAATCTACATTCCGGCCAGTCCAATTTGTTCCGCAGCAAGAAACATATTGAACTAAAGCCCTATGTACCCCAACAAAAGAGGTATAAAGTTGACACAAGTCGTCAATCGGGGCATTGAGATAACGTGGATATGGTGTGAACCCGGCTAAGTCTGGCCAAGTGGCCCCAGGAATTGACAAGGGACCTAACCGAACCGGAGTTACGGTGTGGGGGAGGGTGCCATACAACCAAACACGATGCTGCCATGCCGAAATTGGAATCTCTTGTGTCCTATATAGAGTATAGGAATCGCAGTGTGAGTGTATGTGTGAAACGTATCCTCATCCGCATTTATTGCAGGAAACGTGACCCAAGAGAAGAAAAGCTCAAAGGGGAACGCCGAATCAGCACTCACCACAAAGATAACAGACATACCATTGTCTGCTACTCCAAACTGCATCAGATGACGCCGGAGCGCTTCCCAACTATGCTGTGCTATGTCAATATCACCCATGAGGACATAGAGAATAAAAACAATTTATATAAATTGCAGTTCAACAAAGGCTTGTAATTCAAAATGTGAACCTTTTCATAAATCTCATGCTTGAAATGGCTTAGGCAGAATTGCCCACTTCCACCACATATAAACGGGGCAATTGTTAATGTTAGACGTTTAGCCTGGCTGGGGAAAAGAATCAAGGATGTAGAGGGCGATATTGTCATCATAAATTTCCAAGATGACAGGGTTGTTAGGCATATTATGAATGAGTTCCACAAAATACAGGCAACACTATCACTATTCGTGATTTAACCTTTTTCTATCCAAGAGCAGTAGTTGCCCCGACACCTAACCGTATACCATGGACCTATCAACAGAACAATCTTGCACCAGCCTTACTTACACATCAGAACATGGGCCATGGGTATTTCACTCAGAGACAGGATGACTATTTTAGACCCAATTATTATCACCCTCAGGACACCCAAATAATTTCATCACATCGCCCCGGAAATTTAGATTCTTGGTTAACTTCACGGAGGCGGGATGATTATCCAAGACGACCTGTACCCCTGCAAGGTGACTTTTATTGGCCTACCTTCAATCACTGCAGCATTAGCTGATATGGAGGGTGTTGACTGACTTAGCTTAGGGAATACAGAAGAGATTGTAGATAATCCTGATCTTGTTCCTGGAAAGGACCCCTGTACAACAATTGTTGACTCAACCATCACCTGCAAGGCCAATGTCTCCCTTTCAAATCCTAAAGACCCTCTAAAACCAGCGCATGTCAGTATGTCCATAGATAAGGGGCAACCAGTTGGCGCACTTGCTTTGGGTAGGGATGGTATAAGGGCCAAGGTGGACAATGTGGTAGTGAGAATGGTGTCCTGGAATATTGCAGGCCTGGCCACTAAAATTAACAATGATGAATGGTGCCAGTTCATACACCAATTCTCCATAATTTGTCTACAGGAAACCTGGGCTGTTGACAATCAGTCCTTACATTTACAAGGATACAAACTTTTTTCTGTCCCAGCAAGGAAACCCAGATCGGGCAGGGCAATGGGGGGGCTAGCTGTATATGTGGATTTGAACCTCCCTGGCACATGGTCAACTTTTGATTGCCACTCTCACGATATCCAAGAGGTGCGGCTCATAGGTAAAGGATTTGATTTGACCATATTGAATATATATAACAATGTGGCTGGAGGGGGATGTAATGCTTTAATACAGGATCTGGAGAATAGATTCTCCCCTCATCCCACCCGTAAAATCCATACACATACCTCAAATAGTATTATTGTAGGGGACTTTAACTGTCACCTTTGCCCGGCTCTTTTTCCAATAGACTCAATATGGTCGCTATGCCCAAAGGACAACGGGGCCCACTTTGAGCACTCCGAAGAAGGGGAAGCCATAACACAATTTATATTAAAACAGGATCTGGTCCATACCCTAGATATGGTGCCCATACCAAAGGATGAGTCTCTGCCACCTACCTTCAAGGGGAGAGGATGCTCCTCGTATATCGACTATATTATCATCACTAGGACTATGATAAGTAGAGTATCTAGGGCAGACATAGAATGGAATCCATTTAGTGACCATAACCCCTTGACGCTGGATATAATATACCAGAGTTCCCCAACTAGGGAGAAGCTTGTAGCGGTTGTTGAGAAGGTTACTGATCAGGGCAGACGCCTAAGGTGGCCTAAGATCAATGGGGAAAGGTTTTATGAATCACTCATCGAGAAAGGGAAAACACTCATTGAGATGTGCTTAGATGAGAATATAGAAGGGAACCAGTTACTTACAACATTTGAGCAACTAGTACACCTGGTGGATGGGTTGTTAAGGACCAGAGCCCCAACAAAAGAGATTCATAGACAGCCGAGATGGTTCGATCGAGATTGCTCCAAAGCCCTGAGAGATCTTAAGGATAGTATTAAAGCAAAACCCAGGGATACTAATCACGTTAAGTCCTGCAGGAAAAAATACAAAAGCGAGCTGAGTAGAAGGAAAAAGGTTTTACAAGCAGAAGGTTGGGCGGACCTGAGAGAAGCTGGGGAAAAGAGGGACATGACTGAATTCTGGAAAATCATTAACAGACCTACTTTTCCAGGATGATTGTGCCCCGAAAATAGGAACAAATATTACACCCGATATGTGGATTACCCACTATAGGGGCCTATATAACCACGAGACAGATACCCAGGATGACAATGGGAATACAGTTCAAGTCCAGCCCGTGGTTTTCTCCTTAAAGGAAATTAAGGTTGGGATTGAGGGGTTATCAAAAAATAAAGCACCAGGCCCGGATGGTATTCCTCCTGATCTGTTTCTTAGTTCAGTAGATTTATGGGCCCCTATATTGAGGAGAGTCATTAATATTGCAATCCGTTGTGGTCTACCACCTTCTTGGTCCACGGCCACTATCATCCCTATTTTTAAAAAGGGCAATAGGGACGACCCACAATGTAATTGCCCCATTTCACTAATTGACGTCTCTGCAAAAATTCTGGGAAGGGGGATACTAAACCGGCTGTCTGAGTGGACAGAAACCAATAATATCATCTCAGACGTGCAGTACGGTTTTAGGAGGGGTCGTTCTACGAGTGACCAATGTTTGAACCTCTATATGTTAGTAGCCAAATACACCATGGCTAGTGATGAATCCATCTATTTGGGGTTTATGGACCTGGCTGCCGCCTTTGATCATGTTAATAGAGGCAAGCTCTGGAACATGATAATTTCCTTGGGGATAGAGCCTGGTCTCATTAATATATTGAGGGAATTGCATAGCAATACATCTGCACAAGTCAGGTATAATACCGATGGAGAATGCACAGACCCCTTCCAATGTAATAGTGGGGTTCGTCAGGGTTGTATTCTGGCGCCCTTTTTATTTTCTCTTTATATCAACAACCTTGAACAGCATCTTTTACAGTTGGGAGCCGACTGTCCACGAGTAGGGCCGCGACACGTCCCTGTGTTATTGTACGCAGACGACGCGGTCCTACTCGGGCGTACACCAAAGAGTCTGCAGATTTTAATTGATGGGTTTGTTTCTTTCACGGGTTCTTTAGACTTTTCTGTTAACCTAAGCAAATCTTATGTTTTAACGGTGGGGAAAAAACCCTTTAAGAAATGTGCTTTTACAATAGGGAACTATAAAGAGGGGGGTTATACCCAGATATAGTTACGGGGACCTGGGCTATCAATTGAGGTATGGGAAGGGGTCCCAGTAAACATGAACAATAATAACAAAGAAAATATAAACAATCAAAGAAACCAATTGAAGAGACACATTGTTTTATTCACAATGTGTTAGTATCATGTATTATCCTCCATGCTAACTAGTTACGCGACCCCCAGCACTAAATAGTCACTGTTTAATGTATGTTTAAAGTGACGTATATACATGATACTAACACATTGTGAATAAAACAATGTGTCTCTTCAATTGGTTTCTTTGATTGTTTATATTTTCTTTGTTATTATTGTTCATGTTTACTGGGACCCCTTCCTTTACAATAGGGAGTCATAAGGTTGAGAAAGTTAAGTCATTTTCATATTTAGGCGTTCTGTTTGATGGGCTATTAAATTTTAACGCCCTGATAGAGGAGCGCAGTCGTAAATTGATTATGGCTAACGGAGCAATAGGAGGTTATGAT
This sequence comes from Lissotriton vulgaris, assembly GCF_964263255.1. Lineage (NCBI taxonomy): Eukaryota > Metazoa > Chordata > Amphibia > Caudata > Salamandridae > Lissotriton > Lissotriton vulgaris. The sequence continues at coordinate 100,838 of NW_028245439.1, forward strand.
AGAAGGTTGGGGAGATGGTGCCCCGAACAGGTAATGATCCTATACAATTCAATTTGCTGCTCTAAAGTGACCTATGGGGCAGAGGTGTGGGGCTTTACAAATGTTGGTCATCTGCAGCGGGAGGAGAATAAACATCTACGATCCATCCTGAAAGTCCCACACAGTGTAACTGCTTCAATAGTACACAGGGAGCTAGGGATCGTCTATGCCCTCGGGCCTTCGTTCGCGCTTTATAAATGTTTCAAATGTTAAATCTTGAAGATCTGATAAAGGTTAAGCCAATTTTAGCGTGGCTTAAGATCTAGACGAATTAAGAGGCGACCCTAAGTAGGGAAATATTGAAGGATTGTTTGGACAGAGACAAATGGTCACAAATCCTGTGGTTCAGTTACGTAAAATCTGTACTGGTAACTCTGGGCCTAGGGAATCTCTTTAATGACCCAACTGCGATCATCCCTCAGCATAAGACAACCGTAAAAGAGGCGTTCTTTGCGCACAGAGCTGAACAAAGAGTAGAACAAGAATTGGCTAAAACCACGGTGGGCTCTTACAACCTTGTAAAGAAAACAGAAGGAATGGAACCCTATTTATATTTGCTACATAATGCACAGGAAAGGTTTTTTATGACCCGTTTTAGGCTCAATTTTTTACCTTATTTATTGGGATCACCACTAGGGTACCTACCTACCATTGAGCAGAGGGGAACCTGCGGCTGCGACAATAGGTCTCCGCAGGATTCCCTTCATTTTGTATTAATATGTCCATTTTATTCAGTACCCAGACACACATTTTTGGTAGTTATTTTAAAAAGATCAAATATTAAAGGTGCAAAAGATGCTTTGATTTTTTTACAACAAGCTGCGGACCAACTAACATTGTGCTGTATATTTAATTTTATTAAAGTAGATGTACGATTAAGAGTAACTAGAGGAGTGGGGGCCGATGATGATGAAAACTCAGTGGTTGGTTTCAATGGATCATAATGTTTATCAATTTTACGGGGATTTGTTGCTGTATTCATATTGGGCTATACGCTAATTTGACTGATTGTTTTTAAAGAAATGAATTCAATGTATAATGATTGTTTGTACTTTTATGATGATTTTTAATCATCGAATAAAGAATTCAAATGAAAATGAAATGAATTGACCTATAACACATTCGTATAGGTAGGTTAATCCATCACTCCTGTTAACCGGAAAAGGTGTTGAGGGTATTGTGGACAGATACGAGCACTAATCAAGACTTTGGGTGCCATGTTGCGGGAATTCTGCTCATGCACAGAACTATGCGCAGGAAACCAGGACCTCAGTGTATTGTGGTGTACCAAAAATCCACCTCAGTGCCCAGAAGCCTCATTTTAAAATTGTATTTTAATACTGATGATCTTATTGCTCGACATTGTGTGAATTTATTTTAAATTGTTTGGCTTAACTCTTGCACCGCTGCACACCCAGGACTGCCACATACTTGATTTCAGGGGCGACTTGCATCCTAAGGGCCGATTTAGGGCCCCGGTCGACTCACGCTGTCCTCCCGGGCGCAAGCTTTTCAGGCGCCATCTTGGGGGTAGTTGGAGGCTCAGCGCTCTAGTGCTCAGGCGATTCTCGGAACCGGCACTTCACTTATGGCAGCCAATTCCCGTCCGCGCAGCGGGCGGGCACAGCGGGCGCTCCGATGGCGCGCCGGAGGCGCGCCAGAGGCAAGCCCGTCTGGGCCCATCCGGGCCAGTACGGACCTAGGGCCAAAACCTCTGCCCGATTGTACCCTACTGGCCACAGGTAAACTGAGTCCCTCATCCTGTACCAGGGACGAGTTGTTGACATTCCGTCCAGTTACCACTCAACATTGCAGGTACCCAGTTAGACCGGACGCACCATATAGACGGTGTGCTTACTGCCCTAAGCTTGGTAATGGCGCCAAAAAGGGAGAGCCAACGCCCTCTTCCCTGGCTTTTGCCCTATTAAATTGCCGATCTTTGGCTAAGCATTCGGACAAAGTTAATCTAATGATCCAGGATCATAAAACTGACGTTCTGTTTCTTACAGAGACATGGCTCTCTGACAGCTCTGATTTCGACATAGTTAATTCTCTGCCCAAGGGCTACACAATACAGTGCCTTCACAGGACTTATGGCATAGGTGGAGGGCTAGCTATAATTTATAAGGAGATTCTAGCCTGCAGGATAGAAAATGGCAAGATCTCTGATGCAGAGAGCATAAGGTTTTCCATCCAACTCTCTCCTAATTACTCGTTGTCAGGGCTGCTGATTTATCGACCTCCGGGTGGGGTCAAGCAGTTCATTAGTTCCCTGTTGGAGACAGCACTGACACTGGCAGCCTCAGTCCCCAACTTCCTTCTTCTAGGAGATCTGAATCTCCACTTGGAGGACCTGGGAGACAAGGTGGCTGCTGATCTGTTGGCTGACCTTGAAGCATGTAATCTGATCCTGCACAATAATGAACCCACGCATTTGAAGGGTCATTTATTGGACCCTTTATTTTCCAACGTTCCACTCCTGAAGGCTTCACCGCCATGCCCCCTGCCCTGGTCAGACCACTTTCTTATTCCCTTTAATTTGACAATCATGACGGATTTTAGATCTGACTGTAAAGGCTCTATTTGATCTTCACATAGACCTTGGTCTAAACTGTCCCTTGATGATCTAACCACTGCCCTTGAGCAATCTATTCCTGCCCCTCTCTTGAACCCCCTTGAAGCAGATCGTAGTTTCCACAACTGGTTACTAGGAGCACTGGATTTGGTGCTTCCTAAGAAGTGTAGTACCAAGAAAAGTAATGGGTTTAAAAGCCCCTGGTACACAGCTGAACTGCGCGACCTTAGAAAAGTCTGCAAACGTCTGGAACGCGTCTGGCGGAAAGACTGGTCTACCAATAGTAAAGTCCCCTATCAGGAAGCCATGAGGGCATACAAGCTAGCCTGCAACCTCACGAAAGCGACCTTTTATGAAGAGAGAATCAGGACTGCTTCCAACTCCTCAAGAGAAACATTTACTATAGTTAAGGAACTCCTGAATACCCCCTCTCCTTCATTGCCGCAAGTTACGAGCAGAGCTCGGTGCAATGAACTTGCACATTTTTTTGACAACAAGGTCAGAAAAATCCTACAAAGTATTCCTCTTAGTGCTCCTCCCTCTGAGTCCTCAACGCAGGTCGTGAGTGGTGTGAGCCCTTTGTGGGAAGTTATCACTCCCATAACTGAGGAAGACTTCCGCAAAGAACTAGCTAATCTCAAAAGTGGTTCCCCCTCTGACCCTATGCCCATCCATATCCTTAAGCGGATTGCACAGACCATCTCCCCGCGGGCCACGGATCTCTTGAACGCCTCCTTCGGCGGTGGGGAAGTTCCCCCTAGCTGGAAGAAGGCGATGGTTAAGGCTCTTCCTAAGGGCCGACTTGACCCTGACGATCTGGCGAACTTCCGCCCAATTTCTTTGTTGCCTGGCCTGGGCAAAATTGCAGAAAAGGTTGTCAACCGCCAGCTGTCCACATTCCTAGAAGGTCATAACCTGCTCAAGAACTCGCAAACTGGCTTTCGCCCTGGGCAGGGTACTGACTCTGCCCTGATTGCAGTAGTGGAGGAAGCCAGACGCATTCTTGACGCAGGAGGCTCCGCAGCTGTGGTCCCCCTGGACCTCAGCGCGGCTTTTGATACCATCAATCACGGTATCCTTATTCAGCGCCTTACTAGGGTGGGAATATCTGGCCAGGCTTTAAGCTGGATGACTTCCTTTCTGAATGGTCGGTCCTACCAGGTCTGTGATGGCACCAACCTTTCTGAGTCGATCCCCCTCCAGTGTGGAGTCCCGCAGGGCTCCTCGTTGAGCCCGACGCTTTTTAATATCTATATGGCCCCACTGGAGGATGTGGTTTCACCTTTCGGGGTGAAAATAGTGACCTATGCGGACGACACCCAGCTTGTCGTCTCGCTATCCCACCATGAAAATGCGGCAGAAAGATTTGGGTGCTGTTTGACAGGTATCATGGCTTGGATGACAGAATCACGGCTGAAACTCAACGGTTCCAAAACGGAACTTATGATGTTGGGTAACCTTTCCACCTCCCTTCCCAAAACCATGTGGCCCCCCTGTCTGGGTGAGGCGCCCCAACCCAAGAATGAGATTAAGAGCTTGGGAGTATGGCTGGAGCCCGACCTGACGTTCATAGTACAAACTAAGAAAGTGGCAGGGATCTGCTATGGTTTGTTACGCTCTGTCCGCAAGGTGTTGCCTCTTCTTCCCTTCAGTTCAAGGAAACTCCTGATCCAGGGGCTAATACTGTCAAGGTTGGACTACAGCAACGCCTTGCTGCTCGGTGCCCCTGAATCAGCCATGAACACCCTCCAGCGAGTACAAAATGCGGCGGCCAGGGTACTGACCGGCACGGCGAAAAGAACTTCGGCCAAGCCCGCTCTCAGAGCACTCCATTGTCTCCCCATCCGGGAGAGAGTTAAATTTAAGGCCCTTTCCATTGCCTTTAAGTCTCTCCAGGGAATGGGCCCCCCCATCCTCAGGGACCTTATATGCCCCTACAAGTCCTCGCGTTCCCTCCGCTCTGATGGGAGCAATTTACTGACCATCCCCAGAGTAAAGAGAGCTCGCTCAGGAGGCAGGAGGTTCTCTGTGAATGTAACCAAGACCTGGAATGGGATATATGATGTTACAACGCGGACTGTTACAACGCATACCGTTACAACGCGGATTTTACAACGCGAATACTACTACAACGCATGTTTTTACAACGAGTACTATTACAACGCAAAATAGTACTGAAATAGGAAAAATACCCTTACAACGCAACATATAACAACGTATACCATTACAACGCATATATATATATATTTAAAAAAAATCTTTGTATAATAAAACCTGGCACGGGATGCAGGGAAAATAGGGGTTTTGGGTGGGTAAGTGTATTAAAAAACGGCATGAAAAACTACCATATTATGACGAATACCAATTATTTATTTATTAATTTATTACTCGAGTATTTTTTTTAAAAAAAATTTAAATATATATTTATTATTTCCTTTGTAAAATAAAACCTGGCACGGGATGCAGGGAAAATAGGGGTTTTGGGTGGGTAAGTGTATTAAAAAACGGCATGAAAAACTACCATATTATGACGAATACCAATTAATTATTTATTAATTTATTACTCGAGTATTTTTTTAATAAAATATTTAAATATATATATTTTTTTTCCTTTGTAAAATAAAACCTGGCACGGGATGCATGAAAAATAGGGGTTTTGGGTGGGTAAGTGTATTAAAAAACGGCATGAAAAACTACCATATTATGACGAATACCATTTAATTATTTATTAATTTATTACTCGAGTATTTTTTTAAAAATATATAAAGATATATTTATTAATTCCTTTGTAAAATAAAACCTGGCACGGGATGCAGGAAAAATAGGGGTTTTGGGTGGGTAAGTGTATTAAAAAACAGCATGAAAAACTACCATATTATGTCGAATTCCATTTAATTATTTATTAATTTTTTACTCGAGTATTTTTTGAAAAATATATAAATATATATTTATTAATTCCTTTGTAAAATAAAACCTGGCACGGGATGCAGGAAAAATAGGGGTTTTGGGTGGGTAAGTGTATTAAAAAACGGCATGAAAAACTACCATATTATGACGAATACCATTTAATTATTTATTAATTTATTACTCGAGTATTAAAATTAATACTCGAGTCCTTAAATTAATACTTCGAATAGTAAAAATGACATTATTTTACTTAATCCCTTTTTTAAGTGCTAAAATATACACATTTGTATTATTATACACGAAATGTTATTTTCCGAATGAAACAAACAGATATATAGGATTCATGGACGCCATTTTGAAAAGGTATCACAATATTTAGTCCTACTATTCTTTCAATGAATAAATACCACAACACATTAGCCAAAATGGATGCCAAAACGGCAAACATAACGGTATATAAACTAATTATAATTAACTTTTAAATTATATGTTCTCACAGAAATATATGTAGAAATGAAAACGATTTCCAGCGCATATTTTTACAATTAATTTTGTGATACAACACCAAACTTATAAATAGTAGTGAGACACCATTTTGAAATTAGTTGATCCTCAACTACCCGAGAGAGCAGACGTGAAATATCATTCTGTGACCTTTTCACCCTGTCATCCCAGTTAAAGTTACTGTTCTACTTCATAGAGCAAGTAACGTTAACTGAATAAATATTAGTCATTTTGAATAAATATATACTCAAATAATATGAACTATATTTCATATTTAAAATGTAATTAAATATAGGGCAAATATTACGGGGAATAAATAAAGATAAACGAAAAATATTTACATGTCTTAAAATAACATCCAATTAATATTAACACAAAAAATGAAAGAAAATTATTTTTGAGAAGAAAACGTCATTTTAATTAAATACGATAGCAATAATATATTCGTAATATATTATATTTCTTTTAGAATTTATTTCAAAAGAGTTAAGAACGAGAGACCGAAATATTTCATTTATTTCGAAAAACGACCCGTTTTTGAAAGTTTGAAAAAGGTACATCATCATTATTCATTAAATACATTTAATATTCAATATATGTAAAAGGTCGCAATACGAATAAACATTGCATATTTTTTCTCACAGAAATATTACTTCTAAATTATTTCTCCATTCATAACTGGCCCCAAATACATTTTCGACATCGTTATAAAAGGTAATAAACATATTTTCTTATCAAACTAAACACTGCATTTTAATTCCCACAAAAATTCAGTAAACACGGAAAAACTTTTTTTTTTTTTTTAACGTTTCAGATAAAAATACCAATCTCTGAAAAAAATAGAACCAACTGCAAAAACAAGAAACGATTTCTGCACATTAAACATCCATAACGAAAAGTAAGTGAAAAATAGTTTTCATTATATATATATAAATCAAGCAAAAACAGCAAATAATGCCAGATATTGTAAAGGAACAAATACATATTTCAACTCTAGGTAAGTGCAACACCAAATAAAGTGTAGGATAGTTTACAAGTGTAAATTGCTATGCAAACTCTCGGTAAGTGCTGCAGTACATAAAGTGCACCATAGTCTAGAAGTATTAATTACTATTCCAACTCCTGATAAGTGCTGCAGTAGAAAAGTGCAGGATAATCTAGAGGCGTAAATTACTATTCCATTCCAGTTAAGTGCAACTGTAGGGAAAGTGCTGGATAGTTAAGAAAAATGTAAAATACTATTCCCACTCCTGCTAAGTGCTGCAGTAGAGATAGTGCATGATAATCTAGAGATGTAAATTACTATTCCCACCTCAGGTAAGTGCAACAGTAGGGAAAGTGCTGGATATTAATGAAACATATCAAATAATAATCTTACTCCTTGAAAGTGCTGCTGTAGGGAAAGTGCAGAATAGTCTAGAGGTGTAAATTACTGTTCCCACTCCAGGTAAGTGCAACAGTAGGGAAAGTACTGGATAATCCACAGGACTAAATTGAGTTTCCGACTCTGAGTAAGTGCAGCAGTAGGAAAAGTGCAGACAAAGTGCTAAACTATGCCTATTTTCTATATGTCTCGAATGTAAACAAAACATGTAAATGACTCTCGTCACAATTTGTAAGTGACACATTTTTTAACATACATTTCTTTTTTAAAGCACTCAATTTCAGAAGAACTAGAAAAACATCAAAGCAAGAACCCATTTCAGCAAAGGAAACATCCAAAACTAAAAGTAAGTGAAAAACAATTTTCATTAAACATATATGAATCAAGCATAAACACTAAAGAATACTAGATAGTGTAAAGTAACAGATACATATTTCAACTCTAGGTAAGTGCAACACTGATTAAAGTGTAGGATAGTTTACAAGTGGAAATTGCTATGCAAACTCCCGGTAAGTGCTGCAGTACATAAAGTGCACCATAGTCTAGAAATGTAAATTACTATTCCAACTCCTGGAAAGTACTGCAGTATGGAAAGTGCAGGATAGTCTCGTGTCGTAAATTAATATTCCAACTCCAGTTAAGTGCAACAGTAGGAAAAGTGCTGGATAGTTAAAAAACATGTAAAATACTATTCCCACTCCTGCTAACTGCTGCAGTAGAGATAGTGCAGGATAATCTAGAGGTGTAAATTACTATTCCCACTCCAGGTAAGTGCAACAGTAGAGAAAGTGCTGGATATTAATGAAACGTATCAAATAATAATCTTACTCCTTGAAAGTGCTGCTGTAGGGAAAGTGCAGAATATTCTAGAGGTGTAATTGACTAGTCCTACACCCAGTAAGTGTAACAGTAGGGAAAGTACTGGATAATCCACAGGACTAAATTTGGAATCCGACTCTGAGTAAGTGCTGCAGTAGGAAAAGTGCAGACAAAGTGCTAAAGTATGCCTAATTTCTATATGTCTCGAATGTAAACAAAACATGTAAATGACTCTCGTCACAATTTGTAACTGACACATTTTTTAACATACATTTCTTTTTTAAGGACTCAATCTCAGAAAAACTAGAAAAACATCAAAGCAAGAACCCATTTCTGCAAAGGAAACATCCAAAACTAAAAGTAAGTGAAAAACAGTTTTCATTATACATATATGAATCAAGCATAAACACTAAAGAATACTAGATAGTGTAAAGTATCAGATACCTATTTCAACTCTAGATAAGTGCAGCACTGATTAAAGTGTAGGATAATTTACAAGTGGAAATTGCTATACAAACTCCCGGTAAGTGCTGCAGTACATAAAGTGCACCATAGTCTAGAAGTGTAAATTACTATTCCAACTCCTGGAAAGTACTGCAGTATGGAAAGTGCAGGATAGTCTCGTGTCGTAAATTAATATTCCAACTCCAGTTAAGTGCAACAGTAGGAAAAGTGCTGGATAGTTAAAAAACATGTAAAATACTATTCCCACTCCTGCTAAGTGCTGCAGTAGAGATAGTGCAGGATAGTCTAGAGGTGTAAATTACTATTCCCACTCCAGGTAAGTGCAACAGTAGAGAAAGTGCTGGATATTAATGAAACGTATCAAATAATAATCTTACTCCTTGAAAGTGCTGCTGTAGGGAAAGTGCAGAATATTCTAGAGGTGTAATTTACTATTCCTACTCCCAGTAAGTGTAACAGTAGGGAAAGTACTGGATAATCCACAGGACTAAATTTGGAATCCGACTCTGAGTAAGTGCTGCAGTAGGAAAAGTGCAGACAAAGTGCTAAAGTATGCCTAATTTCTATATGTCTCGAATGTAAACAAAACATGTAAATGACTCTCGTCACAATTTGTAACTCACACATTTTTTAACATACATTTCTTTTTTAAGGACTCAATCTCAGAAAAACTTGAAAAACATCAAAGCAAGAACCCATTTCTGCAAAGGAAACATCCAAAACTAAAAGTAAGTGAAAAACAGTTTTCATTATACATATATGAATCAAGCATAAACACTAAAGAATACTAGATAGTGTAAAGTATCAGATACATATTTCAACTCTAGGTAAGTGCAGCACTGATTAAAGTGTAGAATAATTTACAAGTGGAAATTGCTATACAAACTCCCGGTAAGTGCTGCAGTACATAAAGTGCACCATAGTCTAGAAGTGTAAATTACTATTCCAACTCCTGGAAAGTACTGCTGTATGGAAAGTGCAGGATAGTCTCGAGGCGTAAATTAATATTCCAACTCCAGTTAAGTGCAACAGTAGGAAAAGTGCTGGATAGTTAAAAAACATGTAAAATACTATTCCCACTCCTGCTAAGTGGTGCAGTAGAGATAGTGCAGGATAATCTAGAGGTGTAAAATACTATTCCCACTCCAATTAAGTGCAACAGTAGGGAAAGGGCTGGATAGTTAAGGAAACATATCAAATACTATTCCCACTCCTAGTAAGTGCTGCAGTAGAGAAAGTGCTGGATAGTTAAAGAAACCTATCAAAAAATAATCTTACTCCTTGAAAGTGCTGCTGTAGGAAAAGTGCAGAATAGTCTAGAGGTGTAAATTACTATTCCATTCCAATTAAGTGCAACAGTAGGGAAAGTGCTGGATAGTTAAGGAACATTTAAAATACTATTACCACTCCTAGTAAGTGCTGCAGTAGAGAAAGTGCTGGATAGTCTAGAGGTGTAAATTACTATTCCCACTCCAGATAAGGGCAACAGTAGAGAAAGTGCTGGATATTAATGAAACGTATCAAATAATAATCTTACTCCTTGAAAGTGCTGCTGTAGGGAAAGTGCAGGATAGTCTAGAGGTGTAATTTACTATTCTAACTCCAGATAAGTGCAACAGTAGGAAAAGTGCTGGATAGTTAAAAAACATTTAAAATGCTATTACCACTCCTGGTAAGTGCTACAGTAGAGAAAGTGCAGGATAGTCTAGAGGTGTATATTACTATTCCCACTTCAGGTAAGTGCAACAGTAGGGAAAGTGCTGGATAGTTAAAGAAACATATCAAATAATAATGTTACTCCTTGAAAGTGCTGCTGTTAAAAAAGTGCAGGATAGTCTAGAGGTATAAATTACTATTCCATTCCAGTTAAGTGCAACAGTAGGGAAAGTGCTGGATAGTTAAGGAACATTTAAAATACTATTACCACTCCTGGTAACTGCTGCAGTAGAGAAAGTGCTGGATAGTCTAAAGGTGTAAATTGCTATTCCCACTCCAGGTAAGTGCAACACAAGGGAAAGTGCTAGATAGTTAAAAAAACATCTCAAATAATAATCTTACTCCTTGAAAGTGCTGCTGTAGGAAAAGTGCAGGATAGTCTAGAGGTTTAATTTACTATTCCAACTCCTGATAAGTGCAACAGTATGGAAAGTGCTGGATAGTTAAAGAAACATATCAAATAATAATCCTACTCCTTGAAAGTGCTGCTGTTAGAAAAGTGCAGGATAGTCTAGAGGTATAAATTACTATTCCATTCCAGTTAAGTGCAACAGTAGGGAAAGTGCTGGATAGTTAAAGAACATTTAAAATACTATTACCACTCCTGGTAAATGCTGCAGTAGAGAAAGTGCTGGATAGTCTAAAGGTGTAAATTGCTATTCCCACTCCAGGTAAGTGCAACACAAGGGAAAGTGCTAGATAGTTAAAAAAACATCTCAAATAATAATCTTACTCCTTGAAAGTGCTGCTGTAGGAAAAGTGCAGGATAGTCTAGAGGTTTAATTTACTATTCCAACTCCAGATAAGTGCAACAGTATGGAAAGTGCTGGATAGTTAAGAAACATTTAATATACTATTCCAACTTCTGTTAAGTGCTAAAGTAGAGAAAGTACATGATAGACTAGAGGTGTAAATTACTATTACCACTCCAGTTAAGTGCAACAGTAGGAAAAATGCTGGATAGTTTAGAAATATTTAAATTACTATTCCAAGTCCTGGTAATTGCTGCAGTAGAGAAAGTGCATGATAGTATAGAGGTATAAATTACTATTCCCACTCCAGATAAATGCAACAGTAGGGAAAGTGCTGGATATTTTAGTTAAATTTTATATACTATCCCAACTCCTGGTAAGTGCTACAGTAGAGAAAGTGCAGAATAGACTAGAGGTGTAATTTAATAATTTACATGTTTAAATTACTACATGCAAAAGTACAAGAAAATCTAGAAGTTTTAATTACTATTCCAACTGAATGCTGCAGTAAGTATAATACTGGATAATATAGAAATAAACAATTATCTTACTAATGCAAAATCTAAACTGCATACAAACGTGCATGTTAAATTTTTATATTCTAAATATTAAATTTTTTTTTCTTTCTTTTCAGAAAATGACTTCTCAACCAACTGCAAAATATATTCCATCCAGAAAAGGAAAACAATTACTTACTCATGCAGGTTACATTTATTGTAAGGATAGGTTAAGTAATCCACGGATTCATTGGAGATGCGTGCAATACCATACAACTCGTTGCAGCGGCAGAGCGGTTACGGTCAATGATATTATTGTAAGAACAACTGACCATAACCACTCTGCCTCTGCAATGGAAGTTGATGTTAGAGAAACTGTAAACGAAATGAAAGCTATTGCAAGCACCTCCAATGAATCCACAGGATCTATTTTGAGACAGGTTGCACAACATGTCCCTACTCATGTTGCTAGTAATATTCCAAACATTCATAATTTGCGTAGAATTATACAACGTCAAAAGCAGGCAAGTAATACTCAAGTAAACACACCACATACCTTTTCTGATATCATTATTCCTCCTGAACTTACTATTTCTTTTTCTAATGAACCTTTCCTCCTGCATGATAACGAAAACCCTCTTAAGCGCATATTAATTTTTAGTACTCCACGCAACCTTGTTAAGCTTGAAACTAGTGAAATTTGGATGATGGATGGGACGTTTAAAAGCACGCCCCATCCATTCACCCAAATTTATACTATTCATGCAAAAATTAATAATAGTGTAATACCCCTAGTATATAGTTTGCTGCCTGATAAGACTTCAGCAACTTACACAGAATTTTTAACTGTGATTAAATCCAAAACAAACCAAAGTCCTAGGAAAATAATTATCGATTTTGAATTGAGTATGATCAATGTGATCACCAAAATGTACACGGATACCCAAATTCAAGGGTGTTTTTTCCACTTTTCCCAGGCATTCTGGCGTAAATTACAGAAAACACTCTTAGTTACTGAATACTCAACGGACAGCAAACTACAAGTCGAATTAAAAAAATTAACAGCTCTTTGTTTTGTCCCTCCCGAAAGTGTAGACGAGTACTACACTGCCATTACAGAATCAGATTATTATTTAACAAACGAAGATAAATTGGCACCCATTTTAAATTATATGGAAGACACATGGATTGGACACCTAGGCAGATCGGGTCGCAGGAGGAAGCCACGTTTCCATGTGGAGTGGTGGAACTGTTATTCGAGTTACCTACAGGGAGAGGCAAAAACAAATAATGCCATTGAGGGATGGCATAACTCCTTCAATCATGTAATTGGTAAACCCCACCCTAATTTCTATTCATTTCTTGAAACTTTGAAGAAGGAGCAAAGTTTTCAAGAAACGAGACTTTCACAAACTCTCACAGGTAGTCTAAACTCACGGATTACTCAAAGAACTAAGGAAATGTCTGAACGACTATTGGCACTATTACAACAATTTTCGTTGTGTGTGGCTTTAGATTACCTTGAGAATCTTGCTAACATCCTTTCTTTCTAAACTATTATTTACATTACTTTCCTGCTTTTAACAAAATTTAATATTTTTCTAATTTCAATTGGCCAAAAACATTTTTCCAAAAACATTTTTTAATATTTAATGTTGGGTCACTATTTTTTCCATTTAATTAATTTTTTTGCATTCTTTCTTCAATAAATCCCTTACATTTTTTTTTTTTGAATAAAATAAGCCTTTCGAAAAAATGCAGAAAAAATATTTCCAACATTCATGTTTGGACTGCATTATTAAAGTAATAGCAAATTACTTTGCAAAAAAAATAAATGCATTTTCAATATTTTCCCAAACTCTTCTTACAAAACCACACCATAAAATGAATGTTTAAAATATATATGTAATCAAAATATTGATATTTCCATTTTCTACATTAAGTGCTAATTCCAAAAACATTTCACATAGCAATGAAAAATTCATATATGAATTGACTTTGTTTTCTTCAGAAAGTGAAAAACAATCTGACCTTGTCATTTTTAAAAATCAATGTAACCTCATTAGCTAAATTCAAATTTCTCAACTCCTGCTAAAACAAGAAATTCTGACTTCACCTTATTTTGAGAAAAACAATAAACATCAATTCTGCCTTTAAGTCTAATAAAGCAGAATAAACAAAGTCTCCAAAACTTTTGCTTTAATATTTTCAAACGAAAGACAAAGCAGAACGTTATACCAAATTTGTAAATTAAAACTAAAATGCAACCAATATAACCAATCATAACATCACTTATTCGCAAATTATCCCAAGATTTGAATCTTCAGCAAATACATATTTGTTTTATAAAAGCACGAATAAAACATTGGAAATATCACTATTAACATTCGTATAATATTTTAGCAACAATTCTTAGCAACTAACTTTCTCAAACTCCATATTTCCAAACTGTAATATCAATCGAAAATGCATTTTAATACTTTGCATACATAAATATATTGTTTGATATATGAAATACATTTCTAAACAATTTTTCATCATTTAATGCAACTAATTCAACTAATTCATACTTTAATGTAATTACCGATCTTCCCCACGCCCACCGACCCAACATCGGCATATTCTAATAATACGAGTAGCGACATGTTGATTAAATGACATTTTTTTTAATTCGAGCAACCTCTACTTAACATATCCTTACAATAAATGTTAATCTTTTATTATTTTACATTATTATTTATTATTAAATTGTTTTCCTACCTGATCGTAGATCAGCGTCCTGCTGCTTCCTGCTGCTTCCTGCTCCGGTACTCCACAAAATGGCCGATGACGCTCGCGTATACGTAATGACGTCAGGTTATGCTGCAACAATAAACAAAGGACTACTGTACATTTTTGTATAATACTATTTTTGAATATAAATTATTTTTATATAATATGACATGTATATGTAAAATTTACAAAAATATACATTAAATTTCTAAAAAAGAGAAGTTTATTTTAATATTTTTTTTATTTAATAAAAAATATTTTTACTTACAAAAAGACTGTCTCTTCGTTTTTATTTATTTAATGCAATGTATCTTATCTTTAATATTTTAATATAAAAAATGTACTTCCTTATTTTACCTGTTTTCTTCTTTCTTTTCCGCTTTTTTCCAACTCTTTCCTTACGTTTCCTTTGCTTTAATTCCGGACCGCTTTACATATCTGGATGTATCATGAAAATAAATGAAGGACAAATGTATCCATAGAAAACAATGTTAAAGCGTGGGAACGAAAACATTACTATAAGTATTTCACAAACAAAATCAATTAATTATATTTTTATTTTAAAAACTTAATTCTTAATAAATTCTAAAAGTGTAAAACATTATATTTTAATTAAATTAAATTAAATTAAAACATACACCTTTTCTAATACATTTTTTTATTAATACAATTGACTATAATATTCAAAATATAAAAAAACATTAATATTTTGTAAATTTTTTCAAAAATACATAACTAAATTTAAGAAACATACATTAAATTTATAAATAATACATACATTAAACCAAATAAATAATTTAATAATATTTTAGTACAATTATAAAATTCCCAAATTTACACTCAAAGTAATCTTTTATATACTTTATTTAATAAAACTCCACTTAATAAAATTAAATAATTTTTATCATGAATTTATTCAATAATTATTCTTTATTTAAATTAATACTCTAATACCCTAATTAAAACACAATATAATTTTAAATGCTTTAAAATTATTAATTATTATATCTTATAATAATTAAATATTTAATACACAAATTTTAAAAATAAATACTTCTAATTTTTTTATAATCATAATTATTACTTATTAAACATACATACATATTTATTTCACATTTCATTTGTTTAATTCATAAATTATTTAATACTTAAATACCCAAAATAATACTCATATTACTAAAATAAACAATATAATGGATAAATAATTTTCCTTTGTTTAATTCATTATTTAATAAATAATTTACTATTCACATTAAATTAACATTAGAAATTTTAAAATATATAAGGATTAATTGTTGGCGATGCAACGCTACTGCCGCAGATAGTATACATATTTTTGCGACTTGTCCCAAATTAAGGCCCCTATTAAAGGGCATTGAGGTTTTTTTGGCCCGTACACTTGCCTTAAATGTGAATTTAACGCCGACAGTAATTATGTTGGGAGTTCGGGACTGTGAAGGTGAACATAGCGAATTCATATTTGTAGCGATGGCAGTTTTCAGGTTGCTGATCGCTAGAGTCTGGCTGGACCCCCTTCCCCCGGGAATACAGCAGTGGATTGCTTTACTATTAGGGACTTTTAACCTCGAAAAAGGTATATTCGGGAAAAAAGGTAAAAGGATTAAAAGATGGGGAAGGAAAATCTGGGAACCGGTACATAGATGGAAGGAAAGGTTAAATGCCAATGTAGTTTGATGTATTATTAATGTGATTAATGGTCTTTTTTCCACCTTTTTTCTTCTTTATGACTTGAAGTGTATGTTTAGTATTAGATTGTTTTTTCTCGATAGTAATTTTGATTTATTATATGCATTTGTTGTTTTCTGTACTATGTATTCTGTGTTATGTGTGTGCCAAAAAAACCCTTTTGTTTTACAATAAAAATATTTAAAAAAAAAAAAAAGAAATTTTAAAGTATACATTACTATATTTATACTCATTAACCATATAAATTAACATTTAAATTAATAATACTAAAACAAATATTATTTTTTAAAAGTCAACAAACATATTACTAAAATCAAAATTAATTTTAAATAATAAATTTAATTTAAATACATATATATATATGCGTTGTAAAAGTACCTGCGTTGTAACAGTACCTGCGTTGTAACAGTATAAGTTGTAAATGTATGCGTTGTAACAGTACCTGCGTTGTAAAAGATGCGTTGTAACAGTACTGCGTTGTAAAAAATGCGTTGTAACAGGTGTATACCCACTTAGTTATAAGGCCTGAGGCACGAGCTGATCCAACAACCGATAACAGTGTGTAAAAGATGCAGCAACCGTTACATAAAAACAAGGTATATGCTCTTTTATATCTAAAAATAGGTTATTTCTTGAACACCTGTGCTTCGCTTTAGTTCATTATATATACTGCAGTGGCATTTGTTAATAGTAATAAATGCATTTTACCAATGAAGCTTCCATCTCCAGAGTCCTGACAACATGTCCACTCTGGGTGTGTTGGGTTTATAGGTTTTATCACTAATCCGACAAGTTAGCTGAAAATACCGCTGTTCGTCCCAGTATTGTTCAGTGTTGCTTTTACAGGAAGTGTGATCAGGTGCGATTGAATTTTAATAAAAATCAAGAATTTTTCTTTTCTTTTAATCCACATTGTGCTCGCCTCCAACTGTGTATCCTGGTGCATCATGTTGCTTTGCTTTGTGCATGGAAGGGAACAATCTCTGGAAACAAACACTTTTGTAACACTGAAAATATTATCTGCTTTTCTTCTTTACTGCTAGTCGGGGCCTCTATCAAAAGCCCTTCACACTTTCAGTGCCTTCTACGTTTTCTCCCTTTGCCTTCACTGATGACTTTGTAGCTCTGATAATCGACTAAAGCTCTTCCCACATTCATTGCACTTGAATGGTTTTTATCCTGTGTGAATTCGCTGATGATACCTTAATGCTGAAGAGAAGCGAAAACTACTGTCACATTCACTACAATAATAGTGTTTTTCCCCCATGTGTGTTCGCTGATGACTCTGAAGTTGTGATAACCGACTAAAGCACTTTTCACTTTCACTGCACTTGAATGGTTTTTCTCCTGTGTGAGTTCGCTGATGGCACCTTAATGCTGAAGAGCTGCGAAAACTACTGTCACATTCACTACAATGATTGGTTTTTTTACCCGTGTGTGTTTGCTGATGACTTTGTAGGTCTGATAACTGACTAAAGCTCTTCACATGTTCACTTCACTTGAATGGTTTTTCCCCGAGTGTGTTCGCTGATGACTTTGTAGGCATCATAAATGACTAAAGCACCTTTCACATTCAGTGCACTTGAATTTGGTTTTCCCCTGTGTGTGTTCGATTATGTGTTTGAAGTTGTGATAACTGACTCGGGGGAACTCTGCGCACACTGACCTGGGTGTAGCGGGGGAGAGCCAAGGAGCAGCGCTCTTCTCCCGTGGTGAACGCCGTTGCCGTCAGCAGCCTCTCTGCCGCCTCACAGCGCCACAACGCCCATCTTGCCAGCCAGCCCCACGAGGATCGGGGACTACATCCCCCAGCGGCCCTTTCGCGACCGGAAGTCGCGCACGCCCTGTCCCGCCCCCGGAGGTGCTCTTAGTGCAGCGAGAGCCCCCGGGGAGCTGGGAACTCTGCGCACACTGACCTGGGTGTAGCGGGGGAGAGCCAAGGAGCAGCGTTCTTCTCCCATGGTGACCGCCGTTGCCGTCAGCAGCCTCTCTGCCGCCTCACAGCGCCACAACACCCATCTTGCCAGCCAGCCCCACGAGGATCGGGGACTACATCCCCCAGCGGCCCCTTCGCGACCGGAAGTCACGCACGCCCTGTCTCGCCCCCGGAGGTGCTCTTAGTGCAGCGAGAGCCCCCGCGTCGGGGGACGCGCGCGGGGCTAAGCCCGGGCAAAGGGCGGGCCCTCTGTGGCCATTAGAGGCCTGAGGAGGACGGGACGGGCCACCCTATTTGATCTTCGCCTCATGCTCGCTGGAAAAGGGAGGTAATACGAACTAACCCATCAAAGTGACTGACTTTACATATACTTCTGTATTCCCTAATGGGCTACCTTCTGACTTTTCCATTTTTGGCTACTAGATTACGTGCACAATTTGCATAGGTACCTGTCGTTGTTATATACATATACAGAAAGCTAATTACACCATGATTGATAAAGGGCTTCATATAAATAATATCCTTCAAGGGGGGCAACGGAAGGGGACATTGGACAACTATCTAATTAGGGCTACATCGGCAATCAAGTCCAAAATAGAGAGAGTAGAACAAAGTCTTTCCGTAGAACCCACATCCAGTATCCAATCTCCTCTGGTGCTACCAGACCAAATCCAAAATTTTACCTTACTGGAGGAATTAAATCTGATTTGTAAAACTGTATATACCAATGTTGAAAATGGAAATGAGCAAACAAATACTCCTGCATGTGTAATGAGAAACACAAGTCCCCAGCCTAGCATTACACCTCAACTAAACGTAAGCCATCTTGGTACCCCCCCTTTACTATCACCTAAAGTCACTATCCAGCTGTCAGCAAACGTCCAGGCCCCCTTTCTTAACAGAAAGCGCAAAGGTGCTAAACAGAGGGGAAGATTAGTCAAAAAACAAAAATTGTATCTAAGTCCCCTTTCGGCCATCAGCAATACCCCAAAAACATCTGAGGTACGTTCAATTCTGGATTCTCCTGTATCCACTACACCATCTGATTTACTGGTCCAGATTGAACTTCTTGTCAAATCTTTAATATCAAAAATAAACAAAAAGAGAGTAAGGGTATGACAATTCACTCTCTTACCCCTAAAGAATAGTTACGTAAACAACTGAAGAGTGATAGAACAGAGTACCACTTACAAGGGAAAACTCTTGACGTGGTAAGAGACAAGCAAGAAAAGAAGGAAAATCAAAAATAGGTTAAGTAAGAACCCTCACTCACCACCTAGTGGTGACATGCTTCATCACTGGGTTCCCACTGGAAAGACCTAGCGTCTTTCCAGTGTGCTACGACGCCTGTTTTGCAGCGGAGCTGGTTGTTGTGAGTGTTGAGGGTGCAAACAGAAAAACCCAAATTGTGCTAAGTGAGTGCAAATAATTTAAAAAGTGCGTAGTTGTGACAGTAAACTGTTTCTGCTGTGGGTGAGCCCGAGTCAACTTCCGGGCCGCTGTGTTGACTAATTAGGTCCCAGGCAGGGAGTCGTCAGCGCAAATATACGCGACGTGAAGCTTTCCCTCCACCGCGTTTGCCTATGAGGAGAGACTGTCGTCCTCTGAAAGTACAGACCCCAGCAAACTGCTGCATGGGTCAAAATCGGCTTTAAGACGTAAGTATTTTGGATCAGCTTATCCTTATATTTTTATTTTTTTCACATATTATTCCTCACGGTTGGGTGCACCTTAGTGTGTGCATACCACCGGAGGATTATACTTCTTTGGTCCTGACGAAAGCTGAGCGACTCGGGCTCACCCACAGCAGAAACATGTCGACCATTTCTTTCACCCTGTGGACTAGGTGTTTTTAATTATTGAGACCCACCCTATGTTTCCACTCGAAATTGTTTTTAACCAGTGCTGGTTGGACTCTGAATAAAATAGCTTACTGTCACAACTACGCACTTTTTAAATTATTTGCACTCACTTAGCACAATTTGGTTTTTCTGTTTGCACCCTCAACACTCACAACAACCAGCTCCGCTGCAAAACAGGCGTCGTAGCACACTGGAAAGACGCTAGGTCTTTCCAGTGGGAACCCAGTGATGAAGCATGTCACCACTAGGTGGTGAGTGAGGGTTCTTACTTAACCTATTTTTGGTTTTCCTTCTTTTCTTGCTTGTCTCTTACCACGTCAAGAGTTTTCCCTTGTAAGTGGTACTCTGTTCAGTTGTTTACGTAAATCTTTAATATCCCCATTGGAAAAAAGAATCAAGGTAATAGGGGAAAAGCTCACAAGCATAGAGGAAACCATCAGGGCAAACCTGATACTCACAAAAAGAATGGAAGGACATAAGCAAGTAGAGACCCTAGTCGCTACTGGCATCCCCATCACCTCTGCAAAAAGTAATACCGCACAAATTCATGCAGTTGCCCCAAAAACATCCAAAACATTACTCATATCAAACCCCCTAATGGCCCAGAGTTCTGCCATTAGAGAAGGGTCGACTAAAGAACCCCCGCCGATAGAGGGGATGTCTTACAACTATGGCAACATACAAAGAAAGGTTAAACATATAGATCTACCGCCGGAGGCGGCTCCTTTTGTGTGCATCCTCTCAGGCGTGCCTGAACTCACTAACAGCAAAATTGAAAGACCAGCGGATCTGGCAAATAAGGTATCTTTTTGGCTGACCAAAAATAGACCCCTTCCACCCAACATAAATGGAACGATTTCAAATGTCAGAAGGGTAGGGTGGTTAGGATCCATCCCCAAGGACATACCGGGAGACCTGGTTTTGGTCAACTTTAGGGACACCCGAGTTATCAAATATTTACGAAGTTGGCAGCCACAAATGGGCGATGGCCCAATTGGAACTTGGGAACTGTGTGACTTTTACCCTAGAACCACATACCTGCCCCCTGTAAGATCATATGTATAAAACAACTACCGCATGGGTAGCGGGGGCCCTGGATCTAGTAGGCACATAATACCCGCCCATAATCGATTTGCTTTATTCTCTGGTATAGATCTGGTGCACTGACTTGTTAATCCTATTTCCGAACGGTTTTGCTACTAATTGAAAATGATAACGACTCACACCAAGTCCGGGGATGGTCTTTACTAAAGTAATCATTTATGCACTTTGCTCTTTTGTACTTTTGAAGTTTATCTGTTTTATTTTAAAATGTGTCATCATAAATTGCTTAAGTCAAACAACACTATTTTTTAAAACTGCTAATTTAATTGAATTGATATGACCACGCCTTGTACCATAGCTGCTGGGGCTTGTTTATTATGAATCGTAAAAACGATTTTATTAGTATAATGAATTCTTTTTAACCTTTGTACAAATAGTGACCACGTTATGAACACAATCACTGTTTGTTTTTAATGTGTTTTTATCTTGTATGCTTTTATGAATTTTTTATTGAATTCGAATAAAGCTTGTTGACTTGATAACTGACTAAAGCACTCTGCACATTCACTGCACTTGAATGGTGTTTCCCCTGTGTGTATTCGCTGATGTGTTTGGAGGTTTGATAAGTGACTAAAGCACTTTGCACATTCACTGGACTGAGGTACTGGGTTTTTCAGAACCGGTACCGAACCGGTAACCCAGCGGTGTCAGGGTGCACACCCAAAGACCTCGAGTACTTTCCTGATTTAGACCACAGAAACTCAAAGTCTTCTAGGTGAAGTCAAAGATCGAATTTATTGGCTGCAACAAAGTAACAGGTGTCCTAGAGTACAACAACACGGTGTGTATATTCTCAGGAGACTGCTCAATCTTACAAAGCCAGCCTTCTCCTTTTATACAAAATATTGTGCTTGAGGCAAGCATTCCTAATTTTACAGCTTGACTATTCACATATTTTCATTACAAAGAAAAAGCGGAGTCATGATGAAAACTCACATTTCAGTTTGTCCAGCCTATAATTAATTTCCCGGCAAGGCCCAGTATTTCCATCAGATATCGACGGACCCCTAATAAAAATGGGCACCTCCTCCTCGCAAAGCAAGTCATAAAGAAGGAAACAGGGACAGGTGTGTGTAAGATTAGGCATGGTTTGTGTGCGATGAAAGGTTTATGACATGTTGCGCCTTGATACTAATCTCACTCGGCCACTGGGAAAGGAACTGGCCAAGCATGTTTGGCTTCAGGCAGTGGAGTCAGCTTGCCCAGGTCATAGAGGGGTTAGCAAAGGTGTATGTGTCCTTTAGACTCGTTTTTGGCCTCAGTCACTTGCCTATGTGAGGGCAATCACAAGATGGCTGCCGATCACAAAATGGAACCCGAGGGTTTAAGACGGAAACTCTGATTTAATGGTGATCCTATCACTCGAACGCAGCGAAAATGCGCGTACATAGTATACTCGCCATTTCCAGTCTGCCGATACCAAAATCGTCATGATAAGACGATGTTTATTGCACGGGTCCAGAATTTTCAGAACCACAAACCCTCCTTTTGCCCTTACATAGGCAATTTTAACCTAATCTCATGCTAATCTGAGTCCAGGTCTATATTCCTAAAGTCATTAAGATGCTGCTGTAACATCATCCTAGTACTTAGCTCGTCTCTTGATACAGGTTTCCTTACACATGATGTAGCACAGAGGCCACATATTGCAGGAACACACTGCATGCACAGACAGAACAGGAAAAGAATGGCTAAAACCATCCCAATGACCATCAGAATTTTCCATCCCCAGCCGGATATCAGTTCCCAGAACCATCCCATCAAAGACCAATCTCCTTTATCCACATGAATAGATTCGGAAATCTTATGTAGTTTGGAGATGGCCTGGTACACTGTTGGAGCGTTATCTGAAATGAAAACACAGCAACTTGATTGGATCAATTTACATACCCCACCTCGGTCTGCAAGTATGACGTCTAATGCGACCCTGTTCTGAAGAGTCATAAGGCGGTCCGACTGGAGCTCAGCAGTCAAGTTACTAAGGGCACCAGCAGTTTCAACTATGGTGGATTCAACCACTCTTGTCAATTGGCGAATGTTTCTGCTGTTCACCACAGGCCCCCAAAATGGCAGAAAACCTTTTACGAAGTCTCCAAATTCTTGTCCTGCAGTGTCGTCTTTACTCATGACACCTTTAACTATCCTTGTCTTATGGTAATCTGCCATGGCTGTGTAGGTGGGAGGCAACAGGAACAAAATGAAACATGTGCCCGCGAAGTCAGGGGGCAACCATGTATAGGCTCTATCATGGCAGATGAAATAGGTACCCTTAGCTGCTAAAAACGCAGGGGAAGTCTGAGACCCAAAAACATATGTTTTCGTACAGATATTCTTCCCTAGCTGAGCTCTGGGATTCTTGCTGTTACCTTGCAGACAAAGGTGACCCTGATGGGGTATAATCCAAATCGGGGAAGATCTCTTAGCTTGCTGCTTCACACTCAGAGTAGTTCCATATCCGGTAACGTTCCGTCCTATATATGCAAGTGTCTCATCTTCCGGGGTAGTTTCATAAGAAATCTCTTCCTTAATCATGTCGACTATACCCTTAACCAGAGCACTATTCTTAGGATTGTCTTTTACAGAACGTAGGGGGTGGACTTCACGAGCATAGATGAACATCGTTCTGTATGCCCACACAGAACCATTAGGGCTGAAAGGCAGGACCAGATAAGGGATACCTTTATCCGTGGTGTGAGGCATAAGACCACACACCCATGAGTTAGTCGTGTTTATTACAAGTTGGTGTTGGTGCAAGAGCTGAACAAATTAATTATTGACAAATTCCAATCTTCTAGCAGACTCGTGTTCAGGCAGAGGGTGAAAAGAATGAGAGGAACCAGTAGGAGGAGGTATGGGCGATGTAGTGGGTGCAAATGTTACTCGGAAAGAGAATAAAAACATATCCTACTAAGAACATCATAACACTAAGTAACATGAAAATACACAATATCAAAAATCGTCTCTTCGTCATCATAGTACACATTCTAGCTTTAAAGTTCACAGTTTTGGCAGGTCTCTCCATCTCAAGAAACTCCATCCTCTCTGGAATGCTGCCCGCGATGGTAGGTTGTTTCTGCTAAGGAATGCTTCTGTCGGTCTAGGGCAACTCCCTTAAACCAACCAGAACTGTCGACCTAACGTCGTCAGCTGCACCCCAAAGACTTTGGGCAATCGCGGCGTTAGCAGCGGAACCCGGATGGCGGTTCGAAAAAACAAAAATAAGCAAGTTTCTCAGATAGATGGGTGAGCTGCACTTTCAAAGTAGAAAAAAGAAAAAAAAGAACTTTTTATTTGTCCATAGGTCTCAGCCTTAAATTATAGCGCTTCGTCCCAAGTACTGTCTGGTCCTGAAACAGGGGTTCAGGCTCTGTAGTGTTCAATTGAACTGACGGTGATACAGCTGGTTGCAAAATATTGTCACTCTCTTTTTCAGTAAGTGTTCCTTTCACATGTGCATCACTGAAAGGCAGAAAACGTGGCACAGTTTCAGTCTCTGAGTCGGCGACACCCTCCTGGACCCACCGGTCATATGGCAGAGGCAAAGGGATCCGTTTGCAGTGGATCCCGTGGATCCAGTTTTTCTTCCCCTCCACTCGAACGGCTGTTCTTGTTGAGAGAAGAACGAGATGCGGTCCGGTCCACCTGGGCTGATCGTTCTTTGTTCGTTGGAAGTTTTTCACAAGTATCCAGGTGCCGGGATCAATGGCATGTCCTGGATCGCCAGTAGCCTGAGGCAGAGTGTCGTGCACCTGTTGGTGTAAAACACGCAATTGAGCCGTCAATTCATATAAATAATCAAGCAGTACAGGGTGTTCTAGCTCAGAGAATTTTGTTGGCCTTGGCACTCCCCATATGTTGGCCGGGCGGCCGAACACGATCTCATAGGGACTAACAGCCTGATTCATGTACATGCCGTTTTGCATGTCCCTAATAGCGAATCATAGCGAATCGCTATTGAGGACACGCAAAACGGCATTCATGTAGGAATTGCTACTTAAATAGCGATTCCTACATGTTCTTTATTTGCGAGTAGCAATTTGCTACTCGCAAATACTCCCCAATCATTCCAATGGGCCAAGAGGCCCATTGGAATGAATGGGGATTTGCGAGTAGCAATTTGCTACTCGCAACTGAGATAGCGATTTTAAGGGTGCCAGGGGTGTCCAAAGGACGCCCTGTAGCACCCCTAAAATGCACTTTTGGACAGGTGTTGCGCACACACATGTCCAAAGGACATGTGTGTGTGCTACATGCAACTATGAATGATGCTTTTAAAAGCATTTTTCTGAGTTTTTGCTATTTACCGACAGGTCTGACCTGTCGGTAAATAGCGGCCCCAAAAGTCCAAAATCGCAATTTTGTTGTGTGTCATGAATAGCATTTGAGGAATCTCTATTAGAGATTCCTTAAATGCCATTCCACGCAAATATGCGAATTCTTACATAGCGATTTTTGCATTTGGTATCATGAATACCAAATGCAAAAATCGCACTCGCTAAGGGCCAGATTCTGAGAATCTGGCCCTTTGCGAGTGCAATTTACCTACATGAATCAGGCTGAATGTCCCACTCGTGAGTGTGCAGTCATTCGGGTGGATAGGAGTGCCAAGGGTAGAGTGTCAGGCCATTTAAGACCAGTGCTCACTTGGACTTTGGCCAGTTTTCACTTTAGCGTGCCGTTATAGCATTCTACTAGTCCAGCTGATTGGGGGTGATTTGCAGCGTGAAACTTCTGGTGAATGCCTAGCCCTTCGCATACTTTCTTCATCACTCGACCCACAAATTCACTCCCATTGTCGCTCCAGACCATTCTCGGCATTCCAAATCTGGGGAAGAACTCTTTCACAAGGGCTTTCGCTGTGGACAAGGCAGTATTGTCCTTTAGGGGATATGCTTCTACCCATCTTGAGAAGGCACAAACAACAATGAGTACGTATTTCAAATTGTTGCACCTCTCCATGTGGATGAAATCTAGCTGCAAAACCTCAAACGGATACGTAGGAGGCGCAAAATGACCAGCTGGAGTTGGGGTTCCCCTACCAGGATTGTATTTCAGACACACCATGCAATTCTTTACCACATTCTCTGCACACTTGGGAATTCCAGTATTTTGCCATACTGGAGCCACCAACTTGCAAATCCCTTTCACACTGATGTGAGCCATTCCATGGGCCATTGTAACCACTGCAAGCACGTACGCATTGGGTAACAACCACCTCTGATGCTCTGACAATTCAATCCAGCAACCATTTGCATCCATTCTACCTGTATTTTCTCTCCACATGTTCAACTCTTTCTCTGTAGCCTCAGCCTGAACAGACTTCACACTCTCTATCGTGTCTTCACACATTCCAACATCACCAACCCATCTTGCAGGGCCTGCAACATACATTCGGCTCATCACATTCCTTGCTGTTTCTTTTGCGACCTCATCAGCAAATGCATTTCCACGACCAACATCATCAGTCACCTTCCTGTGAGCACTGCATTTCACAATCGCAACTTGTAACGGTAAGGTCAGCGACTCAAGAAGTTCATTCACCAACTGACCATGCTGTATCTTAGCTACATGCGAAGTCAGAAATCCACGTTCACGCCACAGACGTCCAAAACTATGAGCCACACCAAATGCATACTGACTGTCAGTGTACACATTCACTTTCATTCCTTTCGACAACACACACGCCCTTGTAAGTGCAATCAATTCTGCTGCTTGAGCTGAGTTATGTGGGATGCGTGCATCTTCAACAATCGTATGCAAAGTCGTGACAGCATATGCCGCAGTCGTATCACCATTCGGAAGCTTGAAACATGAACCATCCACCCATAAAGTACCATCACATTCATTAAGAGGAGTGTTTAACAAATCTATTCTCCCTTTTGTTTCTTCCTCAGTTCTAAAGAAGCAATCGTGCTGCTCTTCAGCATTCTCTGTCTCAACTGGAATCGGCAACAATGTGGCTGGGTTTAGTGTGCTGCATCTTTTGATGTGCACATGACTCGCTAACAAGGTTAACTCGTAACCCGACAATCGAGCACTAGTTAAGTGCTGTGTCTTGGTCCTATTTAACAACGTGTCCACTGCATGTGGAACCATCACGACTAACATGTTATCCATCACTAAACCAGCAGACTGTCGAATAGAAACAGCTGCTGCTGCCGTTGCTCTTAAACAACTTGGCAATGCATTAGCTACCGGATCCAAAGTCGACGCAAATACGCACATGGACGCTGCTTGTCTCCAAACAACTGTGTCAACACTGATAATGCACAACCCTCTTTCTCATGGACATACAATGTAAAGGCTTACTGTAGTCGGGGGTACCCAACACAGGAGCCGAACATAATGCATCACGCAATTCGGAAAAACTTTTCTGACACTCTTCAGACCATGGAATGGGATTCGGTGTATCTTTACAAGTTAATGCTACCAAAGGTTTGACCAGCAAAGAAAAATTCGGTATCCATTGCCTGCAATAGGATGTAATGCCCAAGAAAGCACGCACTTCTCTCTGTGTCCTTGGCACACTCAATTTCGCAATTGCCTGAATTCTTTCTGGGGTCAGTTTCCTTCCCTCCTTCGATAAGAGGTGACCTAAGTAGGTCACTTCTTGTCGACAATATTGCAGTTTTGAGAGAGACACTTTGTGATGCAAATTACACAGATGACGCAACAAAGACAACGTGGCTTCTTTACAGATCTCCTCAGTATCTGCAGCGACAAGCAAATCGTCAACATACTGAATGAGTGTAGCGCCATCAGGTAAAACAATCATATCAAGCTGTGTTTTTAAAGCTTGACTATATATTGATGGACTTTCACAGTAGCCCTGGGGAGCGCATTTAAAGCGGAAGCTTCGTCCTCCTAAACTGAAGCCAAAAATATCCCTACTCTCCTCAGCAATCGGGATGCTGAAGAAGGCATTCTTCAAGTCAATCACCGAAAACCAGGTTGCAGAAGCTGGAATCATAGTCAATAGGGCAGTAATGTCAGGAACAACTGGAAATTGTGGCACAACTATTTTATTCACCTCTCTAAGATCAATCACAAATCTGTACACAGGTGGCTGAGAAAGGTCAGTACGCTTCAAAACAGGCAGAACAGGACTATTGCAAACGTTGCCTCATGTCTCTTCAATCACATCTTTTTCAATCAGATCATAAATGATTGCTAACAACGCCTTTTCACCTTCACTAGAGATCTTATATTGGGGAATTCGTGGCATTTTAACATTGGTTTTCAATGTCACAACATATGGCGGTATTTCCAAAAGACCTACATCGTTAGGACCAGTAGCCCAAAGATTATCCGGAAATAAAGACAATTCGACTGGCAATTTGACAATTTTATTAATAAACTGCATGATTACTTAAAATCTTTACAGTATAAGATTAAAAAAAAAGAAGCTTTATGAACGTCCCGACTCCCCCCCTCACAAGTCCCATCCACACATAAAAGTGAAAGTCACTTTAAGTTAAATATTAACATATTAGTCCTGATTAGCTGTCCAAAGCAGAGTTCTTTTAAAAGGAGTGATGTATAGGTTGTACCAGTGTTTCCCAACTGATAAGGGGAGGCACATGAAAGTTCGGTAGAGTCAATTCATGTACCAAGGGCTGTTGATGAAAGATGGATTCTTCGTGGGTCTTTAAACCAGCCCAGGTTGGATAACTGGGGCGGAAGGCTTCCAGTTACTTTGCAGACAATGCCGTTAAGTGGGAGTCGAGTGCCATTTTTACCTGGTGTATAAATTTCCCAACTCTGGCTATCAAACAGGTCGTGGAGACTGAGAGGCACCAGTCCGAAGCCTCTCTGCAAGTTCTATAGTCCGTATTCCGTAAAATCGGAAGCAGCAAGCGGTGGCGATCATTGGCCAGCTTTGTGCAGCAGCACAGCAAGTGTAGCCAGGATTCTCTGCGGTAATTGCATAGGCGACAGGCCAGGGTGCCATCCGTACGGGCCCATTTGGGGTTGAAGTCCATGATCCTGAGGGCCAAAAGTTGAAAGTACAAAATTTTCTTTCTCGCGCAAGTGGATACTGGATCTTGTTATGTTATGTTATGTTATGTTATGTTATGTTATTATTTTTTTATATAGCGCACAGATGCCGCAGCCAAGAGGCGTCCCGGCGCTTTAGGAGATGGAACACACAACACAACAATGAGGACTAGAACACTGAACTATACAGAAGAGAATAAATGGGTTTTTAATTGTTTCCTGAACTGAAACAAATCGTGGATGGAACGAAGTGAGGCAGGCAAAGAGTTCCATAATGTAGCCGCCATCACCGAAAAGGAGCGTCCACCCATTCTGGATTTTTTTAAACGAGGAACAATGGCCAGATTAGACCCTGCAAACCGAAGAGCTCTTGAGGGGACATAATGGAGAATGGTCTGTGTGAGAATAGGAGGGGAGGCCAAATTGAGAATTTTAAAAGTAAGGCAATGAGCCTTGAACTTGATTCTTTGGCCTACTGGGAGCCAATGGAGATCATAGATAGTGCTGCGAGCAGAAACAAATTTAGGGAGGCCGACCAGCATCCTGGCCGCCGCATTTTGTACCCGCTGAAGGCGGGCAAGCTCAGCTTGATTAACACCCAGAAACAGGGAACTGGCGTAGTCCAATCTGGTCAGCACCAGAGCTTGGACTATGATCTGTCTGGTGTCAGCGTCAAAGAATTTAAAAATAGGCCGTAGGCATTGTAGAGCACCAAAACAAGTTCCCGCGACACGCTTGATGTGGGGAATAAAAGACAATTGATCGTCAAGCCATACGCCCAAGTTTCTGACTTCGGCTACAGGAGTAGGGATAGGACCCAATTCAGGAGGCCACCATTGGTCTCCCCAGAGCTCGCTGTCTCTACCAAAAAGAATGACCTCCGTCTTGGTGGCGTTGAGTTGTAAGCGATTGTTCGCCATCCAACCGGCGACAGCTTTGAGGGCTCCCTGAAAGGTGGGGGCGTTCATGTTGGAATCGCCATTA
Source organism: Lissotriton vulgaris (assembly GCF_964263255.1). Lineage (NCBI taxonomy): Eukaryota > Metazoa > Chordata > Amphibia > Caudata > Salamandridae > Lissotriton > Lissotriton vulgaris. Next base: position 130,859 of record NW_028245439.1, read on the forward strand.
AGTGACACCGCCAACTGTGTATCATCGGCGTATGATACTATTGTAAGACCAAAGCTGGCAGCTACCTGCGCCAGCGGAGCAACATACAAATTAAAAAGGGTGGGGCTGAGGGCCGAACCCTGTGGAACTCTCTGCAGAATGGGGCGAGGGGCAGAGATGTAGGGAGGAGTAGAAACTTTAAAGGTTCGACCCATAAGAAATGATCGAAACCAGTCAAGCGCTTGTTCTCCAACTCCTGCCTCCACAAGGCGGTGTAAAAGGATGTGGTGGGAGACCGTGTTGAAAGCGGCACTTAGATCCAATAGGATCAGTGCCGCCGTCTGACCTTGGTCTAGTATTTTCCTAATATGTTCCACCACCGCCAAGAGAGCGGTCTCGGTACTATGACCGGCTCAAAACCCATTCTGGGAGTTATCTAGTATGTTTGCTTCTTGCAGGTGGAGGGATAAAATCCTGTTGGCGTGAGCTTCGGCTAATTTAGCCATCCAAGGAAGGAGGGAAATAGGTCGGTAATGCTCTGGTTTGGAAGGGTCAAGAGAAGGTTTTTTTAGAATTGGTATGATAGTGGCCTGCTTCCAAGCAGTGGGAACACTACCAGTTCTAAAAGAGAGATCAGTTAAGCTCTGCATCGCCGGGTAACAGCAGTCGGCGAAGTCACGAAATTGCATGGGTCTCATAGGGTCATCCGGAGAACCTGATTTAACTTTGATCGTCAAATTTAGGAACTCCTCTTGAGTAGGACCTGGAATGGCTAATAAGGATTTAGAGGTCAGAGGGGCACTGTTAATTTCACTGACAAAAGGCATAGCAAACGACCTGTATATAGCCTCCACTTTTTCAACGAAAAACGAGGCCAGATCTTCGCAGTGTGTCATAGAGGCAATGAACGTGGAGGCAGTTCTTTTGTTGGTGAGGTCCTTGAACACCCTAAAAATGGTCTTGGTAGGGTTAGTACTGTTTTTTATTTCTTGTGAGTAAAAAGCAGCCCTGGCTGAACATATGGCCCTATGATACATCCTGATGCAAGATCTATAGGCTGCTTTAAGATCAGTATCATAGTTTTTGCGCCAAGCGCGTTCTGCTTTTTTACAAGATGCTTTCAGTACCCTAAGGGATTCGTCGATGCAGGTAAGGTTGGGGTTTACCTGGAATATATGATTTGTCCAGGGCCTGAGTTAGTGGATTTTGCCGAAGAGATGCAAGGTCAAGTCCAAAGGAGATGATCCGGACTTGGCGCTTAACTGCTTGGGCCCAGGCTGAGAAAGGAATTTCGTGCAGGGGCAAACTCCTTCTTTCGATTTTCAATGCTGCAATAGCTTGTCCTACCTTTGAGTGCCAGGGGGAGCCCACCTCATCAAAGATTGATTTTAGGGAGTGCTTTAGCGAATGTTCTGGTGCTTTCAATACTCTAATATAGAGTTTTAAAAGGTCCCCCAGTAATACCAGCTCAGGTCGCTCAAGGCCTATTTCTAGCCTTAATCTAGTGTTCCTTGCGTATCTAGGGGCCTGTAGCACCATCTTATAGGCTTTCGCTTGGGCCGCGTTTACCACTTTGTCAAATGCACCAGGGTAGGCTATGTGCCCATATGCAATGGCAGGGATCAGTTTTGCCCGGAGCACTGTCAACATTGGTTCTGCTGAGGGACTGTCCAAGCGGTGGCATAAGCGTCTTAGCGACAGAATGGTTTTGTCAATTTTAGGTTTAAGCTCCTTCAGATGTTTGACTGCAGAGGCACTCTCAGAGACCCAGGTGCCCAGATAGTTGTAGGATGGGGCAGTGACGATACGGTGCTCCCCCAGAGACCATGAAGCTTCTTTTTTGAGGGGGTATTTGCCAAAAATGACGATTTTGGTCTTGCTCACGTTGATCCTTAAGTCATTTGACTCATTGTATAAGGCCAAACTGCTTAAGGCTCTTTGGAGCCCCACCCTAGTGTGGTCCATGATCACCGTGTCGTCTGCATACTGGAGTGTTCCCAAGACGAGCCTCCCCAGTTTTGGAGGTGCTAAGTTTGCATCTTTCAGAGCTGTCCCCATGTCCGCAGTATACAAGTTGAAAAGCATGGGGGCCAAGACGCACCCCTGCTTGAGGCCCGAGTTGGTTTCAATTCTTTCGGTTGTTATTGTAGGGCTTAGCTTCACCTTGACCCAGGTGCCCTCATAGAGCGCTTTTATAGCTTTTAGCAGAGCCTGTGGTAGCCCCCACGAGTCAAGTTTTGCCCAGAGCCGGCCCCTGTTCACTCGGTCAAAGGCTGTGGAGTAGTCTATGAAACAGCAGAACAGGGGCGGTTTGTTCCTCGTATTGGCCTTCTTCGCGAGGTAGGAAAGGGCTAAGATGTTGTCAAGAGTGGAGCTATGGGCCCTAAAGCCGGTCTGTGTGGGCGGAAGAATGCCGTTCTTGTCCACCCAATCCTCCAGATCCCTGAGAAGAAGGCGGGCGTATATCTTTGCTTCTACGTCGAGGAGAGCTATAAGCCTATAATTGGCCGGGTTCGTGTGGTCCCCCTTTTTATGGATGGGGAATAGAATAGAACCTTTCCAAGAGGATGGCAACATTGCCGTGGCAAAAGAATGGTTAAATAAAGGGGTGAGTCTGGATGCAAAAAAGGCTGAGGCAGTTTTCAGAACCTGGGCCGGAATCCCATTTGGGCCTGGAGCGCCATCAGTTCTTATGGCCTTGATGCACTTTAGTACCTCCATTTCTGTGAACGATCCGGTGCAGGTCGAGTTTACGCCTTCTGACGTAGCTCTTTCGGGTTCGATAATTTCCGCCGCCACCTTGGACCACGCACGGCTTCCTGCAGTGGCCTGATTTGACTCACAGGTATACAGCCCCTTGGCATACTGTTCCCACACTTTCCCTGCAACACTATTTTCCTTTTGCTCTCCTCTGGGGGTCAGACTGTTAATGAAACGCCAAAGCTTGCTATTGTCATTACCTTTAATTAAGGAGAACACAGTCAACCAATTCTGTTCGGTCTGCAGTTTTTTGTGTGCCCAGACTTTCTTTTTATAGTCTGTTCGCAGAGCAGCAATGGAGTATCTCCCTGACAAATGAGTGCCTTTCTTTTGTGCCCTGATTGCCTTATTTATAGCACGCTTACACTGTGACAGGCACCACGATGTTTCACGGCGAGGATCAGAGTGGAATTGGCGACTTCTTGGATGATGGTTATTGCCCAGACGTTCCAATAAGTCGGAGGTCAGAGTTTCCCAGAGGTGGATGATGTTCTTAGTTTGAACTGGGTTAGGTTCTTCCTCCCTTCTAGCTACATAGTCTAGCAGGCTATGACTGAGATTGGTTGACCATTTTATTCTTTTAAGCACATTGTGATGTTCCTCCCCCGTGGTAGTTCCAATAACTGCTTGTAATTCTGCTTGTACCCGCGCCAGATTGAATGTGGAGCGGAGGGGCCTATGATCGCTTTCCTCTCTGTCGTCCACTGTGAAGTTGCAAAGATTGTGGGCAAGCCCTTCATTGATAAAGATGTAGTCTATAGTAGAGACATTTCTAAAGGTCGGAATGGTGGTCCATTCAGGTTGGGTCTTTTTTTGTATTCTATGGGTGGAGTGCAGCTTAAAATTTGCGAGAAATTCAGTCAGTGGGACTGACTTCTTGCTTGATGGAGTCTCCAAAATTAAACCCAAGCCTCTGTGATTGAAGTCGCCCGCGATTATTACGTCTTGGTCCTTCCAATTTATTAAAAGATCTTCCAAAATTGAAATAAGTGATTCCATGGCCTGGGAGGATTGATACTTAATTGGGTTGAAATAACAATTAATTAGTAGAAGGGGGCGAGATTTTCGACCCGATGACAACCCACTGATTAGGATGGCTTGAAGATCAGGAGACCCCAACTTTAATTCAGTTGTGTTAATTTTGCACGCATGACTTACGTAGATAGAGAGGCCCCCTGACGGGCGTCCAAAGATTGTCCTTTTGGTCGCTGGTTTAAAATGTTCGTAAAAGCCACCAATGGCGGTCGTTGCCCTTGCCCAGGTTTCCTGAATACACAGTATGTCCCCCTGTGCGAGGTATTCAGGTGTAGTTATGTCCCTAAAGATGTTGCTCATCCCCGCAATATTCCATGAGATAATGGATAACTCGCGGACTAGGCCCCTAAGTGGATTTGAACAGGCGTTATTTACATGGCTGTTTATTAGGTTAGGGACACTGTCTCCATGTGGCCTCCAGGTGATCCGATGTCTGGAAATGCCGCTGCACGCTCCGTTGCCCGTCGTTTTGCTGGATTTTGATTTTTAGTGGGGTTTTTGCCCGCCCTGATTTCGCCCCTATTTCTGGGAGGGTGTGCCTTATGCCTTTAAGAATGGATGACGGTTCTGGGGTGTCCTGTTGCGGCAACAGGACGTGTGGATATTTCAGTGTACTTGGTGCAACAACTTCAATGCCCCATTCAGCGAACAGTGTTGCTTCCTTAAGGACAGCCTGTTGGACATGCTGACTCGCAAGTCCGATTATGGTGGAATCGTCGTGAGTGTCTGTCTCCAGTCTCTTGAATATCACCCACTCAATATTTTCTGAGGTGATTTGGGCCAGGGAGGCAATATGGCCAAAGAGGCGGACAATATTGGACCTGTTCAAGATGTCAAATGAGCCTTTTGCTGTGTACCTTGGGGTAAACTGCAGCTCATAGGTGGATTGTTTGTTTTTTTGTGTGATGGACCACAAACTCACCCCTTCTCCCTGGAGCTTTAGCCTCTGGTAACTGAAATTTAAAGGGTTTTTGTGAGTGGGTTCTGGCTGCTGCCCATTGGGCCCCACGCTTGATTGGCCTTCCACACTCGGACATCCTTGCCACTCCCCCTGGTCTGATGCTAAATTTAGGTAATTTTTGAGTGCGACTCCTGGTTGCTGATTCCCTTGCCCCTCAGTTGGTTGACCTACCACTCTAGACTGTACTGGCTGTGCGCCCTGTTGTAGATTGGGATTTGTTACAGACTCATGTTTCAGAACCCAACCAGAAGGGCTGGGGGCACTTAAAGGTGCTGAGACGGCCACCTGTGAAGGCCTTTGTTGAAGAGCCTCATTAGTTTGACCCTCCATGAGAGGGATTTGTTGACTTTGGGCCTCACCGCGAACAAGAGGAGCGTCACATGACTTGCCCATTTTAGACACCTGCTTGGGTATGAAAATGGGGAAGAGTGGTTTAGGGATACGTTTAGTTTCAGTGTCGCCCAGGGTTGATACCACCGAGGGTGTGTTTCTGCTTCTAGCTTTGAACTTCTTAAGTTGTTTTTTGAGTCTTTTTTTGGCTCTCCTTGATAACGGGGCTTTGGCACTTGCTAATGCTCCTTCGACCCTCTCCACCTGAGAGGTAGTAACAGACAGGTCATCACTAACGGTCTCGAGATCCGAGACCTCGGGGTCACCATTCCCTTTATTAGCCAAAGTAAAGTTAATGTGGGGCCCTACTAGGGGAACCTTTGAGGCGCTATTGCCCGTTGTGCTAAGGGTTGCTGTTTCGGCATGCTCTGTCGTCTGTGGTGGTAGCTTTTGTGCGGCTTGTTTTTGCGTGGTTGTCTCGCCCTGACCCTTGGCTAATGCAAGCATCTCTTTTAAGACTTCAGGTAGACTTGCCCATTTATCAATTAAGACGTCACAGGAATTGGTGCTGGCGGCATGAGCTTGTTGGACGTTAAGTTGGACTTCCAGCTTTGCCAGCTTATCATCTTGGCACACCAAATGCTGGGCTATCGACTGCAAAAGATCGATTTGGAGTTCCATCTTTGCGGACTGCCATAGCAGTGCCCTGGCCATTGTGTCCTGGACTTCTCTTATTGCTGACAAGTTAAGGTCTTTAAAGGTGGGTTCATCAATTGGGTCGGTTAAGTCTTGGTGATGAGTTAAACTCAGCGGACTCCAACCCTCCGTTTGTGCAGTTCTCGGGGCCTTAGCTCTTCCTAAATTAATAGGGGTAGTTTCAAGTGTTCGTTCAATGGTCTGTTCCAATTTTAGTAAGAATGAAGTTGTTGGAACCTCCGTACCCTGGGGGATTGGCCTCTGTATTTCCCTAGGTGTCACAATTGCATTCAGACCCTTGCCTGTGCCTGTGCTCTTTGGGGAGGAGGATGCGACAGCCTCGCTTGTCCTCCCAGTATCTGAATCCACGTTCGCCCCCAGATTTGGCCTATCGTGAACGTCGGCAGTGACCCTAATCGGGCTCTTTGTCCTGGCCTCAGGCTGAAGACAAGCATCAAGGCTCCCAGGTGATTCGAAGTTAGCAGACTCGCAGGAGTAAGAGTCCCTTGGGGCCAGGTGGATCTTTGGGATCCCCGGTATGGCATTGGTCGCGGGATCTTGTGACGTTTCATCCAAAGGTGAGGGGCAGTTTGAGGCCTGAAAGAATTGAGTGATAAGGCCTTGGGGGAGGGAATTGCCAGAGACCAGATCCTGGGATTTTTGGGTACTTATGCTTCTGGTTACCCTTCTTTGTGCTAGACTCTCAGGGTTCACTTCCCCCTCATCCTCCGTGCAGGATTTAGTCTTCCTCAGCGTCATCTCTTTTTGCGCCGTTTGCTGGGGCTAGGCTTGTTTGTGCCTGATTGTGCTGGGGGGGAGGGAATACCAGTACTAGTGCTGATGTGGGCCCCTCTGTTGAGCTGTGTTTTTTGTTTTGAGGGCACGGAGGGGTGGAGGGGGATGGGGAGGGTTAGCAAGCGGTGCACACGAGGGGGGCTGCAAGCTGGAGACCTAGTCTACCAACCCCTCAGACCGCACCCTCTGGCTCTTACTTAGCGGCGACCTCTAACGGCTGCCACGCTTGCCTCCACCTCTTACCTCTTGTCTCCCGCGTCAGCAGATCCACAGATGCACAGGCTGGTCTCAGTGGCTCCTGCGACTCCCACCACCTCAGGGGAAGCCCTCGCTGCTACTGTTCCTGCTGCTGAGTGTTCCCGCGGCTTCTGGAATGCTCCTGCCGCTGTAGGGGACCTTGCTGCAATCCTCTCCGCTTTCCAGACTGGCCCTGAGCTGACCAAGAGCTCTTGTGGCCCCGGCCGGCTGCCTGCCGAGGGCTCCCGCCGCGACCGGGCCGTTCCCGAATTTTGCCCGCGGCCGCTGCTGCAAAGGCTGGGAGTTCTGGCGGCCACCTGCGGTCGCGCTCCCGTGCTCTGCTCTGCACTGCACACCACGGGGAGGGGGGGCAGGGAACAGCCAAGCAACCAGCCTGTGAGCCGTTTGAATCGGCAGATGGAGACGAGTGACAGGTGTGAAGCCGAGGGCCGGCCGCCCGACCGGCAACCTGCTTTCCTTTCCCTTCCCTTTCTCACTACGGTGGCTTTCCGCTTCCCTCTGCGGCAGCAGTGCACTCGCCTCGAGGCAATGGCGTTCTGGTGTACACACAATTCAGCTCTCTGGCTCCCTCTAGTGACAGCGGAATCAAAGCCTCGGATTTGGACGTGTACAATTCGACTGGAAGTTTGTCCTTTGACAAATACATCGGAGAGATCACTTTCTTACCCAATGTAAGTTGTACTCCTGAAGGAGAACAGTACAAAGTCGCATACAGTCTTTTCAACAGATCTAATCCTAACAAGTTTTCACCACAACCTGTTGTCAGAATAAGGGGTGCTTCGAATTCACAAGGACCAACAGAAAGAGACAAAGGTTCAGAAATCGGATTTCTAACCGGGGCGCCAGAAAAACCTACTGATACATTCGTTTCGCCAGACAAAGGTGTGCCAGGGAGTTTTGAGTGCATAATAGAACTCTTTGTAGCACCAGTATCCAACAGAAAAGGCTCTGACACACCTGATACAATCACCTCAACGTATGGTCCGCTCTGATCTACTGGAACTGAAACAACTCCCTCTCTTTGTCTATGGTTGTCCTAGCAATCGTTACCTTCCATATGCTCATCCTCTGCATAGTAATCATCAGCATAGTACTGAGCTGTCCTACCAGATGCGTTGTTCTGTTGATCGAACCTATTCATCGAATTTTGAGGCGGAAGGGAACGAGCGTTCTGGGGGAAGTTTCCACGTCCTCTACCTTTAGGTGCTTGCTGAACACCTCGACCTCTTGAGCCAGAAACACCATTTGTACGCTGTAACAAGACAGGGCAACTATTCTTATAATGACCCTCTTCTCAGCAATACGCACACTGATTGGGACCATATGGTAAACGTTGTTGGGAAAACTCATTTCTTTGCGAGCTTCCCGAATATTGCTGAGGCTGCTGATAATCACGCTGGCCATTAGTGCGGGTGGATAGGCTTGTTGCAGAAAGTTTGTAATTCCTTAGTCTTCTCATCCGCTTTCTCTAACTCATCTTTGCGCCTATTTTCGTAGTACTGGGCTGTAGCTAGAATCTGTGCTGACGTTGAAACAGCCCAAGCACTCTCAGAATCCTTCAACTTAGCACACAACTCGGGAAGCAAATTATGCACAAATTTGTCGACAAACAATCTCTGGCCACCCTCGGTAGCCATATCCTGACCACTATGATCTACAAAAGTCTCCTCAAACCGCGTGAAAAAGTCGGACACCATTTCATCTTTCTTCTGCTTACACGCAGACAACTTGTCCCAATTAACACGTAATTCGGGCATTAAAGTCTTCATATATGCAATAATCTTACCAGGAAGTTCGGTAATCAAATTGTCGGGCTTAGCGCTGCCTATTTGTCCATTATTGGCTTTTCTAAAATTAACCCATGTATCACCTAATTCAACCACATGATCTGTGTGACGAATCTTACTCCAAATAGGTTGTGGAACAACATTGCCAAACAACATGTCGATATCTGCCAAATTCATAATGCATGAACCCACAGTCTGAGTCAACTCTTTATAGTATCCTGCTGGATTGTTGTGCGGATCAGGCAAAGACTGCTTAATGGCTAAAACTTCAGCACGTTTCCAGGGGACATGTACCCAAACACGCTGAAAGTGCGCTGGCACGGCTAACATTCCAGCGTTAGCATCTGCCTGAACTGCTTCCTTCCACACCGGAGGGACCTCGCGCATCGGATACTGTCGCACCTTTTTCCTACCTGGTGCATCATGCTCAGATAGTGATCGAGAAGTTGTCCCCTTACTCCGATACGACAACAATGTATCAATCGCTCTCTCAACATCGGGACCTACGATCATGCCCTCTGCGAACTTGAACCGCACAAGGCACAACTCAGACCGATTGTACTCCAAATCATTTCCCTCCCAATCTTCACGGAGGAAAACACACATTTGCTCAAAAACATATCTCTGCTTCAATGCTTCCCATTGATGGAAGACTTCCATGACAGACTGTACATCATATCTTACAGTGTCGACAACCCATTTATGCGCTAATCGATTCAGTAATTCTCTTTCTCGATAGTCAGGCAGTTGGCTCCGCAATTGTCTTCGTTCCGTATTAGGGGTCGTTTTAAGCGACCCGAAGAATGGTGAGAGAATGTTAGTGACAGTGTTGGCCATTCTCTGTCGAACGGACGGAGAAGCTGACGGAAAGACAGGGGGAAAAACAGGTTGAGGTAAGGCCGAAGCAGAGGCAATAGCAGAGGGAGCGTTAGGAGAAATAGACGGTACAGTAGGCAAAGTCGTAGAGATCGGCGGTCCTTGAGGAGGCTGCACCAGAAGAGTAGGAGCCAGCGGAAGAGGGGCTGGCGGTTGTGGAAGAACTGGGGGCTGTACGGCGGGGTGTGGTATAACGAAACGTTGAGGAGGTGCAGTAGCATTTTGTGCATAGGGGGGTGGCGAACTCAATAAGTGGGACATTAAAGGATCCTTTTCAGGGTCTTTCTCTGTTTCCTGTCCTTTACGCGGCAAAATTGGGTAGCACTTATCTACAGCTAACTTCCTTGTCCTAAGCATTTGTTCGCTCTCCTGCTCTTCCTCATTATCCCTAAACGCAACAGCCGCTTGTACCATTGACATACCTCATTTATTTTTCTTCGCTAATTTTATTTCTTTCTGTTTGGCTTCCTTTCGCCATAGGCGTAAAGAGTCAAACATTGCCGGCCGGGCTTTCTTCTTAAACAGTTTAACTTCGAGGTTATCTAAGATTTCCGTGTCAAAGCTACCATATTGGGGCCATTTTAAAACACCATCTTTTCTGGTGTATTTGATCCATACTTCGTTATAGGCGATGGGACCTACGCCATGCTTCACGTATAATTCATAAGTTGGAGTTCCAATCGGAGGAACCGGACACGAGTCCTCCAATCGGGAATCCCTATCACAACCAAGACAAAACAAATTTCCAAGTCTGCTAAAACCAGGCATCTTCGCTCTCTAGTCTAGCTTCAAACTTCGGAGGATTTATCTAATACGATAGTCTCGCGAATACGCAAGTCCTTCGGTTTTGGCGCTTGCAAGTTCCAAACAAAGTGTATCCTCGAAGGGACACCAAACAAACCTAAGGACTGGGAGACGCTCCACTTATACTTAACTGAGGTATCGATGACGTCACCAGAAGACTCGTCTATCGTTTCGCTCTACCAAACATCAAGGGTCCAAATCAGGGCGATAGCCAGGGCAGCAGTCCTTTGTAGCCGTCGGGAAGCGGGGAACCTCGCAGCAAAGACTTTCGGACCATGTCGACATACAGGGGTCGATGAAGTGGCGGCCTTCCTCCAGAATTTTCACACAAAGCTCCTCACGAACCTCTGGCTTGGACCGGTACCGCTGGTATCGCCCCATGTTGGGCGCCAACTGAGGTACTGGGTTTTTCAGAACCAGTACCGAACCAGTAACCCAGCGGTGTCAGGGTGCACACCCAAAGACCTCGAGTACTTTCCTGATTTAGACCACAGAAACTCAGAGTCTTCTAGGTGAAGTCAAAGATCGAATTTATTGGCTGCAACCAAGTAACAGGTGTCCTAGAAGTACAACAACACTGTGTGTATATTCTCAGGAGACTGCTCAATCTTACAAAGCCAGCCTTCTCCTTTTATACAAAATATTGTGCTTGAGGCAAGCATTCCTAATTTTACAGCTTGACTATTCACATATTTTCATTACAAAGAAAAAGCGGAGTCATGATGAAAACTCACATTTCAGTTTGTCCAGCCTATAATTAATTACCCGGCAAGGCCCAGTATTTCCATCAGATATCGACGGACCCCTAATAAAAACGGGCACCTCCTCCTCGTAAAGCAAGTCATAAAGAAGGAAACAAGGACCTGTATGTGTAAGATTAGGCATGGTTCGTGTGCGATGAAAGGTTTATGACATGTTGCGCCTTGATACTAATCTCACTCGGCCACTGGGAATGGAACTGGCCGAGCAGGTTTGGCTTCAGGCAGTGGAGTCAGCTTGCCCAGGTCATAGAGGGGTTAGCAAAAGTGTATGTGTCCTTTAGACTCGTTTTTGGCCTCAGTCACTTGCCTATGTGAGGGCAATCACAAGATGGCTGCCGATCACAAAATGGAACCCGAGCGTTCAAGACGGAAACTCTGATTTAATGGTGATCCCATCACTCGAACACAGCGAAAATGCTCGTACATAGTATACTCGCCATTTCCGGTCTGCCTGTGTGTGTTCGCTGGTGTCTTTGTAGTTCTGAAAAATTACTAAAGTTCTTTAAACATTCACTGCACTTGAATGGTTTTTCTCCTGTGTGAGTTTGCTGATGACATTGAAGGATTGATAACTGACTAAAGTTCCTCACACATTCACTGCACTTGAATGGCTTTCCCCCTGTGTGTGCTCGCTAATGTCTTCGAAGGCTTGATAACTCACTAAAGTACTTTGCACATTCAGTGCACTTGAATGGTTTTTCCCCCGTGTGTGTTCGCTGATGACTTTGTAGGTCTGATAATCGACCATAGCTCTTCACACATTCACTGCATTTATATGGCTTTTCCCCCCGTATGTGTTCGCTGATGTCTTCGAAGGCTTGATAACTCACTAAAGCACTTTGCACATTCAGTGCACTTGAATGTTTTTTCCCCGTGTGTGTTCGCTGATGACTTCGAAGGTATGATAACTCACTAAAGCACTTTGCACATTCAGTGCACTTGAATGGTTTTCCCCCCGTGTGTGTTCCCTGATGACTTTGAAGGTGTGATAACTCACTAAAGCAGTTTGCACATTCAGAGCACTTGAATGGTTTTTCCCCGTGTGTTCGCTGATGGCTTTGAAGCACTGATAATCGACTAAAGCTCTTTACACATTCACTGCAATAAATGGCTTTTTCCCATGTGTGTTTGCTGATGACTCTGAAGATGTGATAACCGATTAAAGCTCTTTACACATTCACTGCACTTGAATGGCTTTTCGCCTGTGTGTGTTCACTGGTGTCTTTGTAGTTCTGATAAATTACTAAAGTTCTTTTCACATTCACTGCACTTGAATGGGTTTTCTCCTGTGTGAGTTTGCTGATGACTTTGAAGGCTTGATAACTGACTAAAGCTCTTCACACATTCAGGGCACTTGAATGGTTTTTCCCCTGTGTGTGTCCGCTGATGAATTTGGAGGTTTTATAAGTGATTAAAGCTCTTTACACATTCACTGCACTTGAAAGGTTTGTGTCCTGTGTAGGTTTGCTGATGAAGCTTGAGTAGTGATGACAAACTAAAGCTCTCGCTGCATGTGTATGATTCTTCTTTCTTGGTTAGTGTCTGTTGGTCAGGTATATGTTTATCTACATCCCTTGACTGTATTACCTGATGGGCCTACATGGCTGATAAAGCACCTGTGTTTTTCTCACACATTTTATATGTGTGCAGTATTTTACACATTTTATTTCTGTTTTAACAATAAAATGCAATAGCCACCAAACATTTCGCACACTCCTAATACCTAGAAGGTGTCTTTGTAGGCGATTGTGCCTTTAGATTGGACTATGGCTATGCACGCTTGCGGGTAAAAATGTATCTTCCTTTTGGCTGGTGCAAATTCGGACAGTCGGTTGTATTGTAGATACAAGAACTCTTCTTTCCTTTACCCGTCAGTTGTCTGGCTCCACTCTGTTGTGCTTTTCTCTGGCTGTTGTGAGTTAACCAGAAAGAGTTTACAATTCACCTAGAGTACTAAATGATGGCTTGACATTATATTAGAAAACAGAGCTCTGCGGTAATCGCATCATACCGATCCCATGATCAAAGCTGGTGTTGGACACTTGTTTATACAGGAGGTGGTTGGTTATTGTTGTTGCCTTAATTTTGTAGAGGTCATTTCTTCATCTCGTGGCGTGGAGGTGCACAGCTCAGCCTCTTACAATCACTGAACTGCCCTTAATGCTTCATCCGGGATCTGTCTGTTTGTGTGCAGGTTCCTCTATCGCCGACTGTGCTGATGTTTTGCTGAATACTGTAGCTCATTATGTCTGCTATTATTGAAGATTTACAGCATTAGCTTCTTTATTGAAGGTCATTTCATACATTCAAGGATGGTTTTCTGTTGGATGTAAAGATATTTAACATTACTAATTGAAACATAATGGAATGAGAATTCACAATGTTTAACTGGTTGTAAAAGACATTTCGGCGGAGATTTACCAAATCTCACTCAATGCAGCGCAGCCCCCCCCCCGCGCGAGGCTGGGCTGCATTGTGCAACAGGGAGGGAGAAGGAGAGGACCATATTTTCAAAGATATGGCTGCCTCCTTCCCTTTCCCTTGCGCCGGCACTGATTACAGCGGCCCTGCACCATGCACACACCTTAGCATCAGAGCGACAAGTTGTGTGTGAGTCCAACATAGGTTTTGTACAGGAAGGACACCCTTCCTGTACAAATACTATGCCTAGACACGAGGGAAGGCTTTTCCCATTTTGTATACGTGTGGCACAGTACAGCACGCATGCAAAGTTAGAAAAGGAAGGAGAAATGAAAGCATTTCTCCTTCCTTGTACCTAGTTTAAAAGGGTGCACTTTTCTCATGCTAAACCCAATCTACTGTATTTGGTAAATTGGGTTTAGCGTGAGATACCTTGGGTGGTTGCACAGGAACACCCATGAACCACCCTTGCCAGGTCCCCATGGCGCAAAGTAATGCGACGCAGTGCTATGCACTGCTTCATATTAATTTTACGTTATTTGCTTGAAAATAAATTAGGAAAAATGGGTTTTGCGCTGTTTTTTGCCACTTTTGTGACGAAAACACTGCACAAAATGTTAGTAAATCTCCCCCTTCTTCTTTAGCACCTTTGAAACTTAGCAAGGAATATTTCATCATACACAGATATTTAACACAAAATTCTGTTGATCAGGTGACATCTTATTAATGTCTGAAAAGAAGGTGATTTACCAGTGTTTACAGAGTAACTTAGCAAAGTAAGGATGCTCACGGAGCACCCAAGTGGTTAGCAGTATAGCTTAAGATAGACGCATACGGTCAAGATTTCATTTAAACAACAATAGATTTTAGAAAAAGAGATAGATCAGGCTGGGCTGAAAAATGTCCAGTAAATCTTTACGAAGTATACAACAAAAGTAACTCCATTCACACACTTCTTCTCGTTAATTTCCTATTCACTTAAGATCATCTCAAATACCAACACTTGTCTTTACTTCGCTGTTCATAAGTCACCTTTGACACTTTCAACAGCTCCCTTGGTTCAAGCATTTCTGGTTTCTTCTAACCTGGAAGATTGGAACATTATTGTGTGTTGAGGGGGGTTTCCTATCGCCATAACATCTGTCCATCTCCCTGAAACTAGTGCAGCTTACAGCACCCGGTTCTGGCCCTGAAAGACAATTTTAATAAGCAAGTCTTTAGTTCTTCCTAAAGCAGATAAAGTTCTGTAAGATGCAGCTCCTTCCGAGGCTTTTGTGTCAAACAGAGCGAGGAGTTCACTGTAAGGCCCATCCTTTACATTATACACGCAGATAAGGCAAACAAACGTTGATTCATATCATTTAATATTAAACTATATCAGTCATTTAGTACTTATAGAGAATCCATCGGAACCGATAATTTACCTGACATATCCCTGCAGCAGATGTGTGCATATTACTCCTTATCCCCCCTTTTCCACCATTACATAGCATTTGGCATGACGTTGTCCGTTTGGGGCCCAGGAGGCTATTTCTGACCGGATGGGAACTTGGCAGAGCGGAAGGAGGTGTCAATAATCTACAGGTGATGCAGCATTTCTACCTTTCCATATTTCTCATATTCAAGGTTACCCAATTTCCTGTCTTTCTGCCCCCATACTGCCCTCTGGCTGCACACTCACTCTGTGGGGTACATCAGAAGTCAGATAATGGCCTGATAGTCACAAAGTCATGGATCTCACTTCTTCTACATTACTTATTGCTGTCATAGGGCCTAGTTTAGAGTTTGTCAAACAGATTATTGCCTCAAAACTAGGGGTGGGTGAAGAATTCTGCTCTGCCGGCAGAGCTCGCAAAGTTATCCAAAAAACTCCATGAAGTGATGCAGAACAGAGTTTTTTTTGTCAAGCGGTTCGCCAACAGTAAGGTGAGAAAAAATAACATGCTACACCGCGAGGCGAAATTTCTCATTACGGGAGGTCACTGCAGGTCCCGACCACTCAAGTGTTTAAATCTGCCATTCTCGTTGATGAAGCTGCCAATCAAGTAGAATGTAAATTCGAGCGGCAGAAAGAAGCAGCGCCCTCTGGCACTACGCATAGTGCCATTTATGCTGATTTTACAGTGCGGGAAAAACTCCTGGCACTAGAAATCAGTGCGAGCAGTGCAACTTAACAAACTCTGCCACTTGCGGAAGTCCGTGCAGTGCGGCTGAGTTTCTCTGGCACTTTGTGGAGTTCCGCGGAGTAAAAACTCTGCGACCTACACCAAACGTGACAGATATCCTGTCTGCCTAATTATAATTGCCACAGGATGTAATGCATTTTAATGGGGCGGGAAGGATACGTCTTCACATTTGTGATGGAATAAACCATCCGCTGAAATCTAATCAGACCTTTGGTGTACATTGTGTCCAGTGTGGCTAGCTGGACTTGAAGGATCTTGCGGTTTGTGGGTCTCTCACTGCTTTGAGGTCACCGCTAGGCAGAACTTCTGTTAGCTGCGCTTTGGGCAGATCTTCCTTCTGTTTGATTGATTCAGATGCTCCGTCCATCACCACCCCCTTTTGTACCGCTTTTGGCCGCCATAAGTGTGGCAGGGTATGCACAGACGTAAGTCCCTTGCTCACTTTGCCACTGGATTCAAGCAAGCTGGGCTGAAGACGGCTGGAATGCCAGAAACCGGTCCTCGGAAGCTTGTTTCCGGTCCAGGGAAGACATGGCTTGGCAGTTCGGGCTGGACTGTTCCCATGAGGCACAGGGTCAGACTGATTTGCATATAGCCATGTCTGAACTGAGGTGGCAGAGTGGGCTAAAGAACGGTGATGGATTAAACCCAGATCTTTTGACTGGGTGTGAGTGTTTGATTGATTCAGATGCTCCGTCCATCACCACCCCCTTTTGTACCAGATCTTCCTTCTAGGCAGGGGCTTCAGTCAGCGGCACCTTGTGCAGATCTTCCTTCCAGGCAGGACCTCTGTCAGCTGCGCCTTGTGCAGATCTTCCTTCCAGGCAGGACCTCTGTCAGCTGCGCCTTGTGCAGATCTTCCTTTCAGGCTGCAGCTTCTGTCAGCTGTGCCTTGTGCAGATCTTCCTTCCAGGCAGAACTTCTGTCAGCTGCGCCATGTGCAGATCTTCCTTCGATATAGGGGCTTCTGTCAGCTGCGCCTTGTGCAGATCTTCCTTCGATATAGGAGCTTCTCTCAGCTGTGCCTTGTGCAGATCTTCCTTCCAGGCAGGACTTCTCTCAGCTGTGCCTTCCGCAGATCTTCCTTCCAGGCAGGGACTTCTGTCAGCTGTGCCCTCTGCAGATCTTCCTTCCAGGCAGGGACTTCTGTCAGCAGGGCATTGTGCTGATTTTTGATTTCCCTGTATTACATAAGGATGTAGTTTTGGGAGGTGTCTGGCTCCACTCCCCTTTTTTTTATGTGTTGTTAGCGTTTGACATTTCTTTTCTTTATCTCTGTTACTAGTAGCTGATACTTCACCAGGGAGCATGTGAAGGTCGCAGGGATCGCTGTTCCCTAATTTGGTTTATACTTTGCCTTCCCATTATCTTTTAAACTTGCTAATATTGTGCTGAGTAGTACTATGGTTTCGTACATGCTTCTCCAGCACAACCCCGGATGTTGTGCTACAAAGAGAGAGCTACAGCTTGCAGAAGTTGCGCATAAGGCAAGCTCGTCTATGCCCGTTCATGTTCAGGCTGTGCTAATCGCCTGTCCTCCTGTTGCTATCACCCCCATCCGGCTATTCATATCCGCTACTCATGGGATGAGCTGCTCGCTTTTAAACCTTTAGGTAAGACTTGTTTAGGCCCTACTTTGATTCCGTCTGATA
This sequence comes from Lissotriton vulgaris, assembly GCF_964263255.1. Classification (NCBI taxonomy): domain Eukaryota; kingdom Metazoa; phylum Chordata; class Amphibia; order Caudata; family Salamandridae; genus Lissotriton; species Lissotriton vulgaris. The sequence continues at coordinate 148,160 of NW_028245439.1, forward strand.
CTATAGCCGAGAATAGTTGCCGAGATTGTAAGCTCACTCTGAGCACCTCCAGGATTGTCGCACTTATCTCTCCTGCAACGCATGTCTTCAGGTTACCCACTCCACAGAGAGAAATCAGAGGCATGTTTATTAATGCATGGTCTCTGACAGAGAGTACATCCTATTTTGCGGACTTTCAAGAAGCTTGTGCACTGGATTTTGTTTTCATTACTGAGACCTGAGCATATGCTTAATCCGACCCAGATCTAATTGTTCCGACATCCCTGTTTTTTCCAAATTTCAGGCTTGATCATTTGGGGAAAGGGGCGGTGGGTTAACAATCATTTACAGGGACAACCTCATTGCCTCCTTTGAGACTTCACCGTCCGCATCTGATTATGAAGCGCTTGCATATAAAATTCCTCTTTCTAAGCGTTACGCCTTCAATGGGGTACTTATTTACCAACCCCCACACCCTAGGACTTAAATAGTAACAATCAGCTCTAGGACATTAAACCCAATTCCCTCGATTTCACTCTACTTGGTGACTTCAATTTCCATCTTGAAAATTCTGCGGATAAAGATAGGATCGATCTCTCAGACCCTGGGTCAAGTCTCGGTCTCACCCCGTTAGTGACGGCTCTGACACACCCAGCCGGGCCACTTATTAGATGGTATTTTCTCAGACAATCCCTCTCTTCAAGTCACTACTGCACGTCCACTTATCTGGTCAGACCATCGTGCAGGTATGCTTCAACTGAATTTGGAAGCGGATGTTCTCACTGTTCATCCTCAGCCACTGGGGTCCTAATGACGCTCCTGGCAGTGGGGATGCTGGCTTTGATGATGGAAATTTTGTCCAAGAAGAAATTATTCAAGGAGTTACATAGCTCTTGAGTGAGTGCCTGGCTGGGCAATATTTTCTCGTCATTACACAGGTCGTTCACAATCGTGAAGATCTCCTTAGGTTTGTTGTGGGCATTTAATACTCTAGCTGAGAAGTAGGCCGCTTTGGTTTCCAGTATGGCTTTTTTATACTTTCTATGAGCTAGCGAAAACTGCAATTTGTCTTCTATGGAGTATCTTAGCCTCCATTTTCTCTTTTTTTGACGGAGCTCGAGTTTTTGATATTTCAGTTCGGTGGTAATCCATTTATGGGTGTCTGAGTGGCGAGCACGAGAAAATTTTGTAGATGGAGCAAGTACATTGCTTGCTGACAATAGCCAATCCGAGATGTTCTCTTCCATGGAATTGACATCAGAGTTAAAAATAGGTAATGATCTAGCCAAAGTATTAAAAATTCCAATTTATCAAGGGTTCTCCACTTTCTTATCATACCTCCCGCCACTGTGGGGGTCTTGATCTTACGGTTGATAGTGGCTGTCAATTTTATCAAGTAATGATCTTACCATATACATGGTGAGATTATGGGCACCAACAGTATAAAGTTATAGGACCAGATTTGGTCCAAGGTATGTCCCTTTTCGTGGGTAGGGGAGGATAAGTGCTGGACCATGTTCAGGTTAGAAAGAAGTTTAGAAAGTTCTGCGGCATGTGGCCCGCCAAGGGTGTCGTTGAACCAGTAGTTCAAGTCGCCAATAAGTAGAACCTTAGCGTGGTTTATAACAAGGTTGGCCATTTGTTCACTCAGGGAGAGAGGGAAGGTCCGCATTGTCTGTGGGGGGTCGATAAATAAGCACTAGTACAAAAGATACAGTGTTAGCGTCAAGTTGGATAACAATATTCTCTACCTCCGGGAGATCAAGGGAGGTCATGGTGATGAACTTATGGTTTTTATGTGTAATGGCGGCAACACCGCCACCCGTCTTCCCTACGTGCCAATTGACAGACAGGATATAATAATCTGAGGGGAGTGCCGCTAAGATGTCTGGCGTAGAGTCCAGGGTTAACCAGGTTTCAGTGACCAAAAGGACATCGGATATTTCCGAGTTAAGCAACAGAAAAATGTCAAGTTGGTGTTTGACCAGGGAGCGAGTGTTGAGATAAAGGATATGTGGGGCGATTTGGTTAAGTTTTATGGGATCGGTGATAGGGGGGTAGTGGGTAATGGGGGAAGGTAAGGTGACATGGCCCGTCTGAGTTTGAAGGATACCGTTAGCCAAAATACGATTATAAACAACAGGGTCTAAGGGGGGGCACGATTGTGCTAGTGATCTTAGTGCCTTACAGGAATAGTTGGTGATTTGGCCATAGTTCATGGCCCCTGGGCCGGTACAGGCACGGACGGGTGCATACGGGCTTATGAACAACTACAGTGCATCAAACTGTGACTATGACATTGGCCTATCAAAACATTTGAATTCTGCATTTGTTCTTCTCGTTAGGTGTTGATCCTAGAACATATAGGTCGATGGGTTTCAGGCTTGTGTTTATGCACGCTTCAGGACTTTGCGGAACGAATGGTCACCCAAACATCACACCATGTTGAGGAGGCCATTGCGGTGAGAGTGGGTTGCTTAAAATGGAGCGCCATGATAAAAGAACTGTTCGAAGAAGCACTGGGGTTACCAGTTTCTCAAAAGGGCATGTCCTCTGGTTAGATAGCTGTCCAGAGGGCCAGAGACCTGGGCGGGGCCATCAATGTAAACAATGGCCCGGAGCCGCCATGGCTAATTTATAACTCATGGGTCAGTTTGCTTGTGTGGTGGCGGCAAAGAATCGTAGTATGCTGATATGGGTGAGTTGGGTTACCAACACAATACACAAACTGGCATGTGGACACTCACTACGGGATCCTTGCTGCCTGACAGCTCCTTTCACCCAGCACCAAACAAGCAGGACTTTTATACCTGAGATGTGTGCGCCCTGCCAGGCTGTTCCAGTTGAGCTGGCATCACAGAGCTACACTAGATGAGTGCGAGCAATGGAGCAGACCACCCGAGGGTGCGACAAACCTGGAGGTTCCTGGTGACAAAGAGTAATTTTTTAAAAGATTACTGTGAGGGTGTTACCAGTACTTCTGGAATGCAGTATTTTTATGGAAACCAAAAAAAAAGGTTAACACTAGCTACAGAATGATTGTGGTTACTAAAAATTTAACATCTGATAGCACAGTAAGCATTTACACGTTCTCTCTTTTTGCAAATTATGCACGACTGATCTTATACTTTCTACAGCCCATCCTATAATTTGTGTAGCGTATTTTATACCTTATGTATTTCTTTCTTTTTACCATTGGCTTTCCTATTCTAAGTACTGTCTATCAAAGGCCGGGACGTCATAGCACTGTAAATATACAATTCACTATTCCCTGGTGCACCAACCAGGATTCAAATTAGCGACCCTCCAGTGTGAGACGAAGATATCAGAAATTATAACACTAAGCAATTGACCACTTCATACAGAATAGTTTAACTTGCATTTTCTCTTCATTTTAGATGTGTATATTACATTACAATTCCTCCCGCTCGGACCTCATTTACACGACCCTCGTCCAGCTCAAAGTTCTGCTGCAGTATATTGTGATTTTACAAATGAAGGCTAAAATAAATAAATGTAAATATCAGAGGGCAATTGTTTTAGGGGAAGACAACAATATAGATTCGCTGAGCCCTGCTTGGTCACCCTATACCTCACCTTGGCCAAAGCCCGTGCACCCTTGCCTTGAGCGACGGAACTGCAAGTGGAGAAGTGTGGCTCAGGGGTTAGAGGCGGCAGACCTGGAAGCTGAGATCGGTCCTGGACCAGGGTTCAATTCCCCGCCTCGGCGGGTCTTGGGCTAAAAATTCCACGGACTCGATAATTCTCGCCCCGGTGCCTTCTCGACTCACGGGTTCACACTCTGCGACTCTGGGCAGTAGCTTGCTTAATCTCCACAACGGCCCCTCGCGGCGGGATGCCTGACTTTCACCTTGTGGATACCCTGCTATCTCACAGGGGAATATCAGGACGGGTTCCCTAAGCAAGCGCCGGGACACCCACTGCGGGTAGCTGTGCGCTATATAAGCTCAACTACATTTACATTTACATTTACTCTGGTATCCTCATTTTATTTTGTCCTCAGCACAGAGAAGATACTGTGTGCACACTGCATGACTAGGCCCAAAATCAACCCTAAGAACCAGAGTCTGGCTCAGGGGATGTAGACAGACACTAAAAGCACACTGTTGGTGGGGCAAAGACTACTTTCTGTATCCCTGGCTACGTACAGTGAGTAGTGGTGGCAGCGTACCACGCTCTTAGAGGTCACCAGCTGAACTGGTCATTTTACTTGTCAGAGGGTGGCTGCAATGCCTACAGGGCATTGAGTAAAGTTTCATTTACGTGTTATGACCCGACTCTGCATTGGCATCTCCGTTTGAATTTTGAGACGTGTATTTATAATATAAGGCAGCAGAACTCTATATTGTTTACACATGTGCATGCATGTTGTTACCAGTTGCATCCATGTTCGATTCCCCATCATCTAACATGGCACAAGATGGGCAACATTGTCAGCAATCCAGACGAAAAGGGTGTAACTTTGGACATAAGGGTGGAGGGATGGAGTCAGAAACGCCTTTTAGAAGGTTCACACTTACTGTGCTCATCACTGCCTGCGTGAGCAGCAATCACCCTGCACAAAGTCCTTCTTCATGCTGCAGAAGAAAATAGACGATGAAATGCAACCAGGGAAACCAGTAAACCCAGACAGGGAATAAGATTTCAGGGTCTGAAAATGCCAAAGAAAAGTGGGTCGCAAACCTATTGGCTTTGTTGTAACTCAAGTTGCTTTATTGCCCGACACAAAGAGCTGCGGTTTCAAGATAAGTATCACTGATCGTGACTCCCCTGTAGGCGAGGGCACATTGCCTGGTTTCTGCAAGTCTTCTGGGATGAAAATTTCCCTGGGCAGTGACCCTGTGAGCTGCCTGTCTGATGAGAGGGAAGAGGAGAGAGCCTTGTCCGGCAGAAGTCTGCCTGCCCTTTGAGGAGGACCAGCAGCAGAGCCCGTTGTGAGGAACAGCCCAGAAGGAACAGAGGAAATGTGGCAGAGTGCCAAGAAGTCCTGTGAAGTGCCCAGGGTCCCCCAGTCTCCCTGACTAAGCAAGTCTGTGAAGAGGTTGTGTCTCACTTGCCAGTGTCAACTGCTAAATATAAAAAGCTAATTCGGAGACCGCAGAGGGTAAGATGCAGACAACCACTGCTGACTCTACCGTTGTTGCACTCCTTCGATAACACCAGCACCTCAGACCCAAGAAGGAGACCCTTCCACCGCGACTACTCGACCTTCCGCCATGACTTCGGGGGCAGACATCTCAATGTGTCTTCATGGAGACACTGTCACACCAGCGAGCTGCCCATGGAGAGGAAATCAAAGAGACAGCGATGGGTTGTCCCTTTGCCCCAGAGCTGGCTGTGTTATTCATGGCCAAATTTAAGGAGAAGTTTATCTATGATAGCAATCCATTTGTGCATCATATCCGAAAATGGTTTCGGTTTATTGACGGCATTTTTGCATTTGGGATGGACAAGATGATATCTTAAATTTGTTTATTGAATGGTTGAATGGCAGATCATTAGATATACAATTCTGTGTGTCCAGTCGCCAGTCATCTATCACATTTTTGGATGGAAGGGTCTTTGGCCACAATGGCCGATTATGAACTACATTGTTTACCAAATCAATGGTTAGGAACAATGCCCTGCATTATACATCCATCTGTTGTTTTTGCATTTGTCACCCTGAGTGAGACGGGTATGCTCAGACGTGAGTCCTGTGCTCTCCATGCCACTGGAATCAAGCTATTCTGGCTGATGAGGGCTGAAAGCCCGAAACCGGTCCTAGGATGCTTGTTTCCAGTCCAGGGAGGACCTGGCTTGGCAGTTTGGGCTGGACTGTTCCCATGGGGCACGGCTAGGTTCAAACTGGAATGGCACGGTGAGCAAAAAAACGATGGATTTAGGCCCAGATCTCTGTACTGGGGTGAATGTATGACATTGTTCTGCATTCGGTCCATCAACTGTTGTTTTTGCATTTGTCACCCCGAGTGGGATGTCATGCTGAGCAAAAAAACCATGGATTTAGGCCCAGATCTCTGTACTGGGGTGAATGAATGACATTGTTCTGCATGAGGGCTGAAAGCCCAAAACCGGTCCAAGGATGCTTGTTTCCAGTCCAGGGAGGACCTGGCTTGGCAGTTCGGGCTGGACTGTTCCCATTGGCACAGGTTCAAGACTGATTTGCATATGGCTAGGTTCAAACTGAAATGGCATGGTGAGCATAAAAAGGATGGATTTAGGCCCGGATCTCTGTACTGCGGTGAATGTATGACATTGTTCTGCATTCTGTCCATCAACTGTTGTTTTTGCATTTGTCACCCCGAGTGGGACGGGTATGCTCAGATGTGAGTCCTGTGCTCTCCATGCCATTGGAATCAAGCTATCCTGGCTGATGAGGGTTGAAAGCTGGTCCACTCTATACGTCGGTTCCGACTGATCCGTGTAAACCCAATCGTTCACCACTTGCAACTGCAATGCCCAATAATAAAGCTTGACGTCTGGGAGGGCCAGCCCCCCATCGTAAACTCCCCTTGCCAACTTGCGGAGTGCTATCCTAGGTTTGCCCCATCCCAGAGGAGTGTCCGCTGAGCTGGTATTCGAGCAAATATTTCATTTGAATCGGATATGGCGTATTTTGCAGGATGTAGAGCAAACGCGGCAGAGCCAGCATTTCAAACAATGCTGCCCGGCCCATGAGGCAGAGCGTCAGCTTCCTCCAATGGCTCACGTCAGCTCGGAGGCGCGCCAGGTGCGGTTTTATATTCCTGGCGAAGAACTCTGCCCTGTCCCTTGTGATGTGCACCCCAAGGTATTTAAAGACATTTAAGGCACTGGATGCGGGACATCCGGCCGGAATCCTCGGGAGAGGTCCCGAGAGTGGAAAGATAACGGGCTTCACCCAGTTGATGGTATATCCCGAGTAGCTGCCAAACAATTAAAAAAGGTGCATGGCCCATGCTGTCGACTGGTACGGCCTGGCCACATATAGCACAATATCGTCAGCGTATAAGGAAATACGCTCCTCCCAGTCATCGTTCAATGACAAGCCACAAAACGACACGTCCCTCCTTATCCAGTGAGCCAACGGCTCCAGAGCTAGCGCAAATAGGAAAAGGACAAAGGGCACCCTTGTCTCGTGCCCCTCCTCAGGGGGAAAACCCTGGACACCGCACCATTGACTCGCACTCTAGCCACCGGTTGCTCATATAAAAGCCGTACCCAGCTGCAGAACTTCGGACCGAACCCCAGTCGCTGAAGCACCATGAACAAATAGGGCCACTCGATACTATCAAATGCCATTGAGGCGTCCAGCACCATCAATGCTGTCTGAGCGGACCCCACATCCTCTGTCATATAAAGCACTCTGCAGAGGCGGCGTAAATTGTTTCGGGTACTCCTATAAACCCAGACTGATTGACGTGAACCAGGTCGGGCAGAACTACTAAGAGTTCTTCTGCTAAAGCCTTCGCTAGGACCTTTGCCTCAACATTATGTAAAGAGTTTGGGCGATAGGACGAACAATGATCAGCAGGCTTCCCTGCTTTGTGAATCACAGCGATCGTGGCCTTCCGTTGGTCGGGTGGAAGCAGTCCTATTTCCCGCGCTTCAAGATACATCTTGAGGAGAGGGCTGGTAACAATGTTGGCCTGGCACTTGAAGAGCTCTACCGGGAGTCCGTTCAGCCCCTGCGCCTTCCTACATTGGAGGGAATTAAGGACCTGTCTATGTCATGCCCTGTAAGGTCTGCCTCTAGACAGTCTCTTTGTTCTTGGGATAGGGTAGGCAGCGCAAAATCCTGTAAAAATTCTGGGCAGTCTTGTTCCGAATGGGTGCAGACCGGGGTATAAACCTCTGCAAAGTAGTACGCGAAGGCTTTCGTTATATCTGCGCTACGTGAGGCTACCAAGCCTGCCTTGTCCCTTACTTCTGCCACCCATGAACGCTCCCTGTCTCACCGCTCGAGCCACGCCATGAGCTTGAGGGCTTTATCCCCCACGTCATAGATCCTATGTTGCATGGCCAAGGAGTAGGTGCGCGCTTCGCTCTCAGCCAGGGCCCTGAGCTCCTTCTGCTTAAGTGTCAGTGAAAGCCGGAGATCGTCGGAAGGCGCAATTCCCGCTTCTTGGTCCATCTTTCCTATCTCATCCTCCAATTGACTGATCTGAAGAGAATGCCTTGAGGAGATGAACCAACGTTTCGTAGAGAGAGGATATTCCCCTAGCATTCTTCACAAGGCCAAAAAGAGAATTGAGCGGGTCAAGAGGGGAGAAACTCTCAAACCTAAACCAATTAATAAAGGGGACCAAAAAGACAATATCCGCATGGTCACTGACTTTAATGAATTTAGCCATGTCATACGTAGGAGCCTCAAGAGACATTGGAGCATCCTTACTGCGGACAAGACTCTTACCAATTATGTGACTAGACAACCTCAGATTACATTTAGGAGAGGTAGGACTTTGCGCAACAGACTCAGCCCTACAGTTCCTAGAACACTAAAAACCAACTCATGGCTAACCGTTCAGAATAAGGGTTTTTTCAAATGTGGATTCTGTGGAATATGCAGGTGGGCTAAACAAACATAAGATGAAAAACTTCAAGGGTTGTGACAATAAATCCTATGACATTCGCATGAACATTAATTGCTTAACCAAATTTGTGGTATACATCATCGAATGTAAGTGTGGACTCCAGTATGTGGGTAGTACCATTAGGAGCTTGAAAGTGAGAATTGGGGAACATGTTAGAGCGTTACTACAACAGGATGCTAGATATCCAGTGGCAATTCACGCTGGTATTTGCCAAGCTCAAGGCCCCAAAAAAGAATTTGTCTTTTTCTGAATTGATCACATCCCTAATGACACCAGAGGGGGTAACAGAGAGCTTCGCCTTAGACGAGCTGAAGCATTTTGGATCATGAGACTTCATACAGTGGGACGGGGACTTAACTGTGACCCTGAGATGCAATTTTTCTTGGGGGACTGATGTACTATTATGGGTCTAAAATATAGTCACTAGGGGCACCTCATAGTCCTTCATCTCACCTTGTCCTTTCTACTTTGATTCATATTCTGCAACAAGACTTGGTTAGAGTGGTGAGGTGCCGGGTTTTTAGAGACCCGGTGGTGCCAGGGGATCACACCAGAAGACCTCTGAGTTCTCCCTGTTCTGGACTTACAGAAACACAGAGTCTTCTAGTTGAAGTCAGTGATCGAGTTTTATTGGCTGCAACCAAGTAACATGCGTCCTAGAAGTACGACAACACGGGCCATAAGTTCTCAGGAGACTGTTCGTTTTTACAGAACCAGCCTTCTCCTTATATACAGAAATAACAGCTGTAGGCAAGAATTCTTGAGTTTATGATATGGCTATACAAATATTTCTGCAATAATACAAAGAGCGAAGTCATGCTGGTCAGCACATATTTTAGATGTCCAGTTGGTGATGGATTACCCCGTCAGATCCAGAACTCCCATCAGATATCGATGAAACACCAATAAGGTTGGGCACCCCCCCATCATAAAACGGGTTGTAAACAAGAATCATGGACAGGTGTAAGTGTATGGAAAACAGGGTCTGTATGTAGTGGATGGTTTATGACATGTTGTGCCTTGATGATATCTTGTTCGGCCACTGGGCGAGGAGCTGCCCAAACAGGCTTGGCTGGAGGCGGTGGAGGCAGCTTCGGCCAGGTCATGGGGAAGTCAGCTACAAAGGACGTGTCCTTTTAGATCAAGCTCGGCTTTAATCAATTGACTTATATGAAGGCAAGCCATAAGATGGATGCCGTTTACAAAATGGAGCCTGAGGGTTCGGGACGGAAACTACGATTTAAGGGTGTTAGCATCACTCAATCGTGACGCAAATGCATGGGGATAATGCCCTAATCATTACCGGTTCGTAGATACCAAATTCGTCATGGTACGATGATATTTTATGACACGAGTGTTGGACCTCGATATCTGTAAAACGGCGGGGTCCGGATTTGCAGTACCACAGTGGATACTGGAATTGATCATTTGTTTTTAAAAAAGAGGGGGGAACTTAGAGTAAAAACATTTGTTTTTCGACTTGTTCCTCTAACATAAGGGATTACTCTGTTCTCCACCCATTTCGTCATTCGACTCTCTCTCTATATTCACTAAATATCCTGGACGTAGAGTGGATGTTGTAACACTCATACGTTACGTGGTCTGTATTAGGACTTATGTTATGTGTTACGTTACCACTTACCGTTTTTTATGTGGTCTGAATAATGACATATTATATGTGTCACGCTGTTACTTACTGTTACGTTTTGACTTCACTAATTATTGTCACACTCTATAGAATTGACCTTGTTTCCTTTTCACCTTCTCTTTAGATATCCCTTATTTGTCTTTCATTATTGTGCTTTATAACTGTCTTTTCCTTTACATCTTTCTTTTGTTATTCTCTATACCTTCCCTGTCCCTCTTTCCTTGCAGTTCACTGGGACTGTTTGGAGGCTGCTATTGGTGGCCTTTGTAAGTGCATGAGCACTCTGGAATTTATAGTCGTATGATGGCTGTTTTTCCAGTGTGAACCCTTCAAATTTTATCCCCTTCCTTTTAATTTTTCAATCGGGACCACACATTTCCCCAGTTAAACTTGTGGGACGCCGTACTCCGCAAACGTCATGATAGTCTTTTTTTCTATCGTGCCATTCCCTAACGGAGGTTCGCAGTCTAGACTTTTTTCACTTGTGGAGGCTTTATTTGTATCCTTCCGGGTTAGTTAGAGCTACTTCCGGGTCGGGGACGCGAACAGTATCTCTTTTTTACTTGGCAGACCTTTAAGTCCGAATCCTTGGGATACTGCTTTATTGACACGAGCAGCTAGCACTACTGGGACCGATCTATTAACAGATCGCGCTCTTTGTTTTATTTCCAGAACCTGGACATCAAACATACCCGTGTGTTACACTGTGAATAGTTTCCTTCACTCCACGACTTGGACCATGGATTGGTTTTTTTGACATACTTATTGAAGTTTGGCGTCCCCCCTTCTTTACAGATTGAATTATACAACGTTATCTGGTAAGAGACGACCTTTTATGAGTTAGAGTATAACCGAGAACAGCTTAGTTCATGTACCCCATTTCAGGTTACCTTATCGTAATAAATTGGGCTTTGTCAGCAACGACTTTTGTTTATTTTTAGAGTTCTGACATACCTCTATAGTTACCTTGAGATTCGGTGTCTTATTGGATACATCCTGGATCTTACTGGACTAGATATGTTTGTGTTTAATTTGTGTACTTGGCTGAAATTTAGCTCTTAGATAATTTGTTGTGTTCAACTTCCCATGCAAAAAGTATTTTCTATGCCTAATTTGGGGCATCTAATTAATTTTACAGAACTACAAACGCCGTCGTTCTCCTACTAATAGGTTACCCTGCCGGGTGGGTTGGAATCATCACCGGACTAGGGGTAAGAATCTTTATTTAGTCTTTTCCCCTTCAGTTGGGATCTCTCTTACTTTAGCTCTCCGTTACCCTACTTAACCACTACCTTTTCTGTTTCTTCCTTCACTCTTGCTTACTTATCTCTGTATACATAGCCCTTACAGATAAGGATCCAGCCATTGAGGTAGTTCTTTATTATCCTCTTTTTATCATCCTGTTTAACGCATTGCACTGATGGGATTGCATGCAGTGGATTTATCACGCCTTTGTTGTCTCTTACTTGCTTCAACGTAGGTTATTAATACCATCTGACTTTGCTCATGTACGCACAATATCTCCCTTTTTCAATTTAATACTGTAGGTATTCATGTGAGATTGACCATGAAAATGTTTCTTATATTCAGAAGTTAGCACGGGTGTCTCTCTACTGTTTTTGTGATCTCATTGATGATTACATGTACTATTATTGTTTTATCTACCATGTATTTATTAAGACTTTATGTAATATAAGTAAACTTCTTTTATAACTTGATTTTAGTTTCACCCTTGGGTTCCACATGAGGAGTGTTATCTTTTGGCATGAGGATATGTCACATTTATATTGACACATTGATTACAAACTACCTTGGTAGTATAGTGATTATAGATCACTTGTTTTTCTGTATTTTTCCAGCCCTGAGGAGTTATAGTGTCTAGATGTGTATAGACCTATAACGAAACACGTGTCGGCTGGCTGTGAATTTCCACTGGAGTGACGATCAAATAAAGGAGATATCCATCAATCAACCTACGTTGGACTTTTGTTACTGTGAATCATATTAAGCAGCACTCCACTTGCTTGTACCTTATCTGTGTGCGCGGGATTTTGTTTCTTAACTCTTAGATGTGAATTCTCACATTTAAATTGAGGGGTTCTTGGGGTCTCCCCTCCCTGCCAGCACCAGTGACTGTTGCAAATTGTATTTGATATATACGCTAATTTTGTTTGAGCGCCAATTTTTCCTGTATACTTAATACCCTTCAGCTGTTGTGTATTCCTTCGGCTTAAGTGTCAGTGATAGCCGGAGATCGTCGGAAGGCGCAATTCCCGCTTCTCGGTCCATCTTTCCTATCTCATCCTCCAATTGACTGATCTGAAGAGACTCCTTTTTCTTTTGGGCCCCGATCAGTGCCTGAGCCTGGCTCCTCAGCACCATCTTAAAAGCCTCCCAAAGAATGATATTAGAGTTCACAGAGCCCCTGTCCTCCTCAAAGTACAACCCGGAACTCTATTGGAGCTTGTCGCCTATGGTGTCATCCCAAATTCGCCATGGGTCAATCCTAGGGAAGGATGCCCTGTTCGTCACCGGGCACTTGAGCGTGACACCGACCGGGGAATGGTCCAAAATACCCCGAGCCAGGATATGAGGTTCTACATAATCGCCCAGTTGATCAGTATGCGTGCAGAAGTGATCCAGACAGAAAAGGACCCATGTCTGGCCGAATAGAAGGTGTAGTGTAGCGGCCCGGGGTGGTGCGCATGCCAAATGTCACACAATCCCAGGGCCGTAATGAAGTCCTGCAGCCTATGCTCCCCCTGGATCCCCGCCCCCCACCCGACCGGTCCAGATCAGCGTTCATCACGGCATTTACATCCCCACCCACCAGGAGGGTACCCCATGGAAGTTCAGTCAGGAAGAACCACAGTCGTGTGTATGTGGAAGAGTGAAGACCAGGCAGAATGTAGCAAGAGACCAGAACTATGGTCCGCCCCTCCCACCTACCGGTTGCCGCTAACATACAGCCAGTTTCGTCAGTCTATGTGCGTAGGACTACTATAGGCACGGAGTTGCGGATTAAAATTCCTACCCCTCTGGAGCCCGATGTGAACCCCGAATGGGCCACCATTTTGTACCCAAATCTGACAAGGGCCTTACACCTGTTACCCCACAAGTGTGTCTCCTGGAGCAGGACCACCTCGGGGGAGTGTCTCTTCAAATATTGTAGCACCAGTGTGCGCTTAATCTTGTTGCCTAACCCATTCACATTCCACGTCCATATTTTAATGCTTGTCTGGTCCCCCATCCTGTATATCTTGGCTCCCACGCTTCTGCTTATCGGCGCCCCATTGCTCACCCTCCGTCCCACCCCCACATGCAAAAGGACAATAATGATAATGAGCAGAGCATACCCCCACCTTAACAACCACCCCGCTCCCCCCAACTAACTCCCCCCTCCCTGCCTCCCTGCGTGGTGGGTCCCACACCTCCCACCTTCCAAACATGCAGAGTGCCTGTCGTCCCATCCATCCCATAACAACCTGAAAAAGAAACATGGGCTAGCAGTCAGCAAAAGATGGTATACATATCTGACGGAAGTCCAACCCATAACCATAGAAGCATTCAAGCAACACACCATCAACTCCTCTAGACCCTCCTCTCCCCTCAAATTGCAACAGATCGACCATGTGAGAACTGCGGCCGAGGATTAATGTCAAGCCCATCGTAGACCCCAGGGTCCAATGACTCATGACTTTCAAGGGCAGCCGTATGCAGCTGTCAGTCCCAGGGGACCCCGCTGGCCGTTCTGTCTCTCCGAACAAAGCACGCAGCTGACTGTCATGATCTGGAACCATTCTGAACACTTCCCTGGCTGTCTGAAGCACGTCTGTCCACTCCCCTCGTATCTCGTCCTGGGGCGCTGTTCAGATCTGCGTGGGACTCCAGACTTGCCAATCGCACGCCAACCCTCCAGCCAGTCGCTGGCCTCCTCCGGTGATTCAAAGAAGTAAGACTTACTTCCGTCCAGGATCTTTATGTGGGCCGGGAAGAGCATCATATATTTCACACCTTGTTCTCGGAGAGCCTTCTTTACCCCCTCAAAGGATCTGCTTTGCCTCTGCACGTGAAGAGTAAAGTCCGGGAAAAATTGGATAGTAGCATTCTCAAGCTGGAGATCCCCAGCCACCCTCAACGCCTGTAGTATGGCATCATGGTCTCGGTAGTTCAAGATCAGGGCAATAATGGTACATTGGGGCGTCCCAGGCTTAGGTTTCCCCCCAGCGCACGGTGGGCTCCTTCAACCGAGAAGAAATTTGACAGACTCTTTGGCTTCAGGTGGTTAAGAATCAAGTCCTCCACAAACAAGTCTGTGGATGGCCCTCCATGCCTTCTGGGACCCCCATTATGCGGATGTTGTTACGCCTGGCCCGCCCCTCCTGGTCCTCAAGCCGGGCATAGATCTCCGTCTGATTTTTCATTAGGGCGGCCACTTGTTCCTCCAGCCTCTTCGTTTTAGACTGAAGACTGCCAATACCGGTCTCCGCCACCGCCACCTTTTCGGACATCTTCCAGAAGTCGGTGCGTAGGAGATTGACTTCCTCCATCACGGAGTCCAGCTTGGGCTCCAGGGTTCTGCACAGATCTCTGATGGCCCCCATGATGTCTCTAAGCCACCGTTCCGGATCATTGTCAACTAGCTCCCCTTGTTGACTGCCCAATGTATGCCCATCATCTCTCCGCATGGCCACTGTGTACTTGTCTATGTGGTTGGTCTGGCCTTGTCCCAGCGGCCTGTTGTGGCCCATATCTGGATGAGCAGGCCCTGTCTGTGTGAGAGAAGGAGTGCGCGCAGCTAAGGGTGGGCAAAAAATCAGTTTCGCTGGCGAATTTTCCACGATTTCGCGATCCGCGAATCTCGCGAAATCGCGGTAAAATCCACGAATCTGCAGGGACGAATTTTCAGCCAAGCAAGGGTTACAACAGCAGGTGCAAAAGTTGAACCTAATTTCTTTGTAACCTTTTACAAAATAGTTACAAAGAAATTAACTTCAACCTGGGCACCTGCTGCTAAGTGCTTCCTGGTGCCTCGTTGCCTACTTGCAACTATTCTCTGACACTGCTCTGACCCTTGAAGCAGGGTCAGACAATAGTTACAAGTAGGCAACGAGGCACCTGTCCCAGGAATTAAACCTCATCAGGAAGCACTTACAGATATAAAAAACAGGAAGAAGGGAGAGGATGGCAAATACACCCATTTTGAGTTGTCAGGAGGTGTTAAACTAAAAGAGACCTTTACAGCACAATTTTCAGATGCATTTTGCTAAAAATAAAAAGCTGTATGTTCTGTAGGGATTCAAAAAGGGGGTGGTGATGGACAGAGTATCTGAATTAAGCAGAACACTCCTACCCAGTCAACAGATCAGGGCTTGATCCATCACCGTTTTTTAGCTCACTGCACCATCCTAGTTCAGAACCTGGCTACATGCAAATTAGTCTGTCCCTGGCCCAGTGCATCATGGGAACAGGGCAGACCAAACTACCAAGCCAATTCTTTACTAGAAAGGAAACAAGCTTCCGGCCCTTCAGAGATCCGGCCTCTCTTTCTTTCTCTCGTTCTCTCTCTCCCTCTCTTTCTCTCTCGTTCTCTCTCTCTCTCTCCCTCTCCTTTCTTGCTCCATTTATCTCTTTATCTCTCTCTTTCAAGTTATTCCTCTTTCTCTGCTTATCTCTTTCTTTCTCCGTTGTTCTCTCTCTCTTTCTCTCTATCTCCCTCTCTTTCTTTCTATCTCTCACATCCTCTCTTTCTCGCTCTCTCTTTCTCTCTCTTTCTTTCTCTCTCACTCTCCCTCTTTCTCTCTCTCTTTCTCTTTCTCTCTCATCCTCTCTCTCTCTCCCTCTCTGTGTGCCTTTCTCTCTTTCTCTCTCTCTTCCCATGTCTCTCTCTCTCTTTCTCTCTCTCTTTTACTTTCTTGCTCTTTCTCTGTCTCTTTCTTTCTTTCTCTCTCGTTCTCTCTTTCTCTCTCCCTCTCTTTCTCTCTCTCGATCCCTCTCTCCTCTTCTCTGTCCCTCTCTCTCTCTCTCTCTCCCTTTCTCCCTCTCTTTCTCTCTTTCACTTTCTTGCTCTTTTGCTGTCTCTCTCTTTCTTTCTCTCTCATTCTCTCTCTCCCTGTTTGTTTGTTTGTTTCTTTCTTTCTTTCTCTCCCCTCTCTCTTACTCTCTCTTTCTCTCCCTCTCTTTCCCTTTCTCTCCCTTTCACTTTCACTTTCTTGCTCTTTCTCTGTCTGTCTCTCTCTTTCTTTCTTTCTCTCTCTCTCTCTTTCTTTCTTTTTTCTTTCTTTCTTTCTTTCTTTCTTTCATTCTTTCTTTCTTTCTTTCACTCTCTCTCTCCCTCCCTCTCTCTCTCTCTATCTCTCTCTCTTTCTCTCTTTTGAAACATTGCAAAGATCTCGTAGATGACAAAGTACAAACAAGCATTTGCAATGCAATAGGTCTCGCATGTTTTGTATTTACGTGACTTAGCTGTATTGATATTACAAATTCAATGGCTTTTAATTTTTTAAAATAATTAATACTTAAATAAAAGTGATTTTAATTTATAATGGCAATAGCTTAAACTTTTGTAAATAACTTTTATGAGGATTATGTTCAGTGTATTTTATTGTGATGAAAATCCAAGAACAGAAGTGAAATATTAACATCTTTTTGTGACATTTGTAATAAAGTTTGAAACGTTGAGAGAACATATTTGAACCAGTTGTTGTTGAATGGTTGCGCAGATTGATGCTGGGGTGGCGCTGAGTGGTGCTGTAGTGGTGCTGAGTGGTGCTGAGTGGTGCTGTGGTGATGCTGAGTGGTGCTGTGGTGGTGCTGAGTGATACTGGGATGGTGCTGAGTGATGCTGGGGTGGTGCTGAGTGGTGCTGTAGTGGTGTTGAGTGATGCTGTGGTGGTGCTGAATGGTGCTGTGGTGGAGCTGAGTGATGCTGGGGTAGCGCTTAGTGATGATGTGGTGATGCAGAGGGCAGAAAGGCACAAAAAGCAGTCTAACAAAGGGGAGAAGGGCAGAAAAACAAGGGAAAAACGAGTCTAACAGAGGGCAGAAGGGCACAAAAAACCAGTCTAACAGAGGACAGAAGGGCATAAAAACAAGGGAAACAAGTCTAACAGAGGGCAGAAGAGCACATAAACAAGTCTAACGGGGCGGAAAGGCACAAAAACGAGTCTAACAGAGGGCAGAAGGGCAGAAAAAACTAGTCTAACAGAGGGCAGAAGGGCACAAAAACAAGGGAATAACAGAGGGCAGAATGGCACAAAAAACGAGTATAACAGAGAGCAGAAGGGCAGAAAAACAAGGGAAAAATGAGTCTAACAAAGGGCACAAGGGCACACAAATCGAGTCTAACAGGGGGCAGAAGGGTAGAAAAACAAGGGAAAAACAAGTCTAACAGAGGGCAGAAGGGCAGAAAAACAAGGGAAAAACAAGTCTAACAGAGGGCAGAAGGGCACAAAAAACGAGTCTAACAGGGGGCAGAATGAATCCCGCCCTGCATGTTTGTCCATGAAGATGCCATGTTTTTGTGCAATACCTCTACTCAACTGGAGTACTTTCTACTGTCTAATCAGTAAGCGCTCCCTCGTTGGCTAAATGTATAGGGGCAGATTTACAATAACTGCGCCAGTTATTGTGCGCTGCAGCTTCGCCACCCATGGTGCGCCGCATTTACAATGCCGATTCAGAAAAGGGGGTGGTGATGAACAGAGTGTCTGAATTAAGCAGACCACTCTTACCCAGTCCAAAGATCAGGGCTTGATCCATCACCGTTATTTAGCTTACTGCCCCATCCCAGCTCAGAACCTGGCTATATGCAAATTAGTCTGTCCCTGGCCCAGTGCATCATGGGAACAGGGCAGACCAAACTACCAAGCCAATTCTTCATCAGAAAGGAGACAAGCTTCCTGGGACCAGTTTCTGGCATTTCAGCCGTCGTCGGCCCGGCTTGCTTGAATCCTGATGGAGCAGTGAGCAAGGGACTCATGTCTGAGTATACCCTGCCACACCTATAGTGGCCAAAAACGATTCAGAAAAGGGGGTGGTGATGAACAGAGTGTCTGAATTAAGCAGACCACTCTTACCCAGTCCTGGCTATATGCAAATTATTGTGCGCGGCAGCTCCGCCACCCATGGTGCGCCACATTTACAATGCAGCGCACCATGTGGCAAAAACGGCACAGATGCGTCACGCATCTCTGCCGTAAAAGCAGCGCATTGCTGGAGCTGCATCACGCTTGCGACGCAGCTCCAGCAATGCTCTCGGGGGGCCCTATCTTCCCAATGCTGCATCAAGCCTTGCACCTGCTTCAAGCAGGCGCAGGGTTTTGATGCAGCATTGGCCTAAAAGTGACTGAGTGAAATGTTGTAGATTTCACTCAGCCACTTTTAGGAGGCTGAGTCGGAACGCCTCCTGATGGTGCAGGGCTTCACAACGTGACGCATCTCACAGAGATATGCGTCACGTTGTTAATACCTAGCACCATGGCGCATCTTTTGTGCTGCCGCTTCGTCACAAAAGGTCTCGGTAGAGGGTGGCAGTGGTGAACCAGAGGGTGGCAGTGATGAACCAGAGGGTGACAGTGATGAACTAGAGGGTGGCAGGGGTAAACCAGAGGGTGACAGTGCTGAACCAGAGGGTGGCAGTGCTGAACCAAAGGGTGGCAGGTGGGAACCAGAGGGTGACAGGGGTGAACCAGAGGGTGGCAGTGCTGAACCAGAGGGTGGCAGGGGTGAACCAGAGGGTGGCAGGGGTGAACCAGATGGTGGCAGGGGTGAACCAGAGGGTGGCAGTGGGAAACCAGAGGGTGACATGGGTGAACCAGAGGGTGGCAGTGGTGAACCAGAGAGTGGCAGTGGTGAACCAGAGGGTGGCAGTGGTGAACCAGAGGGTGACAGTGGTTAACCAGAGGGTGGCAGTGGTAAACCAAAGATGCTGTGATGAACCAGAGGGTGGCAGTCGTGAACCAGAGGGTGGCAGTGCTGAACCAGAGGGTGGCAGGGGTGAACCAGAGGGTGCTGTGATGAACCAGAGGGTGGCAGTGGTGAACCAGAGGATGGCAGGTGTGAACCAGAGGGTGGCAGTGGTGAACCAGAGGGTGGCAGTGCTGAACCAGAGGGTGACAGTGGTTAACCAGAGGGTAGCAGTGGTGAACCAGAGGTGCTGTGATGAACCAGAGGGTGGCAGTCATGAACCAGAGGGTGGCAGTTGTCAACCAGAGGGTGACAGTGCTGAACCAGAGGGTGGCAGGGGTGAACCAGAGAGTGGCAGTGCTGAACCAGAGGGTGGCAGTGGTGAACCAGAGGTTGGCAGGGGTGAACCAGAGGGTGGCAGTGGTGAACCAGAGGGTGGCAGTGCTGAACCAGAGGGTGGCAGTGGTGAACCAGAGGGTGGCAGTGGGGAACCAGAGGGTGGCATGGGTGAACCAGAGGGTGGCAGTGGTGAACCAAAGAATGGCAGTGGTGAACCAGAGGGTGGCAGTGCTGAACCAGAGGGTGACAGTGGTTAACCAGAGGGTGGCAGTGGTGAACCAGAGGTGCTGTGATGAACCAGAGGGTGGCAGTCGTGAACCAGAGGGTGGCAGGGGTGAACCAGAGGGTGACAGTGCTGAACCAGAGGGTGGCAGGGGTGAACCAGAGGGTGGCAGTGGTGAACCAGAGGGTGACAGTGCTGACCCAGAGGGTGGCAGGGATGAACCAGAGAGTGGCGGTGCTGAACCAGAGGGTGGCAGTGCTGAACCAGAGGGTGACAGTGGTTAACCAGAGGGTGGCAGTGGTGAACCAGAGGGTGGCAGTGATGAACCAGAGGGTGGCAGTGGTGAACCAGAGGGTGCTGTGCCCATAAACGACTGCATGGGTAACTCTGCCATGCAAGCGGCCCGCGAACACGCAAAAAGCCCCGCGAAGACGCAAAAAACCCCGTGAACATGCAAAAAACCCGCGAACACACAAAAAAACAAAAATCCGCAAATTCGCACAAATTCGCGGATTTTGCGGATTGCAAATTCGATTTCGTGCGAATTCGCGAAACGCGAATTCCCAAATTTCGCCCATACTTACCCGCAGCCCCTCCTCCGTGCACCAGTCCCCAAGGGGTTGCCTCCACTGCAACTCTGAGATCTATCATGGCTCCGCTCCCACCAGTCTGAGCTGATCTCCCAAGCTCCCTTGAGGGTCTATCTTGCCACTTCGCAAGGCCTGCACCCTCCTCACTGAAGAAACTTGCTGATGTGTCCAAATGATGAGTGCACTCCAGGTAATCAGACCCCCAGGGGGGCACCCCCACCTTTAATCACAGTTCTGGGATGACCACTCCCCAGCCAGTCCAAGCTGATCTCATACGTTGCTTTGTCTCACACTGCCAACCGCAGGACCTGCTTCCTCCTCGCTTAGGCCTATTGGCGCGTCATCAGCAAAGCACTCATGGTGTGCAAACAGGCCGGGCCACACCACCTCTCTCAGGCCCCCGCCCTCGGAAAATCCGCTGGATGCAGGAGGCCGCAGGACAAGCCGCAACGATCCCGCAGCCCGTCCCGCCCCCCGCCAATCAGGAAGGCACTCGCTCCTGGGCCTCTGCCCGACACTGGCGGATCGGGCCCACAAGTTCCTTGATCCGGACTGATTCCGGTCCTGATTGCCCTTCACCCCCGTCACAGTACCTTAAGCAGGGGGCGCGTCACCCAGGGACCACACAGGCGGGGCTATGGTGCTGGGTGCACTTCTTCGGCCGATGCCGCTCTCCCCTCTGGTGATAAGGCAGCAGCGGGACTGCAGGAAGCCCACAGTCCGTGGCGTCTCCTGCACCTGCACCGCCGGAACCTGCAGTCACGGAGGTTGACAGAGAATACCTTCCGCAGAGCACGCTGCTCTCTCCGGTCTCGGGGCCCGCTGTCGTCAGCCTCTCAGATGGCAAGCGCCATTTTACCGCACCAGCCGGACGGATCAAGGGACAGAAAACGAGCGCTGCAGAGCTCTGGGGGGGGTCACCTCAGGGCTCTAGTGCACCCCACCAGCTTCCGATGTCTTCCAATACCGTGGCTGCAGTGGTTGCTCAGGATAATGACGAATGTGGGTGAGTGATAGCGGACTGTTAGCGCAGCTCGCCTGGAGTGTGGCCATCTTCGGTGGCTGCATGCCACACCCCTGAATGCAGAAATTCTTGTGCACAAATTAAAGGAACGCGGATACCCAAACAAATTGCAGAAAAATAAGATGAAACGTGCTTGGTGGAGTCCAAGTTAGACCCTTCTGGAAAATAGACCAGCAAATTACAAGTTAGAACGCATGGTATGCATCGCCACATTTTGTTCAAAGACTACCTGTAGGAAAGTGGGTTTCTGTTGTAGTAACCCCCCCACTTTTTGCCACACCACTGATGCACTTTGACTTGATGTGACCTGGGACCCTGCCAATCAGGTTCCCAGGGCCTGTGTTCTTTACCTTAAAGTAACCCAATTGGCATCTCTGCCACAGGTAAGCCCCTGGTAAATGGTACCACAGGTACCCAGGGCACTGTGACCAGGGAAGACCTCTAAGGGCCGCAACACTTATTGTGCCACCCAAAGAGGCCCTGTACCTCTACAAACACACACTGCCTTTGCAGGCTACGTGTTTTGATGCAGAACAAAGTGAAGAGTCGACATGGCACACATCCCTGTGTGCCATGCCTATAACTCACTGCCCTAGCCTAGATCAGCCACCCCTCCAGCTTGGTGCACTATAACAGTGGCGAGGGTACAGGCGAATGAGCCCAGTACCCCTACAGTGCCCAAGTCTATTCTTGGGCATTGTAAGTACAGTGCTGCCATTAAGAGTATATGGTGCTGGGAATTTGTCATTATGAACTTCACAACACCATAATGGCTACACTGAAACCTGAGAAGTTTGGTATCAAACTTCTCAGCCCATTAAACCCACACTGATGCCAGTATCTCATGTATTTATATCTGAAGTGTTTTAGTGCGCCAAATTATATTTTGTAATGGGGGATTAAAATTAGAACTGTTTATAGGGAGTCACATATATAATCTCCTTTTTACGTACAAAGGAAATAACATGAGTTGTATTTTTTTATATTAAAGATTTTATGTGGAATTTCTTTCTTGGTGGTATATATTTGTATAATTAACGGATCTTGTGTAGATGTGATTAAGTAGAGTGGATTGAATGGTGGCTATACCTATTTGGTGATACTTTTGATTCCAAGAGGATATTTTATTTTCTGCTCTTCAATAAAGACCAGATCCCCACAGGACAGCGGACCTGTCCAGAAAACCTCTAACTTCAAGGATTTCGAACAATTGAACTCTGAAGTTCCGTTGTCTGACCTCCTTAACTCTCAACCCCCCTCCCGGCCTGGCCACCGTGACTATAAACCTGTCAATTTATAAAGACGTATTTTCTTCTTGATTTCAGTGTCTAAAATGTGTCAGCCCAGTATGGTTATGGGATGGCATGTCTCTCCTGAAGTTCACAGGCCTATGGGTTCGTTCCTGGTATAAAGAACGGATGACAGGCGTGGCCAAGATGGCGAGCTGAGCGGACGCACCATCCGCGAGCTCCCGTAAACCTGGGCCCTTGGACGGCTAAAACTCTGCAGATCTCCCCCCAACTCCCGGGAGACCGAGCACCAGAACCGTGGTAACACGGAGCGACGCCGCTTGGGGCCGTGTACGTTCCTCGATCCACGGCTGCGGTGCTTTTGTAAGGGCCGGGGTCGAGAGCGGAGACGGCTCGGAGCGCCGAGCGAGGCCTGAGGCAGCCGAAGAGACGGAGCGTCGAATCTGCATTGGGCCAATTCCGAGCGGCGGGACTGCTTGAAGGAAGAATTGGCCCCCCGTCCAGGCCCCCGGCAAGACACAATGGTGGGGGCGCGCGTGGCGCCTGGGGTTGCTGTCATTGGATGTGGACGGCATAGAGTCGCTACGTGAGGCCGGGGATCCGACCGGAAGGTAGGCCTCTCGCTGCACAATGCCCCTCCACCCCGTCAAGACTCGGAGCCAGGGGTGAGGACATGTGGACGTCTGCCCGGTCCCCAGGGGAGCCTGGAAGCGTCGCAAACCGCCCGGAGGAGACGACCAGCCACTACGCGACCCCTGGCGGGGCTCCACGACGAAGACAAGTGCTCCACAGCGTGGAGCGGCAGACCGGCGTAGGGTCACTGCGCAAGGCCGGGGCCGCGGCCTCTGCCAAGCATCGCTCCCCTAGTCCTCTTGCCGTTAGACCCCGAGAACGGGTGTGCCCTCATCAACTCCTCCGGAGCCCAGGGAGATCTAGGGATACGGAGCCTGTGGGAGTGTGGTACTGAAAAATTCTGGACCCGACCATGGTGTGGTACCGAAGCTCTACCCTCGTGCAGAAAATGTCATCATACCATGACGAATTTGGTATTGGCAGACCGGTAATGATTAGGACATTATTACTGTGCATTTGCGTCACGATTGAGTGACGGGAACACCCCTAAATCGTGCTCCCTGTCTTGAAGCCTTGGGTTCCATGTTGTGAGCGGCATCCATCTTGTGATTGCCCTTACATAGTCAATTGACCAAGGCTGAATTCGAGCTGAAAGGACACGTACACCTTTCCTGACTCCTCTGTGACCTGGGCGAAGCTGACTCCACTGCCTCAAGCCAAACCTGTTCAGGCAGTTCCCATCCCAGTGGCCGAATGAGATTACATCCAGGTGCACATACCATAAGCCTTTCATCGCACACAAACTATGTCTAATCTTACACACACCTGTCTCTGTTTCTTTCTTTATGACCTGTTTTACAAGGAGGAGGTGCTCATTTTTATTGGGGGTCCGTCGATATCTGATGGTAACACTGGACCTTGCCGGATAGTTAATTATAAACTGGACAAACTGAAATATGGACTTGTCACTATGACTTTGCTTTTTCTTTGTGTTGGAAATATGTGAATTATCTACTGTAAAACAAAGAATGTTTGCCTAGGGCATAATACAGTGTATAAAAGGCCTGCCTGAGATATCCCAGGCAGGCTGCCTCTTTCAGTTGTCAAGTACAGTTGGATGACGTAGCCTCACAAAAAATTGTAATAAAGATGTCTTTTAATATTTCAGATTCTCTGTTGGTTTATTTGCTGCTTTTGAATGGACTACTTGTTGGTAAGACCCTTGCGAAGAAGTGATGAAGAATTTTAGGTTCTTCAGGAGGGCCCGTCGCCCGGCGCCCCTTGCATAGCCCTAAGTGGACTCGAATTTGGACTGCACGGCAGGTTCGGTGATTGCCCGGCACTCGGGGGTTTGGCGGGGACCGGCCGCGACACGACCCCTGTGTCGAGAAGGGCGGCGTCCCTTCAGAACACGTTGGGAGCTACGAGGCCAGACCGAAGAGGCCTGAACCGGGCCGACTCACCCCGCTCACACGACCACACGACAGTGACCTCAAACACACACCTGAGCCACGTGGTCCGGAGCCTTAATGCGGCCATCCCTGGGGTCGGACCCTAACCTCCCCTGCGAACACGATTCTTGGTGCGAACTTGTGGCCCAGAAGCAAGAGTTGGCGGATACTTGTGAAGCCTACTGAAGTGGCACTGAACCCGGATCCCACTGAGGCCCAGCCCGCTGAACGGACGGTGCCCCCAGAGCGGTGACGCGCCTCGGGATTGCCATCGGCCCACGACGTCATTTGGTGTGTTCCCGCCGCTTTCAAGATGGCCGGCAACAGAGGGGGCAAGAAGGGGGACCGGACATTACCAGAAATGCTGAGTAGGGGTCCCCCACGACAAGATAAGAGTCAGCACTCGCCGGGCACCTCAAGCGGCTCCCGAGGGGCAGAAGGGGGGGAGCCTCCGGTCACCAGATCCTTCCTTGAAGCGCTCTTCAGTTCACTCAGAGACGATTTCCAGGCACTAAAGCAAGAGGTGGCTGGCGAGGTGCGAGAAGTGCGGAGAGAAGTTGACGCCCTTGGCGAGAGAGTGACTACAGTGGAGGAGACCGGACACACTCGAGATGACGAGATCGCACAGTTACAACAGGAAGTGCTGCGGTTACGAGACCAGCAGCTTGACCTTCAAGCACACAACGAGGATTTAGAGAACCGATCTTGGCGCAATAACATCCGTGTCCGGGGGGTTCCATCTAAAGAAGAGGGCGACGACGTAGCTGGATACCTGAGGGACCTGTTTAGAGAGGTGCTGGGTGAACCGGGGGAATTCCCTATAAGAATTGACAGGGCGCACAGAGTGGGCCTGCCGCGCCGTGCCTCGGCACCACCGCCCGATATCCTGGCCTTCTTACCAGACTTACCTCTGAAAGAACGGATTCTCCGAGAAGCGCGGAAACAGCAGTCCCTACGTTTCTGAGGACACCAGATAGCTCTCTTCCAAGATTTATCAGTCATCACGCTACAAAAGCGCAAAGCGTTTAAAATAGCGACTGACTTTCTGAGAGAACATGATACGCAGTATACCTGGGGCCACCCTTTTAGACTTATTTTCCGGTGGAACGGGACTCTACACCAACTTCGCTCCCTCCAGGACACCTGCAGTGTTTTAGAAATTACCGCGACGGACGAGGATGCACCTACTCCCCGCCGAGGACGTACCACCAGAGACGGCTGGCAGACAATCCCCGACCGGCGATCCCCTTCGTCGCCCCAGCGTCCGGACCCACCCACCATCCAGGCTGAAATGGCCAGTGCAGTTCGAGTAGTGGCCAGAGACACGGCGACAGCTTGAGAGAACTCCGGGGGGAGATCGACACAGCTCTTCATCTAAGCAGGTTCAAGGGTTCGGGGGGAGGGGGGCGGAGGGGGGGTGTGTTGTGGCTGGACGTCCACTTGAGTAACTTACCATAGACTCCTCCACAAGGGACCGGACTTAGACAATGGGGTTTTTGGGACAGGGAGTCGAGGGGGCGGGGGGGAGGAGGGATGGTTGGGGGAGTTTGGAGTTTGGATGGGAGGGGGGTTGGTTGGAGGGGAGAGTTTGGGGGGTTACGGTTGGATGGGGGGAATTGGGTGGGGAGGGTGGGTCGTCCAGTGCACTGTAATGGCTTTGCTCAACCTGACGATGGTTATGCGCCCTGCCCCGCTCAGGGGGAGATTTTATGCCTTGATTTCCACTCTGTTTCAAGCCTCCCACGACTCTTAAAGTAGTGACCCTGAATGTCAGGGGCTTAAATAACCCAGTCAAGAGAAGGGCAGTGTTGTCTCTTTTAGAGAGCACCCACGCAGACATTTGTCTTCTTCAGGAGACCCATCTGTTGGCTTGCGACACACACAGACTCCGCTCCCCCAAATTCCAGACGCAATTTTTTTCCTCTAGCACCACCAAAACGGCAGGAGTGGCAATCCTTGTGGCACGACACTTCAGTGGGGACATCCTACATAAACATGCGGAACACAAAGGCAGACTTTTAGTCTATTGGTTTCGGATCGGAGGGGTCCCTTTCACGATCGGGTCCTTATATAGCCCCAATGAGCAGCAGGATCGCTTCCTCCATTCGGCGGTGGTAGATGTCTCCGCCTCGTCGGATAGGCACATCATGATCGGAGGAGACTTCAACATGGTCTTTGACTCGGCTCTCGATAGGTCCACCCAACGCTCCCCGCAGGTCGGAGACTTCTCGGCCGGGAGTCGGGTGCTCCTGACGGAAGTCAACCACCATGACCTCTGGCGAGTAAAGCACCCCACTGACCGGGAATTCTCTTACTATTCCCACGCGCATAAGACCTACGCGCGGCTAGACCACCTTCTGGTCACGACCCTGGTGCTCACTATGGTCTCTTCGACCAATATGGGAGTGATTTCCTGGTCGGATCACGCCCGGTCACCGCCATACTCAGTCTCCCGCCAATGTCTTGCCCCTCCAGGGTCTGGCGCCTTAGGGATACCCTACTGCCTAAGAAAGCGGTGGTTAAGCGCATACATGATGTGATCCTGGATTATCTGTCACATAACGATAACCCCGACACTTCCTTGGCGACGGGGTGGGCTGCCCTGAAGGCGGTCCTTAGGGGAGAGTTTCTGGCCATCTCCTCAGCCGAAAATAAAGAGCGCCGAGACAAAAGAGAGGAACTTACCCAGCGAGTCCGAGAGCTTGAACTGATGCACCGCCGGACCGGGGCCCCTCGGATCTGGAAGCAACTTAAAGAGGCGAGGAAGCTCCTAACGGCTCTGGACATGGACCGTGCAGAGTACGCTGCACTCGGCTTACGTCACGCCTACTATACAGGGGGAGACCGCTGTGGCAGATTATTGGCTAACAGACTCCGAGTGGCACACCAGAGCCGTCTGGTGAAGGGACTCTCCGGCCCTAACGGGACGTTGGTCACAGAAGATGCTCAGATTGCTGAAACCTTTCGGAGGTTCTACTCGGCCCTTTACGCCAGGGATCCCCCGGACGAGATCACTGCTTCAGCTTACCTGGACTCGGTCGACCTCCCATCCCTTGCCCCTTCACAGGCGGCACACATGGAACGAGACATCCGACCTGAGGAGGTGATCTCAGCCATCGCTAAACTCAAGCACGGCAAGGCCACAGGACCGGATGGATATACATCCCTCTTCTACAAGATGTTCTGCGTGGAGCTAGCTCCGCTACTCACCCGCCTATTTAACTCTTTCGCCGCTCCAGGGGCCATCCCACCTGACCTTCTGAGAGCCTCTCTCACGGTCATACCCAAGCCGGGGAAGGACCGGTCACAATGCGGCTCCTATAGGCCGATCTCGCTCCTGAATATCGATCTTAAACTCTATACAGGGATCCTCTCAGCCCGACTGGCCCCCCACCTACCGGGGCTTATAGACCCAGATCAAGCCGGGTTTGTCCCAGGGCGCCAGATGGTGGATAACACCAAGAGGATAGTCCACCTCATCGAGAAGGCCTCCCGAATCCCCGGCGAGAGGATGATGCTGGCGATTGATGCCGAAAAGGCATTTGACCGAGTCCACTGGCCCTTTCTGGAACAGGTTTTGCTGAAAGCGGGCATAGGGGAGAAGTTCCGCTCCATGGTTTTTAACTGCTATCGGTTGCCGACCGCTGTGGTTCAAGGCAGGGGTGCCCTCTTTCGCCCCTGCTCTTCGCCCTTTATATGGAACCCTTCGCCCAGCATATACGCATTAACCGGGCGGTGACAGGTATAAAATTTGGGGGCTTCACCCACACTGTAAGCCTCTACGCAGACGACGTGATATTGTCGCTGGATGAGCCTGGGACTGCCCTCCCGGCATGCATGGAGCAGCTAAACTCCTTTGCTGTAGTTGCAGGTTTCCGAATGAACATGGGGAAGTCGGTGGCCCTGGACATCTCCCTGACACCGGCCACTAGATCCAGTTGACACCTACCCTGCCGGCTATGGTCGCAGCCAACTATGCCGCGCTAAGTCGGAAAGTCCGGGAAGAGCTGGGGAGATGGAACCGCAGCACCCTTTCCTGGTTGGGCCGGATAGCGGCGGTTAAAATGACGATCTTGCCCCAGATCCTGTACCTGTTCAGGGCGCTACCGCTTCAACCACCAACGGGGTGGATTCGACAAACGCAGGCAGATCTTTCACGGTTTATCTGGCAGGGCAAGAAACCTAGGATGCGTAGAACACTCTCTGTGCTGGCTCCTTAAGCCGGGGGACTAGGGATCCCGGATCTTCAGAAGTATTTTCAAGTGGCTTAACTGCGCTACCTGGTAGAATGGGGAAGGAGGGAATCAGATAAGCACTGGCTTTTCCAGGACCAGGCGGTGGCGGGCCGCCCCCTTCAGGAGGTGCCATTCCTGCGCAGGCCTCATCGCCCTGCAATACGCCTCTTTCGTCACCAGGGTGCCCCTGCGTGTATGGGACGCTACCGCCTCTGTACACAACCTTACTACGTTCCCTTCCCCACTCACACCGCTGGTGGACAACCCGGATTTCACCCCGGGGATGGAGAACGGAGCCTATGCCCACTGGAGAGCGGCTGGGTGCCAGGCCCTCTGCCATGTGTATGGCCAGCAGGGGATCGCTTCCTTCCAGCACCTTCGCCAGGAGTACTCTCTCCCAGAGTCTGATAGACTCCGCTACATGCAGGTCCGCCACTGGGCCTTGCAGCCACAGGTCCGGGAAACAGCTGACAGACAGCTACTTCCGTATGAAATGTGGCTCATGACGCGCAAAACGGACTCAAAACTGATGACTGACCTCTTCCAATTTCTACAACCGCCCTCTTTCCACTTTTATAACCCGGGGAGGGAAAGGTGGGAGCGGGAGCTGGGCAGAACACTAAGCCATAAGGAATGGGAACAGATATACCACAGGGCACGACACTCAGCTTACCATATGGGACTCACAGAGAAACTGACAAAGATCTCCACCTACTGGTACTACACGCCGGTACGGTTACATGAAATGGATCGGAACAAGAGTACTGACTGCTGGAGGGGGTGCGGACAGGAAGGCACACTTACGCACATACTATGGGACTGTCCGCTGCTGGCACAATACTGGAAAGAGGTGCTGGATGAGATTGACTCCCATTTTGACACTGAACTCCCGCGCTTCCCAGCGTACATTCTCTTGGGGCTCCCAAATGGACTAATGTATCCCCTCAAATACCGTAGAGGCAGACAGATAGCTATAGCACTAGGCTCAGCGGTCCAGAACATTCTACGGCATTGGCGCACCACTACACCTCCCTCTGTCATTGGTTGGCTACACCGACTTTGGCATGTTCTAGGTATGGAAAAACTATCACTCACGGTGGCGGGGGACATAGAGCAATTTGCAGAGCTTTGGCAGCCATTTCATTCCCTGCTGGTCACGGAATTTAGAGAACTCACCTGCTCTAAGTATCTCCGCCTTTTGAGACTCACGGCACCAGCTGAATAGATCTCCTGAGCGGACCCGCGACTAATTTCTATGATCTGTGATACCCTGGGGGAACGGCAGAGATCCTGTGCACTGGACGGGGGCGGGGAGGGAGGGGGGGTTCAGAGTTGGGGTGGGTGGGACGGGAGTTTGAGGATGGAATTGCCATTACCTTAATGCAACACCCTATGTTCTTACCCGACGCTGTGGTTGAGACTACGGCCATACAATCCTTTTGTAGATGCACGGAGATGTGAGCTATCCGACTTGCAGTGGCCTTCCACCTCGAACACTGTCTATGTTTGTTTATGTTGATATGCCAATAAAATACTTTAAACCATGAAGAACGGATGACAGAGGGTGTCCCCGCCCAGTGCCTCAGGTGATCTGAATGGCGTCTGAGATGAGCCCATTTACGTAAACTCAGGCCATAGGCTGTGTGTCCAGAAGCTTCATGAGTGATCTCAAACTCCCTGAGCCTAAATGTCTCAATCATAAAAGGCTATTCCTGGGAGTCAAACACCTTATTGGCATCACCAGCCTTCATGGGTGTGTTTTCCCGATGCAGCACTGCGAATACCGTCCATAGATGAATCGCTATGGATACAACTGATCGAGTCGCATCACCTCAAGCAGGAATTTATTATCACAGTGAAGAAGTGACAGAGGGTGATAAGAGGTACACTTAGCCGGGTCTGGCCCAAGCTTGGGGAGTGCTGATATGATTGTGTCACTTATAGACGGCAGCGACACACCACCCTTTAATGCCTCTGCATACACCTCCAGCAGATATGCGGCCGGTATTTATTTCTAAGCTTTGTAAAACTCTACACCTGACCTGCAGATCCCAGAGCCTTTCCTCCTCCTAGGGCGTCTATAGCTGCAACGATCTGTTGCCCAGAGATCGATGGCTTATGACATAATGTGAGAGCCAATTTATATAGCGCTGCACATCTAGTTTGGGAAAGAAGTGTCCTAGCGCTAATATGAGCACATAAGTATCAAAATCCCACAGCTCCTGAACACGAACAGAAAGGTTTTGATTTGTTTCCTGAAAGAACTCATGTTTTCTTGGGCGCACAGGGCAGGTGGGAGGGCATTCCATTCCAGGTACCTGCAGTCACCACAGGCAAAGAGCAGCCATCTATTCTGATTTTCGTAAACTTAGAGCCTTTAGTCAGTAAAGCATGATGGGATCTCACCCCTCGGCCAGCTGATACCAGGCAAAAAAGCGAGGACATATAAGAATGAACCCCCTGATTGTAGAGTGATTATGACATGAAGTGCTTTATATTGACATCTTTTCAGGACAGGAAGCCGGTGCAATTTGACCAGTTTTGTTGGAGATCGACCTTGATTTTATTAACCTCAGACCCAGCCCAACTGCTGTCTTTGTAGCAGCAACAATCTATGTAGGCGATATTCAGATATGCCTACATATAAAGTGATGCAGGAATCCATTCTCGATAGGATCAGAACCTGTACCAGGTCCCTCCTAGATAAAGCAGGGATCAATAGAAGTATTTTTCTGATAACTTTCAGCAGTCAGAAGCCTCTAGAGCAGGTGATTTTAATGTATCCTTTTATGGAAAGATGTAAGTCCACCCAAACTCCCAGTTTGCTGACCTGATGGAATGGGGTGGACAGAGCTCCCAACGACATCGGCCGCCACCCTTGCGCCTGGGAGTTTGAGCTCATCCAATCAGTGACTTCGTGGCGGCAGCTCCTGAAATTACTGGGCATTTTATCTCTATTCAATTCTAATCCAATGATTTGTGTACATTCGATTGGAGGTGATATCGATTATTGAGTGACTCGATCAGGCTGGCCAAGTGGGCCATGTAAAGATTGAAAAGATTGTGGCTCAAAACCAGCCGGGGGGAGGGGAAATTGTCTTAGGGGTTGATCTAAAGTTAGCTGAGGCCACCGCTTGGGTCAGATCTTTCAAAAAGGATTAGAACCAAGCAGACACTTTCCCCAAAGACCCACCATCTCCAATCTCTGTAGTAATGTGGAGCGGGAGATGGTGTCAAAGGCTGCAGACAGATCTAATCAGGTCAGACCCCCCCACCTCCCCACCCACGTACATAATGTCTCTTATATCCCACGTGGCTTTAGCTCTGCTGGAGCCCTGGATGGACTTTGTGCAGAAGTTGGTCGGACTCAAGGTATTTGGTGAGCTGCTTGTTCACCGTGGCCTCAGTTAGTTTGGTGAACATCAGAAACAGAGAGACAGGCCGATCCTTAGAGTTAGAACTGCTGTGACTATTGGAGCAAACATCTGGAAGTAATATTGTCTAAAACACTCTGATTGGCTGCAGGTTGGGGTGCAACGGAGGGCAAGAACAAGAAGGTTGGGCTTGGATGTGTCCCAGAGTAATTACCAGAGCCTGAGATGAACTCAAACATCCCACCCATCATTTTGCTTATTCATAAATATGCCAGGTGTGCCCAGATGTGGGTTCCCGTGCTCGCTGCACCGCTGGAACCAAGTGGCACCCTACAGTCAGAGCCCAGATGTGGGTCTCGTGCTCACTGCACCACTGGAATGAAGCTGCACCCTACAGTCAAGGCCCAGATGAGGGCCAGGATGTTAGCCGGGGCCTTGTGAGTACAAGGATGTTAGCCGGAGTCTGGTGAGGACCTGGATGTGAGCCGGAGTCTAGTGAGGATGAGGATGTGATCAGGGCCTGGTGAAGACCAAGATGTGAACCGGGGCCTTGTGAGGTCCGGACGTGGGCTGGGGCCTTGTAAGGACCAGAACATGAGCCTCGGCCTTGTGTGGATGAGGGTATGTGCCAGGGCCTGTGAGGACCAGGACGTGAGCCAGGACCTTGTGAGGACCAGGGCATGAGCCTGGGCCTGGTATGGACCAGCAGGTGAGCAGGGGCTTGGTAGACCAGGATGTGAGTCAAGGCCTTGTTAGGACCAGGATGTGAGCCGGGGCCTTGGGAGGACCAGGACATGGGCTGGGGCCTTGTAAGGACCAGGACATGAGCCTGGGCCTTGTGAGGATGAGGATATGTGCCAGGGCCTGGTGGACAGGACGTGAGCCAGGACCTTGTTTGGACCAGGACGTGAGCCTTGGCCTGGTATGGACCAGCATGCGAGCAGGGACTTGGTGGACCAGGACGTGAGCCAGGGTTTTATGAGGTCCAGGACGTGAGGCAGGGCCTTGTGAGGACCAGGACGTGAGCCTTAGCCTTGTGAGGACCATGACTAGAGCCAGGGCCTTGTGTGGACCAGGACTTGAGGGGGGCTTGGTGGACCAGGATGTGAGCCATTGCCTTGTGAGGACCATGACTTGAGCCAGGGCCTTGTGTGGACCAGGACGTGAGCCGGGGCCATGGGAGGACCAGGACATGAGCCGGGGCCTTGGGAGGACCAGGACGTAAGCCAGGGCCTTGTGAGGATGAGGACATGAGCCTGGGCCTGGTATGGTCAGCATGTGATCCGAGGTCTGGTGGGCCAGGACGTAAGCCAGGACCTTGTGAGGACCAGTAAGTGAGCTGGGGCCTTGTGTGGACCAGGAAGTGAGCCATGGCCTTGTGAGGACCATGACGTGAGCCAGGGCATTGTGAGGACAAGGACGTGAGCCAGGGCCTTATGAGGAATAGGACGTGATCCATTGCCTAGTGAAGACCAGGACTTGAGCCAGGGCCTGGTGAGGACCAGGATGTGAGCTGGGGCCTGGTGGACCAGGACGTGAGTCAGCGCCTTGTGAAGACCAGGACGTGAGCTGGGGCCTTGTGAGGATCAGGACGTGAGCTGGGGCCTTGTGAGGACCAGGAAGTGAACTGGAGCCTTGTGAGGACCAGGACGTGAGCTGGGGCCTTGTGAGGACCAGGGCGTGATCTGGGGCATTGTGATGACCAGGACGTGAGCCAGGTCCTTGTGAGGACCAGGATGTGAGCTAGGGCTTGGTGAGGCCCAGGCCGTGAACCGGGGCCTTGTGTGGACCTGGACGTGAGCCGGGGCCTTGTGAGGACCAGGAAGTGAGCCGAGGCCTTGTGAGGACCAGGTCGTGAGCTAGGTCATTGTGAGGACAAGGACGTGAGCCATTGCCTTGTGAAGACCAGGACTTGAGCCAGGGCCTGTTGAGGACCAGGATGTGAGCCGGGGCCTGGTGGACCAGGACGTGAGCCGGCGCCTTGTAAAGACCAGGATGTGAGCTAGAGCCTTGTGAGGACCAGGACGTGAGCTGGGGCCTTGTGAGGACCAGGACATGAGCTGGGGCCTTGTGAGGACCAGGACGTGAGCCAGGGCCTTGTGAGGACCAGGACGTGAGCCAGGGCCTTGTGAGGACCAGGATGTGAGCTAGAGCCTGGTGAGGACCAGGACGTGAGCTGGGGCCTTGTGTAGACCAGGACGTAAGACGGGGCCTTGTGAGGACCAGGACCTGAGCCAGGGCCTTGTGCGGACCAGGACGTGAGCCGGGGCCTTATGAGGACCAGGACGTGAGCTGGGGCCTTGTGAGGACCAGGACGTGAGCCGGGGCCTTGTGAGGACCACGATGGGAGACAGGACCTGCTGGACCAGGACATGAACCAGAGTATGGTGCGGACAAGGATGCTGAGCCTGCTCTCGTTCCCTTAGAGAGGCCAGACTAAACACCTGGTTCGTCCTCTCTTGCAGGACCAGGCAAGGGCCAGTCCAGAGATCCAAGGACACCAGAGACTGGGGCGCTGGACTTGCACCCCCTGTTTTTCATTGTATTTCTCCCTGAAACAGATAAAGCTGTGTGAAATCTCCTTGAGAGAGATTCATATTATCACAGATCTCACTGGACTCACAATCTGCAGAGAGAGGCTGAGAATGAACGTCCTTGCACATGAACTGTTCTACTTGTCTCTGTCACGATGCCCCGGCAGGAACCAAATATTTCCGTTGAGTGATCCCCCAAATATTCATGCCTGTAATTTCATGTAATACGTAAGTGCATTCTGGGGGTTGTAGTCTTGATTACTTTACTAAAGACAGTGGTTTAAAAAATAAACTCCATTGTAGGAGAGTAGGGTCTGCTATCCTATGGTCACCCCAATTTTTGCTTTTTGCTTCACTGGTTTTCGACTTACTGAGGCTGTGGGCCTGCTAATCAGACCCCCAGCCTGCTGTTCTCTCTCTAAATTTATGATACATGTGCTATAGGTACATACCACAATTGGAAATGGACTCCTTGTCAGCCCCTGTACCATGCACTATAGGTGCTCAGGGCATAGGTGCCACCAAGGCCTACCAGGGGCTGAAGCATAGCTTTTGCCACCCCTGGCTGGTTCTTAAATTGACACAACTGGCTGATCACTCAGCTGGGGCAAGTGGGTGTAATCACCCCTTGCTTAGATATAGTATACCTATATCTAAACCTATATCTGGACACATATATAACCTGTGAGCCACTCCTATGGAAGGCCTCATCAATCCTGGAGGCAGAGTGCGTGGTTTTATGTGAGATGGAGCTCTGGCATGAGCTGAGCCTGTCTGCAGCTGTCGGGAACAACTCCCTAAGCTGATCCGGGATAATGCCATACCATATACTCTTAAGCGCCTTATAATCCTCGCGGTTATATAGCAACTTTGGTTTGGCTTTATCAAAACATGTCGTGTAAGGTGTCATACGAATTGGAATACTACCCCCTCGCCAGTTCTGGCGACGGGGGTAGCATTCCACCCTTCTAGAGGGAGAAGACATGTTACTTTACTGAAACGCGGTTGATTTAAAATGAGCCTCAGATCCACAAAATGGATGCCCCTGCCACAGACACGGGTCTGGCCTCCTGCTGCTGACCGAAACCCGGCAGAGGAGGCCTGGACAAAGAGTTTCCTGTCACAGGGCGGTGTCAAACCACCCCAGACAGGAGATAGTGGATTGGAGTAGGGAGGTTTCAAAGAAACCAGACACTGCCTGGGGAGCACAAGGCTGCCCCTTGCAGGATCCGGCCAAACCGGTTCTGGGGCCTCCCAGCCCCTGTCCCAGCGCGGCCAGGATCAAAGGAGAGGGGTGTAACCACCCCCTTCCTGGGTCCCACCCATAGGAGGGGACCTAGCAGGATGTCCAACCCCCTAGATTCGAATAAGAGGGGGAGCAGTCCCAACGGACTTCAGATCATCCTGAAGAAACATAAGAAACGAAATCTGGACCCTTCGACTTTCTACATGACGTGAGAAGACTGAAGAATCTCCCTTGTGGTCAAGGAGTGACCACCCTGTGCAAACAGGTACCATCCAGCCCTCGACCCTTGCTTTGTTGCAGTTCCCGCCGGAACTCGAGCGACAGAGATCGACGAGATCAAGCTTGCCTGCCTTCTACCTGCCCGATCCACAGTCCCTGCAGAGCTGAGACCCGTGGAGGCGACCGGAAGCGTGGGGCACGCCATCTTGAAAAGGCCACGAGACGCTGACCGTGCAGCCCACGAGTGACCCTCGAAGCTGTACACCGGGGTTTGAGAAGCCCCAGCCCCGAGCTCCACTTGCACCAAAGCTCACCCCTCCACACTCGACGAGTGCTGCGTGGGGCCCTTCTGCCTGTGTGTGCTCGACGCGTTGGCCCGGTCACTTGCCAGCTGGCTTGTGGCCCCTGTGCCGACGAAACTTGAAATCCGACTTGCTTTTCTGGTTGCTCCAGATCTGCACCAGCTCCCGTGAAAAGGAGCACCCACTCTGACCCTCCTGGTTCGAGTGATAAGCAATCTCCCGGTTCCGCGTGGATTGCTTTTGCCAAGTGCTGTTTGCTACAATCTTCAAGCCGACGGTGCTGACGGCGAGAGCCTACGTGGGACAGATCGTGACCTGCTCCTGGACGTCGCAGATGCCCCAGAGCCCACGTGACAGCGGAGAGAAGCCTATCGACAACCGCCTGATTGCGCCCGACATTGCCTGGTTCCGTCCTGGTTCCACCCTGGTCACTGCTGAGTGACCCAGACTCTGTCCCCTCTGCTTTCAGGTACTTTTCTACTTCGATCCACCCTTGGATCACACCGGACACTTCTGCTTCACAGCGCCTGCAGCTGCAACAGCTCCAAGCACCAAGAACCTGCGTGACAGAACCCGACGCCACTTCGACCCTGTGCACCCACGGCCTGTGGGTGAGGTAACTTTGCAACGCCGGTGTCCTTACACTGGCACACACCTCTAGGGTCTGTGTCTGAAGTTTTGTGTTCCTAGGTTCAGCGGAAGTATCATTTAATTCACTTTAACTAACTTTTACGCACCATTGACTTTACATTGGTGCGCGCCGCACTTTCCGTGCTGCACCCGTATCCTGTGGGCTACTCCCGACTTCTTCATTGCTTGTCCTGACTGCTCCCAGCGAATCTCTAGGCCCTAGGCCTAACCATTGCTCGATAAGTGTTACTTATACCATTTTTTTAGTATATGGTCTGAGTGGCCCCCCGCCCTCAGCCATAATTGTGCCAACTTTATATGTTTAACAGTGCTTTTGATTTAACGCTTGTGCCCCTTTCCTCATAAAGAGTACTGGGGAGTAATTTAGAAATAAATACATATATTTTTACAATATATACTTGTGTGGTGTCCTTTCATTTGATTACAGGATTGTATGTGGTAAAACAGCTCGCTTAACACGACCTCTTAAGTTTAGCCTTTAGGCTGCTTAGTCCATGCTACCACTAGGATAGCTTGTCTAACAAGGTTGACTTACAACCAGACATCTTTGGGGTTTGTTTGGACTGATACCCAGTGGTTCCAGAATTGGAAACACTACATATCAGGCCAACTTCTCACATTGGTGTGCAGCGGTGCGGATTTGAGCTTGCTGTTTGTTTTACCATTGCAATCTTTATCAAATTGAAAGATCACATCAAGTACCTCTAGGTACATATAAATCAAAAGCTTAGCATATTAAGTTCTACTGAACTTAGTAGTTGTAGATAAAAGGGATTAGCACACCCTGACTACAACTCACTAGCAAGGTACAGTAGGAAACCACTTAGTGTAGGTAAGTGCACCACTTACACCTCACTAGCAGTCATGTCTGATGCAGATAGAGCCTCAGGCTCTGCTCCTGTAGAAGTTGATCCTATAGGGACAACATCCAGATATGACAACCTTAGCCACAAAGACCTGAGTGCCTTGTGCACAGCCAGGGGGCTAAAAAAGGGCAGAGGCCCTACCATTCCTTCCCTAATAGCTCTCCTAGAAAAGGATGATCTAGATAAGGTGAGTCAGGCTCCCTTAGGTGCAGGTGAAGGGATAAACTCCCCTGAGAATGAGGATCTTCCAGATGATGATGTAGTGGAGGAGGAAGAGGAAGAGGAAGGCTCTGATTTAGAAGAGCCTGAAGATCAGGATCAGAGGGGAAACCAGGTACAGGTTGCCAGCCTTAACCAGGCCAACTTGGACCTACATGGGAATGGGGGGGGCCAGCACCACCCCAGATCTCTTAACCAAATTCTCCCAGGTAATAGGAGGGAGAGATCTCTATCAGGGGACTCTCACCTTTCTAGTGCCTCAAGAGAATCTCAAAGAGGAATGACTTCCTCCCAGAGAAAAGAGCATAGGGCCAGGATGAGGGCTGTCCAACTCCAAATAGAAAGGGAAGAGGTAGCCTTGGCTCAAGCTAAACTTGCTTTAGCAAGAGAGAGAAAATTGTGTGGCTTAGATGCCACTGGTGGCAGCAAAGTTCCTAAAGAAAAAGACAGGGCCTATGACAATAGAAACCTGACAAAAATTGTGCCCCCCTACAAGGAAGGGGATGATATCCACAAATGGATGACTGCTCTTGAGAGGGCCTGCATGGTACAGCAGGTCCCTGAGGATCAGTGGGCAGCAATTTTATGGTACTCCTTTTCTGAGAAAGGGAGGGACAGGCTCCTCACTGTTAGACCTGAGGATGCCAAAAACTACTCTGTTCTGAAGAGTGCTCTTATTGAAGGGTTTGGCCTAACCACTGAGCAATACAGGTTGTTGTTCAGAGACACCCAAAAAGCACAGACTCAGGACTGGACTGATTTTGTAGATTGTGCCACTAAGGCTCTGGAGGGTTGGCTGCAGGGAAGTAAAGTTTCAGACTATACAGGATTGTACAATCTTATGATGAGAGAACAGATCCTTAATAACTGTCAGAACCAGCTGTTGCATCAATACCTTGTTGACTCTGATTTGACCTCTCCCCAAGAATTGGGAAAGAAGGCAGACAAATGGGTCAGAACAAGGATTAAGCAGAAAAACCAGAACCAAGGTGACCAGAAGAAAACAGACCAGAAGGGTGGGAATCAGAAAGATAAAGAAAAGGACCAGAAGTCTTCAGGCCCCCAAACTAGCAATAAGGAGGGGGGTTCCCAAAATGGAAACAAGAAAAAGAAGAATGATGGCCCAAAGAAACCTTGGTGTAATACCTGCAAATCAGTTTCACACTGGGGCAGTGAATGCACTAAGAAAAATCCAGTCCCCACCACTGCAGCTCCTAAAGCAACTGCACCCCCTAGTACAGTCAGCAGTGGTGGTACACAGCCAAAGGGTTTAGTAGGGTTGACCCTGGGTACTGAGGTGGAATCTGGCCTAGTCAGAATCCCCACACAGGCAGTTCTCCTATATGATGTGGACTTATCTTTGCCCACTGCAGTAAGCCCCAGTAACCTGGGCAAATATAGGCAGACTCCCTTAATTAATGAGAAACTGGCTCAGGCCTACAGGGACACTTGTGCCAGTGTCACAATGGTGACACCTGGCTTTGTGGACCCTGGACAGATTGTACTAGGTGAAAGTTACCTAGTGACCAATGCAAGCAACTCCACTACTTCCCATAGTGTGGCTGTTGTGAACTTCTCCTGGGGAGGGGTAGATGGCCTAAAGAAAGTTGTTGTGAGTGCAGACCTCCCAGTAGACTGTCTGTTAGGCAATGATCTTGAAAGCTCAGTTTGGTCAGAAGTGGAGTACAGGACTCATGCAGAAATGCTAGGGATTTCAGCTCATGTCCTTGCAGTGACAAGGTCTCAGGCTAAGAAGTGCCTTCCTGAACCAGTGGTGGATCTTGAAACAATAGACCAACCACAACCCAAGAGGAGGAGCAAGAGGGTTAAGGCTGTGCCTTCCCACTTGCCCCAGGTTGAGGATCAAGTTTCACAGGAAACTGATTCTGCAGTCCAAGAGGAGACTGTCTCAGATGAGCTTGAACCTGAACAGGTTGAGTTTCTGGGGACAGGGGGACCCTCAAGGGCAGACCTGGGGCAGGCCCAATTAGATTGCCCTTCACTTGAACCCCTCAGACAGCAAGCTGCTGCTGAGGCTGCAGGGAATGCTCAAGGTACCCATAAGGTGTATTGGGATGAAGGGCTCCTTTATTCAGAGGCTAGAGACCCCAAGCCTGGCACCACCAGGAGGTTGGTTATACCTTTGAAGTTTAGGGGCTTCCTTCTTACCTTGGCCCATGATATTCCCCTTGCAGGACACTTAGGCCAGAATAAGACTTGGGACAGGCTTGTTCCACACTTTCACTGGCCTCACATGTCAGAAAATGTCAAGGAGTTTTGTCGCTCCTGTGTCACTTGCCAAGCCAGTGGTAAGTCAGGTGGCACAACAAAGGCCCCCCTGATACCACTACCTGTGGTGGGGGTACCCTTTGAAAGAGTTGGAATAGACATTGTGGGTCCCATGGATCCTCAAACAGCATCTGGGCACAGATTTATACTGGTGGTAGTGGATCATGCCACCAGGTACCCAGAGGCAATTCCCCTGAGGACCACCACAGCTCCTGTGGTGGCAAAAGCCCTCATTGCAGTTTTCTCAAGAGTGGGCTTTCCAAAGGAGGTTCTTTCAGACAGAGGTACTAACTTTATGTCTGGATACTTAAAAGCAATGTGGAAAGAGTGTGGAGTAAACTATAAGTTTACCACACCCTACCATCCACAGTGCAATGGGCTTGTGGAAAGGTTCAACAAGACCCTAAAGGGAATGATAAAAGGTTTACCAGAGAAGCTTAGGCGGAAATGGGACATCCTTTTACCCTGCTTGCTCTTTGCTTACAGAGAGGTCCCACAGAAGGGGGTTGGCTACAGCCCTTTTGAACTTTTGTTTGGCCACCCTGTAAGAGGTCCATTGAGTTTGGTGAAGGAAGGATGGGAGTTACCTCTCAAAAAGCCCAAACTAGACATTGTGGACTATGTACTTGGTCTCCGCTCCAGGATGGCTGAATACATGGAGAGAGCATCCAAAAACCTTGAGGCAAGTCAGGAATTACAGAAAGCCTGGCATGACCAAAAGGCTGTTATGGTTGAGTTCCAGCCAGGACAGAAGGTGTGGGTGTTGGACCCAGTGGGGCCAGCAGCTCTCCAGGACAAATGGACTGGACCCTACCCTATCATTGAAAAGAAGGGAGAAGTCACCTACTTGGTTGACTTTGGTACCCCTAGGAGCCCCCACAGGGTGCTCCATGTGAACAGATTGAAAGCATTTGTTGACAGGGAGGACATGAGTCTCCTCATGGCCACAGATGGGGAACAGGAGGAAGAGAGTGACCCTCTCCCAGACCTGCTTTCCCAGAACCCTGATGATGGTTCAGTTGATGGAGTAGCCTTGGCAGGCAGCCTCACTGAGCAGCAACAGGTGGACTGCAGACAGGTGTTGCAGGCCCACAGACAATTGTTTTCACTCACACCCAGTCAGACTAACTGGTGCACCCATGAGGTGAACACTGGTGACAATCTGCCTGTGAAGAATAAGATCTACAGGCAACCTGACCATGTCAGGGATTGTATAAAGGCTGAGGTGCAAAAGATGTTGGAGCTTGGAGTGATTGAGCCATCAGAGAGCCCATGGGCTAGCCCAGTGGTCCTTGTGCCAAAACCTCATACCAAAGATGGGAAGAGAGAAATGAGGTTTTGTGTGGACTACAGAGGTCTCAATGCTGTCACTAGGACAGATGCTCATCCCATTCCAAGAGCAGATGAGCTCATTGATAAATTGGCTTCTGCCAAGTTTCTGAGCACATTTGATTTGACAGCTGGCTACTGGCAAATCAGACTAGCTGAGGAGTCAAAAGCCAAAACAGCATTTTCGACCCCTAGTGGACATTATCAATTTGTGGTAATGCCCTTTGGCTTGAAGAATGCACCTGCCACTTTCCAAAGGTTGGTGAACCAAGTCCTTGCTGGGCTGGATGACTTTTGTGCAGCATATCTAGATGATATTGCTGTCTTTAGCTCCACCTGGGAGGATCACCTGATCCACCTGAAGAAGGTTCTGGAGGCCCTGCAAAAGGCAGGCCTGACTATCAAGGCTACTAAGTGCCAGATAGGGCAGAGCAAGGTTGTGTACTTGGGCCACCTAGTAGGTGGGGGTCAAGTTCAACCACTGGAGAGCAAGATCCAGACCATACAGGACTGGGCTCCTCCAACTACCCAGACACAAGTCAGAGCCTTCTTGGGCCTGACTGGGTATTACAGAAAATTTGTAAAGAACTATGGGTCCATTGTGACACCATTGAATGACTTGACATCCAAGAAGATGCCCAAAAAGGTTCAGTGGACAGTTAGCTGTCAAAAGGCATTTGATGACCTGAAGAAGGCCATGTGCTCTGCACCTATCCTGAAGAGTCCTGACTACTCCAAACAGTTCATTGTACAGACAGATGCTTCTGAGTTGGGGGTGGGAGCTGTGCTTTCACAACTTAATCAAGATGGTCAAGACCAGCCCATTGCTTTTATTAGCAGAAGGCTGACCCCCAGGGAGAAACGTTGGTCAGCTATTGAGAGGGAGGCCTTTGCTGTGGTTTGGGCCCTGAAGAAGTTGAGGCCATACTTGTTTGGTACTCACTTCCTAATTCAGACAGACCATAAGCCCCTCTTGTGGCTAAATCAGATGAAGGGTGAAAATCCCAAACTGCTCAGGTGGTCCATTTCCCTACAGGGGATGGACTTTACAGTGGAGCACCGCCCAGGGACTGACCATGGTAATGCAGATGGTCTCTCCAGGTACTTCCACTTAGAACATGAAGACTTATCTGGTCAAGGTTAAGTTTAATGTCCCTGCGTTTGGGGGGGGGTTATGTAGGAGAGTAGGGTCTGCTATCCTATGGTCACCCCAATTTTTGCTTTTTGCTTCACTGGTTTTCGACTTACTGAGGCTGTGGGCCTGCTAATCAGACCCCCAGCCTGCTGTTCTCTCTCTAAATTTATGATACATGTGCTATAGGTACATACCACAATTGGAAATGGACTCCTTGTCAGCCCCTGTACCATGCACTATAGGTGCTCAGGGCATAGGTGCCACCAAGG
This sequence comes from Lissotriton vulgaris, assembly GCF_964263255.1. Lineage (NCBI taxonomy): Eukaryota > Metazoa > Chordata > Amphibia > Caudata > Salamandridae > Lissotriton > Lissotriton vulgaris. Next base: position 191,406 of record NW_028245439.1, read on the forward strand.
CCTACCAGGGGCTGAAGCATAGCTTTTGCCACCCCTGGCTGGTTCTTAAATTGACACAACTGGCTGATCACTCAGCTGGGGCAAGTGGGTGTAATCACCCCTTGCTTAGATATAGTATACCTATATCTAAACCTATATCTGGACACATATATAACCTGTGAGCCACTCCTATGGAAGGCCTCATCAATCCTGGAGGCAGAGTGCGTGGTTTTATGTGAGATGGAGCTCTGGCATGAGCTGAGCCTGTCTGCAGCTGTCGGGAACAACTCCCTAAGCTGATCCGGGATAATGCCATACCATATACTCTTAAGCGCCTTATAATCCTCGCGGTTATATAGCAACTTTGGTTTGGCTTTATCAAAACATGTCGTGTAAGGTGTCATACGAATTGGAATACTACCCCCTCGCCAGTTCTGGCGACGGGGGTAGCATTCCACCCTTCTAGAGGGAGAAGACATGTTACTTTACTGAAACGCGGTTGATTTAAAATGAGCCTCAGATCCACAAAATGGATGCCCCTGCCACAGACACGGGTCTGGCCTCCTGCTGCTGACCGAAACCCGGCAGAGGAGGCCTGGACAAAGAGTTTCCTGTCACAGGGCGGTGTCAAACCACCCCAGACAGGAGATAGTGGATTGGAGTAGGGAGGTTTCAAAGAAACCAGACACTGCCTGGGGAGCACAAGGCTGCCCCTTGCAGGATCCGGCCAAACCGGTTCTGGGGCCTCCCAGCCCCTGTCCCAGCGCGGCCAGGATCAAAGGAGAGGGGTGTAACCACCCCCTTCCTGGGTCCCACCCATAGGAGGGGACCTAGCAGGATGTCCAACCCCCTAGATTCGAATAAGAGGGGGAGCAGTCCCAACGGACTTCAGATCATCCTGAAGAAACATAAGAAACGAAATCTGGACCCTTCGACTTTCTACACGACGTGAGAAGACTGAAGAATCTCCCTTGTGGTCAAGGAGTGACCACCCTGTGCAAACAGGTACCATCCAGCCCTCGACCCTTGCTTTGTTGCAGTTCCCGCCGGAACTCGAGCGACAGAGATCGACGAGATCAAGCTTGCCTGCCTTCTACCTGCCCGATCCACAGTCCCTGCAGAGCTGAGACCCGTGGAGGCGACCGGAAGCGTGGGGCACGCCATCTTGAAAAGGCCACGAGACGCTGACCGTGCAGCCCACGAGTGACCCTCGAAGCTGTACACCGGGGTTTGAGAAGCCCCAGCCCCGAGCTCCACTTGCACCAAAGCTCACCCCTCCACACTCGACGAGTGCTGCGTGGGGCCCTTCTGCCTGTGTGTGCTCGACGCGTTGGCCCGGTCACTTGCCAGCTGGCTTGTGGCCCCTGTGCCGACGAAACTTGAAATCCGACTTGCTTTTCTGGTTGCTCCAGATCTGCACCAGCTCCCGTGAAAAGGAGCACCCACTCTGACCCTCCTGGTTCGAGTGATAAGCAATCTCCCGGTTCCGCGTGGATTGCTTTTGCCAAGTGCTGTTTGCTACAATCTTCAAGCCGACGGTGCTGACGGCGAGAGCCTACGTGGGACAGATCGTGACCTGCTCCTGGACGTCGCAGATGCCCCAGAGCCCACGTGACAGCGGAGAGAAGCCTATCGACAACCGCCTGATTGCGCCCGACATTGCCTGGTTCCGTCCTGGTTCCACCCTGGTCACTGCTGAGTGACCCAGACTCTGTCCCCTCTGCTTTCAGGTACTTTTCTACTTCGATCCACCCTTGGATCGCACCGGACACTTCTGCTTCACAGCGCCTGCAGCTGCAACAGCTCCAAGCACCAAGAACCTGCGTGACAGAACCCGACGCCACTTCGACCCTGTGCACCCACGGCCTGTGGGTGAGGTAACTTTGCAACGCCGGTGTCCTTACACTGGCACACACCTCTAGGGTCTGTGTCTGAAGTTTTGTGTTCCTAGGTTCAGCGGAAGTATCATTTAATTCACTTTAACTAACTTTTACGCACCATTGACTTTACATTGGTGCGCGCCGCACTTTCCGTGCTGCACCCGTATCCTGTGGGCTACTCCCGACTTCTTCATTGCTTGTCCTGACTGCTCCCAGCGAATCTCTAGGCCCTAGGCCTAACCATTGCTCGATAAGTGTTACTTATACCATTTTTTTAGTATATGGTCTGAGTGGCCCCCCGCCCTCAGCCATAATTGTGCCAACTTTATATGTTTAACAGTGCTTTTGATTTAACGCTTGTGCCCCTTTCCTCATAAAGAGTACTGGGGAGTAATTTAGAAATAAATACATATATTTTTACAATATATACTTGTGTGGTGTCCTTTCATTTGATTACAGGATTGTATGTGGTAAAACAGCTCGCTTAACACGACCTCTTAAGTTTAGCCTTTAGGCTGCTTAGTCCATGCTACCACTAGGATAGCTTGTCTAACAAGGTTGACTTACAACCAGACATCTTTGGGGTTTGTTTGGACTGATACCCAGTGGTTCCAGAATTGGAAACACTACATATCAGGCCAACTTCTCACATCCATGCTAGGAGGAGATGTGTGCCTTTGTCAGGAGCCATCTGCGGCTCTGTAGTAACTCCAGATACTTTTCAAAAACTTGGATTATGAGCTCTTAAAATAAAATGATATGTCTGGAAAGGAGCATCTCTGGGCGGTAAGAGCAGCGGCTGAGGCAGTCCACATTCTTCATACCAAGGGAATAGGACAGGCCTCAACTCCTAACCCTACAGGGCAGGTTTCATCCCAGCAGATGACACCCGTCCACTCATCTGCATCCTCCCGGACAGGCCTCAACCACTCTGCACCCCTCCCGGATACACCTCACCTCCTCTGCACCCCCAGCCAAGAACAGGTACCACCTCCTCTGTACTCCTGGACTGGCCTCACCTCCTCTGCACTCCTGGACAGGCCTCACCTGAACTTAACCCCATGGACAGGACATGCTACACCTCCTCTGCACCCCTGGACGGGCCTCACCTCCTCTGCACTCCTGGATAGGCCTCACCTGAACTTAACCCCATGGACAGGACATGCTTCATGGACAGGACATGCTTCTCATTACTCGAACGTGGCGTTCGAGTAATGAGAAGACGCCGAACGATTATTCTCCAAGGTAACCACATGGAAGGGAGATAGGATTTTGCTCACCATTGGGGGCATGTTTCCTAGTGTGTTTTCCTCTCGGCTGGTATGAGGGGTTAAACCACGCAAAGGCATTGGCAGCACAGTGCCTCTAGCAGTGGCATTCAAATTGAGTGGCCCTGAGGAAATTGCCTGATCTAAACCACGGCAATGAAACATGTCGGCTGTAAGTGGGGTGTGAAGTGATAGGTAGTCTTCACACTCCTCTGTTTTATATTTAAAGGTTCTACTGTTTGCAACAAAGAAGGGAACATAAGTAAAGTTTAATGCCCTGGTTGCGCAGTATCTTATATGTTTAAATGTTTTAATGTTTGTTAGTTTTTGTTACATATAAGTTGTGTTCACTGCATCACGCACTGTTATTTTGGGTTGAGACACGTTTCCGTTAAAGCTTGATGGCACCAATGATGATAACAGGGCCGTCCTGGTGAGTACCAGCCAGGGGTCCCATTGGTGGTGCGCCCGTGAGGTGCCATCTTGCTCTTCACAAATGTTTGTCCGTCCAAAGTGTCTGTGAGTCCTGTGTTGTCTCGTATTGTTGAGATCAGAGCGAGGCTGCTTTTTAAGTAAGCAATAGATTGAGATGTCGCGAGTATCCCTAGATTAAGGAACTCCCTGGTGTGATTTATGAGCAACCATTGATATCTATGTATCACTAAGAAGTATTGCAGTGAGAACTAGGACTCGTTGTGTCTGATGACTCTTTGAGTGGGGGGGCGTCCTAGTTCTGTCTTTCCCTCTAGACTCCTTTTTTGTATACACTCAACTCTTCTGCACCAGCTTCGCAGGCCTCATCACCTCTGCACCCATGGACAGGCCTCACCTCCTCTCCTCCCCCTGGGGAGGCATCACCTCCTCTGCACCTCTTGACAGGTGTCACCTTCTTTGCAACCCCCCTTGAAAAGGACATGCCTCACCTCCTTTGCACCCTTTGGACAAGCCTCACCTCCTCTGTACCCCCCTGAAGGCCTCACCTCCTCTGCACTCCTGGACAGGCCTCTCCTCCTCTGCACCCCTGGACAGGCCTCACCTCCTCTGCACCCCTGGACAGGCCTCACCTCCTCTGCTCCCCTGGACAGGCCCCACTTCCTCTGCACCCTGGACAGGCCTTTCCTCCTCTGCACCCCTGGACAGGCCTCACCTCCTCTGCTCCCCTGGACAGGCCCCACCTCCTCTGCACCCCTGGACAGGCCTCACCTCCTCTATACCCCTGGACAAGTCTCACCTCCTCTGCACCCCTGGACAGGCCTCGCCTCCTCTGCACCCCTGGACAGGCCTCACCTCCTCTGCACCCCTGCCCTGGACAGGCCTCACCTCCTCTGCACCCCTGGACAGGCCACTCTTCCTCTGCACCCTTGGACAGGCCTCACATCCTCTGCACCCCTGGACAGGCCTCACCTCCTCTGCACCCCTGCCCTGGACAGGCCTCACCTCCTCTGTACCCCTCAGGACAGGCATCACCTATTCTGCTCCCCCTGGACAGGCATCTCCTCTGCACCCCTGGACAGGCCTCGCCTCCTCTGCACCCTGGAGAGTCCTCTCCTCCTCTGCAAACCTGGACAGGCCTCTCCTCCTCTGCACCCCTGGACAGGCCTCTCCTCCTCTGCTCCCCAATATGGTCTCAGCAGAAGGAAGATCCATGGATTAATAAATTGTGAGTTGACAGCTCTCCTACCTGAGCAAAAACCTGTCCAGGCTTCCTCCTCCTCCTCCTGGGGGGGGGCAGATCTGGGGTCTGAGTGGGGGTCTGTGAGGGTCTGAAGATGAAGGTAACTACACAGACAGGGCTCCTTCCTCCTCTGCCGCAGGCTGGACCCACCAGGAGAGGCCGGACGTGATGTCAGCACCGCTGCTGGTGCTGTCTCTGCCGCCGCTGACCCGGAAGAGGAAACCCTTCTCCCTTTCATGCAGCTCAGTGGGTTTCATCAGCAGGCGAGGAGCGCCCTCTGGTGGCCGCTGACGGAACCACCGTCTCCAGGCTCACACAAACAAGCACTGGTACCTGCAAAGACCTGGGATTTCAGATGTCACAGATGTGAATGTTTTTAAGGGTCAGACAGTTCAAGTGCAGGGCCTCACACTTGGTTGCTGTAAAAAAGTGTTTATAGCTTCTCTTCAGATTGCATCTTCCAAACACTGACGTAAAGGACTTAAGAGTATTTACAGAAATGTGATAACTGGAATTGGCAGTCTGTATTTCAACGAATATATCTGTATTTCAAAGAATATATCGGTATTTCAAAGAATATATCAGAATATCAGTCAGTTTTCCAATTAAACTGGGCAGCTTATTTATTCTCTTAAATAATTTATTTGCAGTTTTTCAAATCCCCAACATACATGATAGCAAAGAAAACAGAGGTAAATACCATGTAGTTTTAAACACCAGATCAGTGACAATGAGGCCTAGGTCATGTGTCAAAGCGACAATTGAAGGAACAGCTTATTTCTAATATTCCTATGTCTGTGGCTTATTCCTTTTATTTAATTTGGTTTTATATTCTCAAACAAGACTGAATTGTAGGTTCTAATTAGGTTTTGAGTTTCTGGTTTAAGAGCACAACTGTCTCCTGAAATATTAAGATACCGGCCTCTTCCAAGCTTTGTTTTTTTGTTTACAGTAACCACCTCCCTCTCTCAACAAAGATTCACTGACAAAAATAAAGCAATATATCTTTGAAACAATTAATTCCTAAGATAGGGCAACCGAGTATGAACCAGAAATTTCTCACACAGTTTACATTGTATCATAAAAATGAGTGGGTGTTACTGGGTTGAAGAACAGGGGAAGGGCATTTCACTACTCGAAAATATTCTACTCCTTCACATAGGCCCCTATATCATAGTACGCTCATCATCAATACACCGCTGATTAGTGAGTGCGTCAACTCTTTGAAGCATTGTCATGCAAGCAACCTTGAGTGCCTCGACAGCGACATTAATTTGGACGTGCATATATCAGAGCCTTCAAGCGTCACTCATCACGAGTGACACTAACACATTTGGAGGTCGTGCTGAGGTCTCACACAAACCTGGCCCATTCTTCCAAACTATGGGGATTAACAAGAACTTCACACATGACTATTCGGCACAGAGCAGACCCTCTGTCCCACATTTTGGTGCAAAACTTTTCTCATATTTCACCATGAGTACTGCACACAGTTCAGTAGAATGTTACATTGAATGTCTATTTTAGTGAGACTTGGCTGTCAATCTTATCACTTGACATGTGTGCTGATCATGTCTATAAATTCAGTAATGTCTCTTCCTTTGGAATTGTCAAAGTCAAATGTTAAGTGACAACACTCCCTGTGCCTTTTTTAAATACCTTAATTCTCTATTGATTTTTCATATACAATGCGCATATTACAGGGATGGAAGTTTATCGATTCAGCAGAGTCCAAGATACTGCGTCAACTAGAACTTGTGAGAACAGGAAAAACAATAAATGAAATAACCCCTCTAGATAGAGGTGATGTGGCTCAGGAGATCCCGCAGATGATCAGGGAAGGAGGACGAGGGAGAACACGAGGGGAAGGGACATGGGAACAGGAAAAAAAAATGTCAGGGTCCCAAGCCCCATGGTCGCCCCCAAAAAGCCAACTCCCACTATGAATCCCATAGCCAGCTAACTCTTACAGTGGTGGGTTAAATCCTGGAATGCTGACATTTTGTGAAGCAAGGTCAGACGGGCCATCAATTGCGGTGCCAGACCTAGGTTGGTCATCAAGTTATCCCAAACGAAGCCCCAGTAGCACAAAGTACTGTACAGTCCGCAGGAAATGTAAAATGTCACAGGCGAGTGAATCACACCTTCAGCACCTCCAGCACTTGGAATCCTCCACTATATGTGCTTTATAGATCCACTCCGGCGTCCAGTGACAGTGGTGTAGGAACTTGAAATAACTGAATTTCAACCTGACCTCCTGGTGTGGAAAGTGAGCCCATAATTCTATCGATGCCCAGGCTGCTGGCGCAAACCGCCTCTTAGTTCCCATGCTGAATAATTACCAAATAAAGAGACGGGCGCTGGAAGCAGGAATCAAGAACAGAGTTTAATTCTCATGAGGAGAGCCTGTCATGTCAGACACGAAACAAGGTGCCATCGGGAGGTGCTCTAACAAGTGAGCTGAGTCTCTGTCTTTTATACTTTACAGAACACTTGGCATTACAGTCACAGCATTGTAAAACAAAGAAAAGACATCCTCATAATCCTCGTGTAAATCCTACCCCACATGTGTTCACAATAAGGACCCTTGACCTGCTGATAAGAGGGGAGGGCAATCACGCAGCTGTGTGTTCCGTCAACTGTTTAGAATGTGTGCGCCTGATCATAGCCCAGGGGGTGGGGTGGCCAGGATCAATAGTGGGTTCTTTGAAAAGGAGTGACTTCATACAATAAGGGTCAGTAAATGGTATCTCCTGGCTTAGGCGATGGCCTCGGACATGTGTGGTCAGTCGGACTCGGGGGAAGGGGTCATCAAAGAGGTGGTATTCATGCAGTGTGGACAATCGAGCGTGGAGGGAAGGCTTGTCAACAGAGGGGCATTCATGGAAGGAAAGGAGGTGCTGGTCAGGCGCGGCCGTGACTCCCAAGGACAGGGTTTTGCAGAAGGAGAAGGTTTATGACTTGTCCATGTGAGGGAGAAGGAGGGGGTCAGGGTGCGCGCAGGGTCAGAGTCGCACAGAGAGAGAGAGAGAGGTCTTATGACCCGTACATGAGAGAACAGGGGCAGTCAGATACAGCTGGGGGGGCTATGTCAGCTGAGGCGAAGGATGCTTCTTCAAGAGGGAAATGGGGGGGGGGTGCCTGGGTCAAGCAGGATGGTTGCCTTTCATAGCAGGGTCGCGCAGAGTGCTGGGTTTCATGGTCTATGCATGTGAGAGGGGGAGGGGGGTGCTCAAATGCGCGCAGGAGGGAAGCCAGTGATTCTAATGAGTGGGCAAGAGGCCAAGGTGCCTAAAATGGCTGTCATGTACACATGGGTACAGGCCTTTGCGGGCGGAGGGATGCAGTCAATGCTTTACAATATTCATGGTGCGTGCAGGGAGGGGAGTGGGAAAAGGGAAATGAACGTTGCTTATGTACATCAATACTTCTTATTTTCTACAGTCGCCCCTTTTTACATAGCAAAGTTCATTTTTGCAGTCGATGAAGGTACATATAAACAGGTGCGATCAAAGAATTTGCATTTGTCAATACTAACATATGGCATATAATCATGGACAGTTGATGTGTTTGGCAGAACGCAGCACATAGGGGATGGCATTTGTCGAGTTCCTATCATTTCAAATCACTACATAGCATAAATGTTTCTGACTTAAAAATGTGACCAATGAACATTTTGACCAAGTAGTTGAGGGAGGAATTCAGTTCAATACGCAAGATCTCTTCGTCACAGTGTCTTTTTATCAGTGAGCCATCACTGGTAGGCTCTAGTCCGTGTCCTTTCGTTGGCGCTGTTGAGCACCGGCGGTGGAGCTATAGGTCCAGCTCGGTTCTATCCTTACGCGTTGCAGGGTGCGGTCAGTCCTCTGCTGTTAGACCACAGTCCTGTTCCCTAACCAATCCTTTGAGTGGCGCCTTAAACTTGGCACCTATATTTCCGTGGCGTAACCCCATTTCCATCTAGATGCTGTTCTTCCTTTCAGCAGAGAGTCGCATGGAAAAGAGGGTGTGCGGTTTCGTTAGTCGATGGGAGTGAGAGGGCGGAGTGGGGGCAGATTTCCCGGGACACACCAAAGGGACCAAGGGAGCAATGGATAACAAGCAAGCAGGCCCATCAATCGGGCTTGAAAAGAGGGACGGAGGCTCCAGGCACACGTGGGTTGGCGGACAGAGAGCTTCAGGACAGCCCTTCATTCTTTCCTTTACCGCCTTTGAGAGTGCTGCCTCGTCCCGTTTCTTGTTGTGCTGCGGCTCCACCTTTGGTTGAGGTCGCATGTGTCTCATGATCTGCAGCCACGCTGTGCGTCACGTCCGGCCCTTCTCCTCCGGTGATTGAGTATCTTTAAATGGGTAAAAACAAATTTTAGAGAACTGGCAGGAGAAGAGATTTTTACATTTGAATTCCACTCGCAATCCTAGCACCTGGCGTTATGCTCATTGGTCATAGTCAGAAGTCTATTACCATGAAGTAAGTAGGTGGGTATTTCTACTGCGTTCGCACCAAGTCTAATCGGCGTTCGTTCATGACATATATGGACAGAGGTCGGACTCTTATCACCTGCGTATTTCAACAAAAACCCCAAGATTGACAACATTCAGGGGAGACTCGTCCTTCTAATTCGAGCCTTAACAGTCTTACATTTCCCTTTAGAGCTGGCTAACTCTTTCAAACAGAGCGGGGGTGCAATCATTGAAAGACAGGGTCAAACAGGTTTTTTTCGAGGGGCGGCAGTTACTCATGGTCATCAGATATATATATCGGGGACAGTAGCTGGGGTCAATCAAGTGGGGCGGGGACGCTTCGGGCATTCGCGCTTGGGTGCAAAGGGGTGGGGCAATCTGGGCATTGGGGGTCAATCTGGACCTTGGCGCTTGTCTCTAACAATAAAAATTAGGATGCCATTGACATATAGTTCCCCTATAAAGGGCCAAATTGGGGGACCTTAGTCGTCTTACCTGTCCTTTCCTTCTCAGCCAATTTCAGGTTCATTCATTTTGTAGAAAGGAGAGGTAGTAATATGGCGAGATACAATCATTTTTGTTTCGGTCAATTTTGCTGAACACCTTCGCGTTCAATAAGTATCAAATCAAACTAGTGCCGGTGAGGCACAATTTTACCAAAAAGAGGGAGAGAAAATAGGGAGACTCTCATAGAGAGTGAGAGTCGTCCGCAATCTAAACGAGCCATTCGGTACACGTATGACATGTAAAGAGAGAGAGAGAGGGAGAGAGAGAGATAAGGGGGTGGTGAGAGAGAGAGAGAGAGAGAGAGACGTGTACGAAAATAGGTCATTTAGTGCGCTCACAACACAGAACGGCAAAGGTCAGGTAACATGCAGATACAGACAGAGGGGAGACATAAATTCGTACGTTACACACACACAAACTCAGACAGGGAAGACGGCACATGTATTACACATATACAAGACATTCACGACAAGACAGGAAACAATTGTTAGTCTACAAGATCTGTTTTTATATATATCCTACGTATCTTTACTATCCTATTTATCTACGTGCTTAGCTCTTTCTGCCCTTCCCCCCTTTCCCTTCTCGCTTGTCACGCCTGCGAGCGTTCCCAATTACCAATACTCACACCTCGGTTGGTTGATCAGAAATTAACCTGGTCGCGCTAGTTACCCATGGTTGGATCTTAGACCATTTTTCTGTTCCCTCCTTTGGTGGGAAGTTCTCCAGGCTGAGGCAACGGCAAGTATTGATCGGGAAAACAGTCGGACAGCTTGGCTATATCTGTAAGAGTGTGAGAAAGGGGGCAGTGCATTTTGAACATCGGCAACATTTCTAACTTCCTAGGCGGGTGGTGCCGTGGCAACCCTTACCCGTACAATTTTTCTTTGTCCTTTCCCTACCTAGTCAAAACGTCCAGTTACATTATTTAACGCGTCGTTTCTAGTCAATTTTTTTTCGTCATTCAGTACTTGTCCAGTCTCTATGTCAGTCCATCCTCCCGTTGCTATGTTCTAAGGAGGAACAGTCATGTTTAAGTCTACGTCTTTTAAAAACTTTTATTTGTCATAAGGACCATGCTCATATTCCCTTCTTCCCCTTCTCATTGGCGGTTCGGTCATCGTCCTTCCATACATCAGCCAAGGTTCCGACGTGACCTGCAGAAGGGAGGAGAAAGAAGGGGTGGGGGGGCAATATTCAAACCTCATCAGCATGCAGTAATCCGGAAATGTTTTTACCTACCACATACTCGACCTATCTCCACGTAGTGCATTTCCCTACCATCACGGCGTTTAAGCCCAGAGGGACCAGAAATGTCAGACAGATAATCATTGACGATCTGCGTATCTACATGAGTTACTTGGTCGTAACCCCTTTTGATCGGGTACAAGGGTGGCGGTCAGGTGGCATTTCTGTGGTGTCGTTTTTAGGTCTTCTAAAGCACTTTTCCGGCTGCCTGTGACACATAGTGTGGCTGATAAATATCGGGTCCTTTTTAACCTTTAACCTTCATCATACTTTCTCGTTGCTCACAGTAGTAATACATTCAAAACTCATTAATGCAACCGCTACAACTATGCTTTCGTTTTTCAAAATACTTTTAATAAAAAGTGTTGACGTAAAAATACAGGCCTACAACCCAGTGGACTAGCCACGGAGCAGAGTGGAACTGTACATAGGAAGAACAAAGCTGGTGGCAGTTCATTGCATAAAGTGCGGCAGTGCAATAAAATCGTATTAAACTCCCCTACAGAGCAAGCATGATGCATGTCAGTAATTCATCTTTAATAAATTCATAAATACATTATCCAATGTTCATTCATTACCTTAAATTACACCAATTCATTTTCCAACTCATAATCAGTACCCACCCTAAGTCAATTCATTGTCCAAGCACATACTCAATATCCTTCATACCTACTTTCATTATCCAAAACGTTATATATATCTCGGGGTAAAAAGCTTGCGCAATCAGGTGCAACAAAGTTCATTAAAAACGTCTCATTTTGTGTCGGCGCCATTTTGGGTGGGGTCAGGCAAGTTCCAGCACAGTCAGAGTGTCTCTAGTCTCGCATGGTTGGCCCAGAACTTTCCGTTGGCAGTTCAAAAAGTCTCGTGCTATGTGGTTAACAGTCTAACAATATGGACCATGAGTCAAAGAGTGGGAAGGGCGGCAACAATTTTCCTACCGGGTCATTCTGGTGTTCCTCCGGAACTGAACAAGCCTGTGCCGTGGCTGCATTTTAGCCATTTCCAATCCGAGGCTGGTGCCGGCAGGAGTTGTTCCGATGTCGTGGTTCCCAGCGAAGGGGGCGGGGGCACCCATGCAGGGGGTCGGGGGCCCCCCGGCTCTTATAGAATCTTCAAGGTCGAGGAGAGACGATATGGAGCGTGTGCCCGTCCTGGGCAGAAGACCGCTTTTTGATGTTGACCCTCTTTAAGCAAAGAGTGTTGGGGTGTCGCTGGAAGCCTCCACCTGGAGGGAGGTGGGGGAGGGTCGTTCGCGCCACCTCCCCCTTCCAGCGACCCCGCGCCGTTCCTCGGCTCCGTCGCTTCGATATTGGCCATGCCAGCCATTGAAGATGGGGGGGGGGTGGTCGGCGGCTGAGGCAAGACAGCCCCCCCCCTCCCTTTTTGACATGTGGCGGGACTACCTCCAACTCTTCAGGGATTTGGAATGTGGCGGGACTACCTGTAACTATGCAGGCGATGGCGAATTTGGCATGTGGCGGGACTACTTGATTTGCCGCCGTTCTCGCCCCTGGCTTCGGCCTTCTTCGTGGGTCGGACCAGGCGAGAGACAGAAGGGGGGGGGTGGTCGGTGGCTGAGGCAAGACAGCCCCCCCCGTGGCCTGCAGGGCAGCAGGAGAGGAGAGAAGGAGAGGTCTCTGCCATTCTTTGGACCGCCTGCCCAACATCATCTCCTCCTGACCGTGGCCAGGCGAGCCCCTCGTGCCACGAGGCCTCGCCTTCCGGATGGGCGTAACCGCGGACCCGTTGCACTTCGGGAGCTTCCGGAATGGGGGTAGGTACCTATTGAATTGTTTCTATTTCATGTGACCGTTATTTGGGCGTGGTGGGCAATGAGGCAGACATGTTTAGGGCAGAAATAGGCAACGGAACCTAGCTACCTCGTGGCTGCCTTGGTGTCAGGCTTGTCTTCCCTCGCCATTTTTATGTTTCTTATTGCTAGTTATTTCTAACGTTTTTTTATTTTATTTTTAACGAAGTTGATAACTCCTCAGTGGCCTACTGATTTCGCCCAACTCCTTTTCTTGCATTTTTATGCCATAACCTATTATAAGCCATAGCGACTAGTCCACACTTAATGAGCAGGTCTTTATTAGGTGTGCCCTCCAGTGGAGCTGGATAGTTCAACTCTAATAAGCGGTCCGGGCTAAACAGGCTACCAACCAGTGGGGAGAAGATAGGCATGACGGATTACAATGGGGACAAAAGTCTGCATTACCTATCTTATCACAGCGGGCAAAGACTAGGCAGAATATTTCTATTCTCCGTTGTTTGGCGGCGGTGAATACCTCAAACGAACCAATACCGAATAATCGGCCAATCAAACAATTCAGTGGGGAGAATAAGTGGGCACGAAAAGTTATCGCTACCCACTCTTTCTCTACCTGCAAAGCGAGACCTTGTTCTTCCCTGTTTGCAGACAAAGAATCTCCAGACAATAATCCACGAACGACAGTTCGGGAAACAGTGGGGGAGGAAGATAGGCACGACGGATTACAATGGGGACAAAAGTCTGCGTTACCTATCCTTCACTGCTTGCAAAGAGAGAGCCTGTTGTTTTCTCCGTTTGCAGACGGTGAATCTCCAGAGGGTTTCAACAAAGCGTAATACTAGTATTATCCAACAAACAATTATTTCACAATTTGTCGCATTTACGCGACCTTACCCGGACCGGACCGTGTGGGCAGTTCTTCGCCTTCCTCCTTCCAGCGCCCGATCGTTCTCTTACTCCATGATTTTACCGCAGCAGTCCTGTGGGATTCCAGTCAGGACAGTAGGTCACTCAAGAGAGGTCCGTTCAGAATTGGTGAAGTTCATTCAATCGGCAGCCGGACGAGGGCCCTCTCAAGGCAGGTATACTCCGATCATTTAGATGTTCACCTCATCGTCTGGATCTCTCTCACTGGACCTTATGTCACTGATGGACCCCGCGTTGGGACGCCAATTGTGGAAAATGAGCCCATAATTCTATCGATGCCCAGGCTGCTGGCGCAAACCGCCTCTTAGTTCCCATGCTGAATAATTACCAAATAAAGAGACGGGCGCTGGAAGCAGGAATCAAGAACAGAGTTTAATTCTCATGAGGAGAGCCTGTCATGTCAGACACGAAACAAGGTGCCATCGGGAGGTGCTCTAACAAGTGAGCTGAGTCTCTGTCTTTTATACTTTACAGAACACTTGGCATTACAGTCACAGCATTGTAAAACAAAGAAAAGACATCCTCATAATCCTCGTGTAAATCCTACCCCACATGTGTTCACAATAAGGACCCTTGACCTGCTGATAAGAGGGGAGGGCAATCACGCAGCTGTGTGTTCCGTCAACTGTTTAGAATGTGTGCGCCTGATCATAGCCCAGGGGGTGGGGTGGCCAGGATCAATAGTGGGTTCTTTGAAAAGGAGTGACTTCATACAATAAGGGTCAGTAAATGGTATCTCCTGGCTTAGGCGATGGCCTCGGACATGTGTGGTCAGTCGGACTCGGGGGAAGGGGTCATCAAAGAGGTGGTATTCATGCAGTGTGGACAATCGAGCGTGGGGGGAAGGCTTGTCAACAGAGGGGCATTCATGGAAGGAAAGGAGGTGCTGGTCAGGCGCGGCCGTGACTCCCAAGGACAGGGTTTTGCAGAAGGAGAAGGTTTATGACTTGTCCATGTGAGGGAGAAGGAGGGGGTCAGGGTGCGCGCAGGGTCAGAGTCGCACAGAGAGAGAGAGAGGTCTTATGACCCGTACATGAGAGAACAGGGGCAGTCAGATACAGCTGGGGGGGCTATGTCAGCTGAGGCGAAGGATGCTTCTTCAAGAGGGAAATGGGGGGGGGGTGCCTGGGTCAAGCAGGATGGTTGCCTTTCATAGCAGGGTCGCGCAGAGTGCTGGGTTTCATGGTCTATGCATGTGAGAGGGGGAGGGGGGTGCTCAAATGCGCGCAGGAGGGAAGCCAGTGATTCTAATGAGTGGGCAAGAGGCCAAGGTGCCTAAAATGGCTGTCATGTACACATGGGTACAGGCCTTTGCGGGCGGAGGGATGCAGTCAATGCTTTACAATATTCATGGTGCGTGCAGGGAGGGGAGTGGGAAAAGGGAAATGAACGTTGCTTATGTACATCAATACTTCTTATTTTCTACACTGGAGGAAACTGCAATGGTCTTTCCAAAGGTCGTGTCTGTCCTGCTCAGACAGTGAGAGGCACAGCCTCTGCTCCACAAACAGCATATATTTTGGGCAGTGGTGCTCAAAAAAAGGCTGTCCATAGTGGTAACATACAATCCCTCCATAGTGTCCTTGTATCCTTTCCACATCAGGATATAATGCAACATTGGGTCAGTCTCTAGATCGTAAGGGGGAGCACCCAGCATGTGTAGCAGGCTCTGCATGAGCTGTTGGTACTGTCAGTGATGCGACTGTGGCAGCCCATAATCACGCATGAGTGTAGCAAAGGGGGCCAACTCACCGTCCCTTACTATATCGTCAGCCGAGCCTATCCATCTGGTCTTGCACTGTGTAATCGGATCATACTTGGCCCCAAGCAGCTCCTTGAGAAGAGCAGGTGTCAGCAGTGCGTTATACGTCTGAGCCAAGGGAAGCATGAGGTCAGTCAACCAACACTGATATGCCTCACAGTGGCACTGATAGGCAGCCAAATCATTCATCAAATTACCTCTAAAAGGCCTTCCTGCCCTCCCACACCACCTGTGCAGAGGACGTGGACCCAATGTTCTCCTCCAAGTACTGGCTCAGATATTGGCACCATCTGTGCTTGTTTTCAGGGGCTTTATACCATGCTGTATACATACTCCAACGGGCCTGAGGGGTTTGCAACAATCGAAGTTTATGGTCGAGTAGCACAATTTCATGATCAGAGGTACTGTTTGGGAGGATCAAGGTGTAAACGTTTGCAATGGACGCAGGTGATGAAAGTATAGTCCGCGTCCCTCAGATGCGTCAACCACCATGGATCCATCAAGGCACGATCATCAATAATGTCAGAGAGGATGAACCGGTCTCGGGGCTGCCTGATCGTATGGTTTCTGGACTTGTCAAGGTGCCATATTCCAGCACCTCCCCCCCCCCCTCATGAATACCCTGGCTGTCCAAAGTAGAGCAGGAGTTTGGTCAGCCACCGGGGTATAGATAGAGCCCACACACAAAGATTCAATGGGTATCTGAACCTTGACAAAGTTGTATATCTGCTAAGGGGGGTCCCGCCATGTCCGCAGTGTGCAAACGCCCAGGGATTTGTGAAATAAGATGTCCAACCCACTCTGCCCCTGTTCCAAAGGAGTAGATGGGTGTGTAAGGGTAGTCTGGATCCTGCTAGCATGTACTCATCCAAACCCTTCTGAGTTTATCATGTTCAATAGGTGCAGGTGTGGAGCAATGCTACATGAAAGTGGTGCATCCCCCGAAATAAGAGGATTTTCTGCCTCTTGATAAAAAAGGTCAGGCTGTTGTCATTAACCTCTTCGGCGCTAATGACGGAACGGTTCCATCATGAGCGTCAGTTGGGCTGTGCTCATGACGGAACCGTTCCGTCATTAGTCCGTTGGCCCAATAGAACCTTCAGCACAGCGCGAGAATTCGCGCCGTGCTGAAGGGGTTAAAGGGCATATTTACAAGCAGTTGGAGGAGTACGGTGTTAGCCCCCTTTGTTTAACACCGCACTCTCCACCTCTGAAATGCAGGGGTGCACCGTATTTACAAGAATATAGTGCAGCCCTGTGTTTCTTCCTGTGCTGGTGCTAAATTTAGCTGCTGAGCACCAATGCAGGCAGCCTTGCACCATAGTGCAAGGGTGCCTGCGTTGAGGGGAACAGGCCTGCAAAGTACCACGCATCACAGGTTAGACTAACGCATTTCAATGTGGTGGTCCGCATCACCGTACTGAAATGCAGAGTCACACATTTTTATAGCTTTCTGCACTGTCAAGTGCTGGAGCGATGCTATAATAATTAGAAGTAAAACTGAGCAAAGCTGGCAACGCATGTTTAGGGGTTCTGGTTCAGTTACATTCAGTCATGGCACTCCAATCCATCACGTGAGATTGCAATGATTTGCCCAATGCTGAGCTGTTTTCCAGGGCCGGTTTTGGGTTTCCAGTCGGGCCGTGGCTCGCTCTGTCACAATAGTGCCTGCCACAGCCGGTATTTATGTCCTACAGCCCCAATCCTGGGGAGGGGGGTGCTTGCATTACGTTGTCGATTTTACTCTAGTCTGGGTTCTGGCGCAGGCAAAAAAAATCCTAAATTATTATTAGAATTCGCGCCAGACCGTGTCTTATCGCGTGCGTAGCTGGTAATCAAATGTTGATAACAAAACTGCCATCACCTGCAGACAGTGCCAGGCACACGTGGATCCATGAGGCTGCGCCTTGCCTGTTGATATGTTCTGGCAAGGCTTGCCAACCTTACTCATGATTGCCGCGAGGCAGACATTCCAACACCTACCCAAAGGGCCACTAGCTTTGCAGCAGGCAGCAGCAGTGAATGTACTCTTCCTGGTGTGCTCGAGCCTGCCATAGTAGGTCAAGAGAGCAGTTGGTCTGCTGCATCCTAGCACCAGATATCAGAGTGGCAATTCGGATGACTTCATGTCGGCAGCCAGCAGACTCTCATGTGGGTGGACTTACAACAGCCCTGAGCCGGGGCCTCAGCACAAGCACCACTGCCACGTCACCAGTGAAGCACTCAGATGGGCAGACACACTCCCCAAAGCACTTGTGAACTGGCAGCTTTGGGGAGGCCCGCACTTAGGGCCCGATTCACAAAGGTAAACTGAGACGAAAGTCTAACTTTCCAACTTTTGGTATTCACAAAGGGAATTTATGTGTAATAAAGTTAGACTTTTGTCTCAGTTTAACTTAAGTTTTGGTCTTAAGTCTAACTGAGTGCAAACCTAAGTTAAACTGAGAAAAAGTCTAACTTTACTACTCGTAAATGCCCTTTGTGAATACCGAAAGTCGCGAAGTTAGACTTTCGTCTCAGTTTTGTTATGCATGTACGTTAACTTGTTCCATCCACAAAGAGTGAATGAAACATGCATGAAAAAATATGAGATGAATGTTGTGTCTTCAGTGACTTCTTTGAGTTTCTTGTTGCTCAAATGGGTGTAATTTCTGATATTTATGTTCCCTATATGTTTCATTGCTTGATTTTCCTTGCGAAAAAGTGTCGCTCATAGTCATTGAAATGTCACTCATAATTACACTGAAATTATGAAAATGTCATCATAGCAATCTGAAACCTTGGCAGCTCTGTGGATGTTTTCAAGATACGCTCATTCAAGTGCAGGCCTCACACTTGGTTGCTGTTGTAGAAAAGGATTTATAGCTTCACTTCACGTAATAATCTTCCAAAACCAGATATCGAGAACTAAACGTATTTACAGAAAGTTGACAACTGGAAGTGACAGATTGTATTTCATGGAATATATATGAATATTGGTCAGTGGTGCAATTTTTAAGAACTTTATCAGGTATTTTTCAAATGCACAGTGTGATACATAGCAAAGCAAACAGAGAAAAATACTATGCAGTTTTATACACTAGATCAAATACAGTGTGTGACATAGTTCATGTGTCAAAGCAAACATTTAAATGAAAGCTTGCTAGTGTTCCTATGTCTGTGGGAAATTCCTTATATTTAATATGGTTTTACATCTTCGAACAAGACTGAAATTGTGGCCCAAATTAGGTTTAGAGTTTCTGGTTTAAGAGCACAAAGGCCTCTTAAAATATTAAGTTTGCGGCCTCCTTCAGGCATTGATACTTGGGACTGTCTCTTTGTTTGTTGCTTTGTTAACCACCTCCCTCTCTCAATCAATTCAATACTTTAATTTGCATAAAGGTTCATAAAACATTTACAATAATTTTAAAAAAAAGACATTAAATATGAAATATTTGGTGATTTCAGTGCAACGTGTGGTGGGGTTCTTTGCCGGCTGGACGCGACGCACGCAGGCCGACATGGAGGGGTCCCGTCGGCAGCATCGCCCACATTGTTGGTCCACCCCACCCCCTGAGGAGGCGTGCATGTCGGTGCTGGGCCAGGTCTAGTGGAGTTCACTTCACCGTGAGCGGTTGTTTTGCTTCCCGTAAGGCGGCATTGCACCATGCTGCTGGCTGCCTGATTTTAAAATGGCAGACGCAGCGGACATATTTATGATATAACGTGAGGCAAACGTGTAGTGGGACATCCATCGTCTCAATGTGGTTTGCTTCTTGCCTTGATTTCTTTTTGCCCCAGCCATCTTGAGAGTGCTCCATCTTGGCATATCAGCTCAACATAATATACTATACTTTGGGTAGGGTCAGAGGCCAAAATTTAGAGACTCGACGGGATATGCAGCCCCATTAGAAACGTTCAAAACACAACATATATCCCGGGGTCTAGTGATAGGGAACACAAATACTCTAACTATCCAAGACTCTAGTGGAATATAGAAAAATTGTATGGATTCCCAACACACACCATTCCAGGTGACATGCTTCATCATCTGGGTCTCCTTAAATAGGGCTTCAAATCCACCCTAATGATGGAGGAGCCCAAGGATGTTTTAGATGTCAATACAGATGTGAGCAAATGTTTTTATAGAGTGTATGGGAAAGTGCAGTGCAATAAGTGAAGTGAACTTTAAAATTGAAGCGTAATCAGACCCCAAATTTATTATTGTCTGATACGATCAAAGGTTAAAAACAGTGTATAAGAACAGTTTCAATAGATAGCTGTCCATAAATAATCAATTGATCAACATGTTTCAGCACCTGAAGGTAGATGTACACCTAGTGCTTTCATCAGGACCTATTTAATAGTAATGCTACTGCAATAGTGAAAAGTGATTCTAATAACAAAACGTGAAATAGTACCAAAAAGGAACAATACAAACTCGCAGCTTAGTTCTCACAGTTCACAATCCTCGTATCTATTGAAAGATCTATAAGGAATACAGAAAGTTACTGGACAAAATAGAAAAGTCTTGTAGAACAGTATGTATGTCCTATATACATCCTATGCAACTATAGTTAGTTATCAGGCTAATCCCTCATAGGGGGCACTCATCCACCTAGCCTTACCTCAAGAGTATGGAGGAATTACCTCACCACACCTGGCAACAGCTCAGGATAAAGGAGGCACCGCTCTAAAAAAATGGGGGTGGACAAAGTACACCAGAACATACATTTTCATGGTGCATTGTTCGCCCTATACGTTTTATACATAATCCTATTGTTTGAAGCACTGCATGAACAACCACGACTCCGACACACCCCATATATCATGTATAATGTATCATCCCTCAAGGGGAATCAATCAGTTTCAATTAGCACTAGAAGGTTATAATTGCAATTATTGTGAATCAAGCTTGAGAACACCAAGACCTGTTAAATGTCTACACGCACATTTCTAAAAAAAAAAAAGAATTGAGATCATATTCTTAGAGCCGGTCACCCTAGATTGAATATTGGTAGGGCCATGGTATATTAACAAACATATAGCCCTGTCCTAAACTCATCAGAGACTAACAGTGGCATGTAATACTATAGTGAAAGTGTACCAACATGGTCAGCCCTGAAATAGTAAATGTCAAACTCTGCCGTACTTGCAAGGGACAGTCCAAAACTGGAGTCAATAGGCATAGAGTAAACTCACTCACTACATCACTCAACAAGGATCATGTAGCAAAATTCAATGATTAAAATGCAGGAAAGCAGCACAGCTAAAAGTTATCAGTGCCGGCTCTTACCTGGCTGTCGGTACCTCTGACGGTCATCCAAGCCATCGGGGAGGTACCGCCGCCTGGAGCCCGAAGTGTTTATAAAGAGAGGCTGTTCAGGATCCATTCCGGTCCCGGACTCCGCGTCATCAAACATTGTGTAATCTCGCGAGATCACGCTACTCGCGAGCTCACACTACTCGCAAGATCATGCCCGCTGAGTGTTAAATACACAAAATGTATGCCTGAGACCAGGCGCGCAATGCCCATTGGACTGAAGGGGCTTCAGCCACCCCCGTTGTGTGTCAGCCCGGGCTGAGACAGCTCCAGGGCACACACAGAGCCGTACCCGAGCACTTCACAGGTCTTTGCAAGACCATTTGCATGTTAATTAGGCATTGTTGTTGTTTCGCCCCCTTCTAAGAGCCCCTGCAGCCCCACTCTGCCTACTGCTTAAAGATTCAGCCCCCCCGAAATTTTTTCTTAGCCCTCCCCGAAATTTGGCTCTAGTTGCGCCTCTGCCTGAGACACTAAGTATTAAAAAGAGGAGTAGACATGCGTATATATAAGCATGCATTTGACAAAAACGAATGATAGTATAATAGCATGGTTACAGACAATTCGAAATGTCCAAGGACAATTCTCACAAAATTGATGGATAGCTATATAATTTACCCTTGATGTCAAAAAATGTCTGTAAAATGCTTATAAGTCAAAAAGGTCTCTGCCGAGTGGAAAACCTGTATCCATATACAAACCAGTATTTCTAAATACCAAATGCGGCATACAATGAGTCCTCAAATGTTGCCATATAGCTATTGAAAGCTCTATCTGTATTTTTCAGAAAAAAAAAGTGGACCAAGGAATAGAGTCATTTGTGGTTCTGAAAATTCTGGACTCGTGCAACAAACTTTATCGTAACATGACGATTTTTATATTAAAAGACCGATAATGGCTAGTACACTATGTGCTAGCATTTGCATCATAATCGAGTGGCGATTTTACCTCTAAATCGCCATCAGGGGTGTGGAATTTATTGAAATATGTACTTGTCCATGGGACAAGTAGCTTCATAAATCTACTTGTCCTGTAACAAAATCCACTTGTCCCTTTGGTGCTATGTAGTGCACCGTCAAATAATGGCTGCAATCTCTTTGTAGAAGAGCTCTGATAATAGCCTCTCTGGTTATGTCAGGCTAATACTATAGAAGGATTTGAATTTTGGAGGTTTTCACCAGCTCTTCTCTAATCTTTTCCCATACGGAGAAAGGTCGAAAATTTACCCCTGACAACGGCAGGTGGAAAGTTTCTTCCAGGGCTGGGAAAAATGTGGTTGGAGAAAAAGTGAACTTGTAAACACTCAACAGATTTCCACTGGGGCATATTCATATTTGCTCATGCTAAAATGCAATTCACTAATATTTTCTAGGACTACGGTTTTCTGGCCTACTTAAGGAAATTCATATGAATTCATGAAAAACGTAAATCTCCTTTAATACAAGGACATATATCATGGGTGCACTTTCGTGACTTTAACATTTGAGCCCCTAATGAAATTTGAGTTAACCAAGACCTTTTGTTTTTATTAAAATGCTATCTCTTCCTATCTGTGAGCTGGCTTCATTGTGTGTGACAGCATTCTGCTCTTTTACAAAGTAGTTTTGTTCAGTGCCGGGAATTTCTATGGCAATGTGGCCTTTGAGACCAAATACTAGCTGTCTAGTAAGAACTCACTGGCAAACAGCACCACGCCTACCTGATAATCCCAAGGTAGAGAAAGGAGCACAATGTAGGCCAAGTGAGTAACCAGAACATTTAAATACCCCCCACGTTGATTCAAAGTTCTTATGACACCAAGCAACCGAAAAAAAGTAATTGGAATCCTCTCCACATTAGCTCTCTTGCCTCTTCCATCTAAGCATCTATCCATTCATCCTTTCACCCACTGATATCTAGCATTTCACCTTTACTTTGGCACCATTCATTCTTTAATCCATTACATTTCACTAATCTGTTCATCCATCTGTTCATCTGTCTCTCGATCCACTCATCCATACCCAAACCTACCCATTCATCTCCAAACCTATCCATTTCAACCATCCATCCATCCTTTCGCTCATCCATACACCCTCCCTTTCACTCCATCCATATACCCTTCCATTCAATTCATATTTCCACCCTCCCTTTAACTCATCCTTCCACCCACCCTTCGACCCATCCATCAATCCATCCATTTATCCTTTACATTCATCCATCCTTTCGCTCTCTAATCCTTACACCCTGTAACCCATCCACTCATTCACCCTTTCCTTCATTATAACATCCTTTGTCCATCCACCATCCCGGTCACTCATTCATCCATCCATCCATCTAGCCAGCCACACTTCTACTCACTCATCCTTTCACCCACACATCCATTCATCCTTTCAAATTAATTACAAGTCTTTGTCTGCCGAGCTGCAGACAGAAGAGGCCCAGCAAGAGCTCCACCACCTCTACTGTAGCTGCTAAAGCCTATCCTGCCATCTCCAAACCTATCGATCCAACTGATCCATCCTGCCTTCCTTTCACTCATCCATCCTTTTGCTCATCCATCCATCCTTTCACCCCGCACATCCTACTTTTCACTCCTATTCATCCACCCTTTCACTCATCCCTCCATCCATCCACCCCATCCATTCTCCTTTTCACTCCTCTATCCACCTACCCTTTCACTTCATCCATTTATGCTTTCGCTCATCCATCCACCCTTTCACCCATCCATCTT
This sequence comes from Lissotriton vulgaris, assembly GCF_964263255.1. Taxonomy (NCBI): domain Eukaryota; kingdom Metazoa; phylum Chordata; class Amphibia; order Caudata; family Salamandridae; genus Lissotriton; species Lissotriton vulgaris. Next base: position 214,899 of record NW_028245439.1, read on the forward strand.
CCGTTTCGCTCATATATCCATCCACCCTTTCACTAATCCCTCCATCCACCTTTACACTCAACTCTCCACCCACCAAGCCATCCGTCAACCCTTCCACCCAGCCACCCACCCCTCCATCCATCCCTCACCCAGTCAGCTATCTATTCATCTACTCTCTCACCCATTAATCCACCCTTTCAGTAAGTCATCCATCCTTTCACTCATCAATCCACTTTCAACCTATCCATCCACTCACCCATCCCTTCATTCACCCTTGCTCTTTTCCTCCCATTCTCACACATCCATCCTTATATCCATCCACCCATCCATTCACCCTTTCACTCCACTCATTCATCCATCTATCCATCCAGCCTTTCACTCATTCATCCATGCATCCATCGATTCACCCTTTCACTCATTAATGTATGCATCTATCATCCACTCTTGCACGTATTCATCCACGCATTTATACATCTACCCTTTCACGTATTCATACATGCACCTATCCATCCACTCATTCATCCATGCACCTATCCATCCACCCTTTCACTCATTCATCCAGTTATGGATTTAAAAATCCACCCTTACGCTCCACTCATTCATCCATCCATCCCGCCTTTCACTCATTCATCCATGCATCTATCCATTCACCCATTCACCCATTAATGTATGCATCTATCATCCACTCTTGCACGTATTCACCCATGCATCTGTATATCCACCCTTTCACTCATTCATCCATGCATCTATCCATTCACCCATTAATGTATGCATCTATCATCCACTTTTGCACGTATTCATCCATGTATTTATACATCCACCCTTTCAGTTATTCATACATGCACCTATCCATTCACCCTTTCACTCATTAATTTATGCATCTATCATCCATTCTTGCACGTATTCATCCATGCATCTGTATATCCACCCTTTCACTCATTCATACATGCATCTATTCATCCACCCTTTCACTCACTCACCCGCCCTTTCAGGGCCATTATGGGCCTTTGTCTGCGGACCTGCATACTGAAGAGGCCCATCAAAAAGTGCACAGCTGCTGTAGTTTCTAGCGCAGTGTGTTCACAATGCCCCTGGTGCAGGCACAACGTGACATGAGAGGCCTAGTGCAAGGACAGAATTGGGGGTGGCCTTAGGCCTCCATGAAAGACCATGGGGAAACTAATGAGCTTTAATGTAAGCCCTCGATGTGTAAGATATGAGAGGCCAAGGGGAGCGGGTCAGAGATGTCAGAGAGGGCGGCTAAGGGGGGTGGGGTGGGGTGAGCAGGTTCAGGCACCGGGTGTAACATAAGGTGTACAGGAAAGGCAAAGTGCAAAGGAGGGGTTGCATGAGAAGGGAAAGCAAAGTGAGTTAAAGATGAGGCCCAGGAGTGGAGCAGAGAATACAAGGCAGGGGTCATACAGTTCAAGTCAGAGCAAGGGGCCAAGAGGCAGATAAGGCAGCCTCTTACATGGGGCCTGGAAGCTACACGAGCACAAGCTTTTTCCAACTTCAAGCTCTGCTTTATCATTTTGTTGTTCTATTCTGGGGAAATTAAAGTGCAGGCCCCAGCTTTTGCATTCACTCTTTCACTGCCAATAAATTGCTCAGAGCATCTTATTAACTGGCTGTGACCGACAGGGTTGAACAGCTGTGTATCGGATTACCATAAAACTGTCTACTTGTCCTTAGGACAAAATATAAATTAAAACCTCTTGCCCTCCTAAGAAATCTAGATGTCTCGGGCGTCGGGAGATAGGAATTCCCCACCCCTGGCCATTCTCGTCCTGAACCCTTGGCTTCCATTTTATGTACGGCAGCCATTTTGTGAGTTGCCCTTCACATAGGCTTATAACTACAGCTGAATTTGATATCAAAAGACACGTACACCTTAATTGACTTTTCTGTGACCTGGGCAAGCTGAAACCATTGCCCCAGGCCAAACCTGTTCGGTCAGTTCCTCTCCCAGTGGCCGAACGAGATAGCATCAAAGCACAACAGGCCATAAACCGTTTTCATCGCACACACACCCTGCCCAAATCTTGCTCACACCTGTCCCTGCTCTTTTCTCTTTCTTGATTTATGATCAGGAGGAGCCCGGTTTTATTGGGGGTACACCGATATCTGATGAAAATGTTGGGCCTTGCCGGGTAATTCGTCACGGGCTGGACGAACTGAAATGTGGACTTGTCATCATGACTCTGCTTTTCCTTTGTAGTGAAAATATGTGAATAGCCTACTGTAAATCTAAGAATGTTTGCCTGAAGCTTAATATTTTGTATAAAAAGAGAAGCCTGGCTTTGTAAGTTTGAGCAGTCTCCTGAGAATATACACACCGTGCTGTTGTACTTCTAGGACGCTTGTTACTTGGTTGCAGCCAATAAATTCGATCTTTGACTTCACCTAGAAGACTCTGGTTTCTGTGTCTGAATCAGGAAAGTACTCGAGGTCTTTGGGTGTTGTCCCTGGCACCGCTGGGTTACCGGATCAGTACCGGTTCTGAAGAACCCAGTACCTCACATTGAGACCCTCAGTATCGCTCTTAAGCCAGAACACCCATCTCTGCTCCCTTAACCCCTTCGATGCTCATGACGAGCTCAACTCGTCATGAGGTATACCTCTCGTACACTCATGACGAGCTGAGCTCGTCATGAACAATGGGTTTTTCAAAAACCCAGTGCACAGCGGGAAAATGCACCGCATGCAACGTGTTAATAAAAGGAATTTGGATATGTCAGTTATGTGTTCGGGAATAAAAGGTTGTTCTAGAATAGTCCAAGCCATGTCTTCTGGCCGGTGGTTCATTTCCAAGTAATGAGCAGTCAGTCGTGTGGCCTGTTTCTTGCACCTCACAGTGCTCATATGTTCCATTATTCTAAGTTTGATTTTACGAGTAGTCATCCCTACATAGTTCGAATTGCATCGGGCAAGAAATAAAATAAACCACCTTCTCACTGTTGCAATTCGTGAACTTGCTCTGTATCCACGGTCGATCGGTCCCAATCTCGACAGACTTGGATTTTTTGGTAAGAGGACATACCTTGCACGTACCACAAGGAAAATGCCCCTGTAAAGCTGGTAGACCCCATATGGTGTCTTGGGCCTGAGGTGTGTGACTGCGGGGTCTAGTGTGCACAAGTTTGTCATGCAAATTACTGTTCCTTTTGAAGGCAAACAGGGGTTCGGGCAAACGTTCACCACCATTATTCAGTATTTTCCAGTGTCGTCCTACCGTTTTTTTTAACTTCATTGGACACTGTGCTGAACGTGTGGACAAAGGTCAGTCTAGATGTTGTTTCTTTTGGGGCATTAGGTTCCAAAAGACCTTCTCTATTGTTGTTACTTGCAAGCTTGGCCGCACGGCGTACCAATTTCACAGGGTAGTCCCTTTCTACCAAGTGAGATGTAAGTTTCTGGGCATGTTTTCGGAAATTGTCTTTAGTGGAACAATTCCTGCGGATTTGCAGGAACTGGCCATAGGGTAAATTATCTTTCAGAGCCCTAGGATGATGACTATTGTAGCTCAAAAGGGAATTCCTAGCCATAGGTTTAGTATACAGTTCAGTCTCAAGGCCACTGGGAGAGGTGACGATCAATAGGTCCAAAAAAGACAGCTTGTGTTTGTCAACCTTGACCGTGAATCTAAGGAAGTTGTTCCGACTATTAAGCCAAACCAAAAAATGGTTGACACTGGTGACGTCACCTCGCCATATGATCAAAATGTCGTCAATATAACGCCTCCAAAGGCGTATAGACTCACTGTAAGGATTAGATTCATTAAGCACGTGCTCCTGTTCGAACCCATGGACATACAGATTCGCCAAGCTGGGAGCAAAAATGCTTCCCATGCTCGTACCTGACGTCTGGAGGTAGACCGTATCTTCGAATCTAAAGAAGTTGTCTTTCATCGCAATTTGTGCACAGGCCATAATGAAGTGAGTTGGCGTTATTGAGTTTAAATCCCGTTGTTCTAGTAATGCATTGACGGTGTCAAGTGTCTCATCTTGCGGGATTGAGGTATATAATGACTCAACGTCAAAAGAGACAAGCAAATCCGTTTTATAATCGGGAAGTAGTCTCAGCACATCTTTCGTGTCTTGTAGAAATATCGGCATGTCTTTTACCATGGGACTGAGGAAATGGTCTACAAAAGTAGACAGTGGTTCTAGAAGTGAACCAATCCCCGAAATGATTGGGCAACCCACTGGTGGTCTAGTGGGTTTGTGGACTTTCGGAAGAACATAGAAATAAGGCATTACTGGGTGCGTGGTCTGTAGAAAAATTGCCTCATATGCTGTTATCCAGCCCTCACTCAAGGCCTCTTCCACCATAGTGGAGATGTTACTCTTGATTCTTTCAGTAGGGTCTTCTCTCAGAGGGCGGTAAGCACTTCTCCCTCCCAGCTGTCTCAAACATTCAGTCCGATAAGTCTCAGAGTCTAGGAGGACTATTGCGCCGCCTTTGTCAGCCGGTTTGATAGTAATCTGAGAGTCTGACATAAGGCTGCGCAAGGCTAGCTGTTCCTTTTTAGAAAGATTAGAAAATGTCTTCTGTTCTTTGTCAAGAATACAGGAAATATCATCACTCACTGCCTTCTCAAATGTGAGCACCTGTGATGGCACCATATGTGTAGGGGGATAGCAGGTGGACTTCTGTCTCAATCCAGTATTGGTATCAATGGGCTCCACTTCCTCATTCTTATCTTTAAAGAAAAAAAATGAAGTCTCACCTTACGGAAAAAGTTTGCCATCTCCCAGTTTGTCTTAAAAGGATCTCCATTTGTTGTTGTGACAAACCCGAGTCCTCCATTAAGAACCTTTTCTTCATCTACTCTCAGTACTTTAGAACTAGGATTTATAACTAGTCCGACTCCGTGCTGGGCCCTGCCTGTCCCACTTGTTTCTTCTTGGAGCTGTGAAGAGTACGGGGAGATGGTGGTGGGCTCCAATGGACCTGAGTTCTTTGATTTCTGCGTCCCCCCTCGGGTGTCCCCGGCCAAACCCTAAAAAAGGCTGATTTGGAAAATTCCCTGAATAATTGGGTTGAAAAGGCCCCATTGGGCCCATAGGTCCCATCGGGCCTGTGGGGAAAGGAGATTGCCATGGGTTAGGTTGCCACCATTGTTGGTAATGATTAGGTGGACCCCCACGCCATCTTGGTTGATAATTCTCGCCTCTCCCTCTACCCTGTTGACCACTCTTCAAGGATGTGTCTGAATCACTAGAATTTGATCTATCTTCCGATGAGGATGAACCATATGTGGACACTAGCCTGTGTCCTTTATTGTTATATTCAGGAGGGACATAGTTATCACTAGTATATGGATACACCTTATCGAAGGCAAATATAGCGAGATCCTACTTAAATTTTTCAATTTTGGTAAAGAGAATGTTGTCCTTAAATTCTATATTACTTTTGTTTGTTTCATCTTGATTTTTCTTAAAAGACGTGCTGATGGTTGTTTTAATTTGTGATTCTAGCACTTGAATTTCGATCAGGATGGTGTCTGCCACACGCTTGGCTGTTTTGATGATTAGTATAAGCCAGTCGCGTGTGCAGCGCCATGCAATCATTGACCAGTCCTTTAAGAATTGTTTATCCTTAAGGAACAATCTCGGGGCATTAGTCACCACAAGACCTGTTGGGGCACAGTTCCCTCTTAAGTACTCCGCCATGGCAAGGCCAAGGACAACAGTACGTGAATGTGACTTTTTCAAGCCTAGGACTTTATACCACTCGTCGATGGAAGACTATCCAGATTACTGGGATTAAGGGATAAAATGGACTGTAATTCGTCATCATCGTAAGCCAGACCCCAATTTTCTGCCATGATAAATAAGAAATGTGTGAGAGTGAAAGAGCTCTACTGTGACAACAAACAAACAAAAATGAGAAAACGGATCGAAGTCACACAATTCGAGTAACTCCAAACAAGGTCCAGATACAATGCAAGACCTATAACAAAGACCCACAGCCCTAGCTGCACAAGAACATAATGTACTATACTTGGGTAGGGTCAGAGGCCAAAATGTAGAGACTCGATGGGATACGCAGCCCCATTAGAAACGTTCAAAACACAACATATATCCCGGGGTCTAGTGATAGGGAACACAAATACTCTAACTATCCAAGACTCTAGTGGAATATACAAAAATTGTATGGATTCCCATCACTCACCATTTCAGGTGACATGCTTCATCATCTGGGTCTCCTTAAATAGGGCTTCAACCACTGAATGAAGATAGGCGTAAACTGAGACTTTCAGAAACAAAATGGCGACAGCACACATCATCCCCCCACCTTAAAACACTCAGAAAGATTAGAAACAAGTACAACAAAAATGTACTCAACTCCAAGAAGGAATTCTTTAGATCGGAACTAGACAGCGCCAAAAAAGGACAGCAGAAACTATTCGAGATGTTAAAGCAACAGTCAAATAAGCAGGCCGAATCCACACAAGAAACTACTAAAACTCAATTGAGCTGCGAATAATTCTCTACATTCTTCACTGACAAGGCCAACATGCTAGAAAGAGAGCTCAGGTTTGCAACCGACAACCTTCATAGTCAACTACCAACACAAAACAATGATACCTCGACAAACGATCACAATAGATTGAAAAACAATGCACAATGGGCAACCTTCAAGCTATATGAACAGAATACTATTGACAAAACTCTCTCGTATATCAAACCTAACAACCACCACAAAGACCCCCTCCCTTCTAAATGCTTAAAAATAATCAATCATATTGTCTTCCTAGTATGGACAAAGATAATAAATGCCTCACTATCTTAAGGGATCCTACCAGATTGCCTAAAAACAGGTCAAGTCCTCCCCATTATCAAAAAACCTACAGCGGACCCGGCAAAGCCAAATAACTTTCGCCCAGTTACCAATATTCCTATACTTGCCAAACTAATCGAGAAATGTGTACAAAATCAACTGAACAGCCACATCGCCAATTTCAAGCTGCTGGACGACTGTCAATCCGGATTCAGACCTGGACATAGTACAGAATCAGCAATCCTACACATAGTGGATGATGCGCTGCAGGCCCTAGACCACAATCAAACTTGCCTACTAGTATTTCTTGACCTGTCGTCTGCCTTTTGACACGGTAAACCATGAAAAATTGCTAGCCAGGCTGCAAGACAGGATGGGTCCATCTGGAATTGTTCTGAAATGGTTTGAATCCTTCCTCCAGAACAGAACTCAAAGATTCCTAGTCAACCAGACGCTCTCCCCGTCTTACCCAAATTCAATTGGAGTCCCTCAAGGATCAACACTATCCCCTTCACTATTCAACCTCTATGTCGAACCCCTCAAAGAAATTCTCCGAGACACAAACATATCCTATCACATGTACGCAGATGACACTCAGATATACATCATGATAACGTCACCGGAAGACATAAAGAAAATGAATGCGGCCTTGAGAATGTCACTACACTGCTAACTAGTAATCACCTGAAAGTAAACGCACAAAAAACAGAATTCCTATTAATATCACCACCGAAGAAACCCACAGAAGTGAAAGAATGGACCAAACTGATCACAGCACTAAACTGCACCCCTACACTAGTTGAATCCGCAAAATCATTGGGAATCACGCTTGATAAGAACCTAGACATGAAAACACACATCAAATCAATGGAAAAAAGTGCCCAGCTTCATCTGAACTATATTAGAAAAATGAATCCACTCATCGCTACGGTGGACCTCAAACTGGCAGTCCAGTCCTTAGTTATCTCTAAGATTGAATATGGATGGACAACTCTAGCAGGTCTCCCAAAAATGTCCTTAGCTCCACTAAAAGCATGTCTAAATGCAGCAGCAAGACTCATTACTGGATCCAGAAAATATGACCATATCTCCCCTCACCTGAAAGCATTAAACTGGGTACCATACGAAGCCAGAATTCAAGTCAAACTGGCATGTACTACACACAAAGCGCTCCACTACAAAACTCCACGATACCTAGCTCAGAAAATAGAGCTCTCAGGGGGAAGCAGACCAGCTAGGAGTACCAGAGAACTGCTGCTGAAACTACCCATCTTTCGGAAGAAGAAAACATATGATAGAGCATTCTCTGGAGCAGCCCTCAGAATCTGGAACTCACTCCCTCCAAACATTAGAAAAATTCCAAACATAGCAACTTTCAAGAAGGAACAAAGAGCTTCCTAATGAGCAAGTTCCTTCCATAAGTCTAGATTGCTCTTTAGCATTTTAAAACCAAACGTCAGTCATGAACCGGTCCTGTGGTAGAACTCACGGAAAGCACTTCAGAACCTTGTATACAAAATACTGTTACTTTGCTGCAACGGATAAGAATGTCTTGTTCAGGAATATTTTATATAGTAATGCTCCTGTTTTTGCTGAAACTGATAAGAAAATATTGTACAGGAATTGTTTATGTAGCCAATCACACTGAATCACAAATGTTCCATATGTAACTGTGAAGAGCTCTGATACCCAAGTGTCAAGCCCACGCTATATAAAACTCTACAAATAAAAAAAATTAAAAAATGGGGGACATATCCCAACTGTACGGGGGAGACTATTTTCTCTAGTAGGAGGGATAGCTGAGTCGCATCACCTCAGGCAAGAATTTATTATCACTCTTAAGTAGTGACAGAGGGCGATAAGAGGTACACTTAGCTGGGTCTGTTCACGGCTTGGGGAGAGCTGATATGATTGCGTCACTTATAGACGGCAGTGACACACCACCCTTCAATGCCTCGACAAACACCCCCAGCGACGTGGGACCGGTATTTGTTTCTAAGCTTTGTAAAACTCTACACCTGACCTTTAGATCCCGGAGTCTTTCCCCCTGCTAGGGAATCTATAGCTGCAACGATCTGTTGCCCAGAGATCGATGGTTTATGACTGGATGTCCGAGCCAATTTATATAGCGCTGCACAGTTAGTTCGGGATAGATAAGTCCTGGCGCTAGTATAATCACTTAAGTATCAAAATCACACAGCTCCTGAACACGAACAGAAAGGTTTGAGTTGTTTCCAGGTACCTGCAGTCACCACAGGCAGAGAGCAGCATCTATTCGGATTTTCCTAAACTTAAGAGACTTTACGCAGCAAAGCATAGTGGGCTCTCACCCCTCAACCAGCTAATACCAGGTAAAAAGCAAAGACATATGAATGAACCCCCTGACTGTAGAGCGTTTATGACATCAAGTGCTATAAATTGACATCTTTTCAGGACAGGAAGCTGGTGCAATTTGGCCAGTTTGTTAGAGATCGACATTGATTTTTTTTTTTTTAAGCCCAGAAACAGCCCAGCTGCTGTGTTTGTAGCGCCGGTTCCTGGTCGGAATGTAGTGTGCCAATTGCGTATATAATGATAAAGACTCACAAATTCTTTATAACACTTTGAGCATCAGCCGAACTCTGGGGCCTAACCCACAGGAATCTAGAGCATGAATCTACTGCCACCAAGATGTACTTGGAAGCCCGTCTGAGTATAAGGAACCATAGTGATCCAAATATACACACGGGAGAGGTTTGTCTGAGATCAGTAAATGTGTTTCTGGTGGACGTTCTATGGTGGAGCCCTTCATCTGCCAGTAGAGGTCACATTTGAGGACAAAGTCATTGGTCCGCATAGTAAGACCAGGCCACAAATAGCACTCCTTTAATAGTGAAACTGTAGCAATGATCCCTGCATGCGCTGAACTCAAACCCTCATGTGCAGCTAGTATCAATCCCAATCTGTGATCAGTGTTTGTTATTACTTTATTGCCCACTCCTTGAATTTGAGAATATGGAATATTCTGTTCATCTAACTTGTTGGAGTAGTTGAGTGGAAAGCCTTTCGGAAGTGTTGAGCTCTTGCGTGTGGAATCGACAGCTATCATAGTTGCTCCATCTATCCTTGTACTAGAGCAAATTATTGCAGTAACTGCAGCAATACGAAGTGTTGCCTTGTTGGCCTTATCCACCATTGAATTCCCTTCAATGTGAATGCCAGCACATTGATGACTCAAAGTATGAATAACATGAGCCTGTGGCAGGCCTTCTTTCAGCTTTGCCACTTGTACCCAAAGCATCTAGTACTTTAATGCGCAACCTTTGGAATCCCTAAATCTATTCTGCCCCAATAATGTAAATATTAGTTATGAAACTTGACACAATACGTTGAGTCACACACTATAAGTGTTGGTAATTCAGGATCCATATTTTATAATGCCCGTATTAGGGCTTTTAGTTCAGCCAGCTGTGCCGTACAGTCTCCTAGAGACCGTGTGAGTGTTTTCCCAGAAAGAAATTTCTATCTTGCATGTGCCTTTTCACAATTGCACATGCCGCAGAATATTGCTGTTTCATTTCTAAGGCTGCATGGGCAGATTCCTCGGTACAAATGTTATATTTATATCTGTCTAGAGGCATTATTTTATTTGGCAGAGGATATTCTAGTTTGTACTGCAGGAATGTTTGTAATGTTGAATCGAATCTGTAATCTATGTCTATTGCACTGAGAGAGTTAGCTCATTTAATCCATCTTGGATGTAATGCTTTAGCATTTGGGATGTTTGCCTTTGTAATGACCTCCAGGGTCGGAACCAGGGTCAAGACAATTATGTTTCCCCTGCGCTAGTGCTCTCTCTCTCTCTCTCTCTCTCTCTCTCTCTATCTCTCTCTTATCTCTCTCTCTCTCACTACAGTAGTTTGTACTGCTATGAGTATTTTTTCAGTGGGTGTAAAACGCATTTCAGCTTTCGTGTACAAATGTAATTTGTATGCTAAAGGGACTGTATCACCTTCACTGAAAGTGATGTAGGTGTACCCGGTAAGCAATGTATATAACAAGGACCCCATGAACAACAGTTAGTTCAATTCCTAGGTCAGGGACACTTATTTATGAGAAGAAACACACCTAGGCAATTGTATTTTCTTGTCTACACAATGATACATGGGAGAACTAACACATCGAAAAATTGAGTTCTGTCTTTAATATCAAGATTTTAATGATTATAAAAAACACTTTTCTTTGTACATATATCAATTAAAAAATTGTATCAACATACAATATGAAACAAATCAAGCATAATATTATAGCAAACAGTTCATTAAAAACAAGATCACAGGTATAAATAAAATATAAAACAAAAAAGAGGAAATGTGGCACAATAATAATCTCGACGCGCGTTTCAGCGAACCAGCGCCTTCTTCAGGAATAGCCCCTAATTGCCAAAGAAAAAAGTATATAGTAAAATACCTTTATTAGAATAATGTTACATTCAATGTATCACATAATAACCATAATACTCTCTATTAAAAAGATGCATGTTCTATTAAATCAGTTATAACATATCGACAGAACTCATAATTTGACAAACCAAAATTATATTCTCCCAAAAATGGACAAGAAAGACTTATAAACAAATCATGTCTATATATGTGGTGTACTGCAATGCTCATCTAGATCCGTAACCAAATATTACTAACATGGACAAAGGGTCAGGTTGCTACCAATTTTTACTCTGAGCATAGATAATACCCTATCTGGATTATAGGGATAATTAATACAATACTTACATATGAGACAATTTTGATAATACAATAAAAAACTATTAAGATTTGCAGGTCACACTCATGATTAAATTATCTGAAATAAAGAAAAAAAATGTTTTTTTCAAAAATAAACCAAAAGAGAAAACAAAAAGATATATTCGGTAACCATAGGAGGATTTCGATTTTTACTTACTAGAAATTTTTCAGATTTATTTTTGTTCTAGTTGCATTACTCTGTTGTGAATTGATGTCTAATTCGTGATGTCGAATGTGACAGAACAGAAGAGGAAATATTGTTCACGTATTCCTTATCTATTAAAAAGAATTAAATATAATTCAGAAATTAGTTTTTAGTAATTTTTGTTCGTGATGAATAATAATTACTTGTTACGGCTAATACTAAAGGATATAATCAGGTTGAAAAACACCAAAAATAATACATTTTAATATACTCTAATTGATTAGTGTAGATCAGATATCCACATCATAAGTATACTAAATTGTTAAACAGTAGAAATGCCACGGATTTAGCAAACGCAAATTTATTGTGGGCATTGAAGAGTTGTAAAGTTCAATTAAAAGACTAAACTGTCTATAATTCATATTGGGCGAAAACCTGAAACATTTCAATATTCCAAAACATTCGTCCACAGAATCATGGAAATAAGGCATTAAAAAAATACCTTATTATTGAAAATTTACAAAAATCGCATGTTAACCAAAAATTGGTTACGTAAAACGGGCAGTGAATAGCGTATTAGACTCGCACCGTAGGAGAGTAATACAGTTGGACATCCAAATAAAGAAAATATATACCTTGCATTGATACAAGTAAACAATAAAGGCATGTGACATTTGATCCGAGAGACTAAGCTGGTTTAAAATGCAACACTGAAACATGCATAACCAATGGATAATACTCATTACGGAAGTACCTTTAGAATTTCAATGTTGCGACACAGTCGTCTATACGATCATGCAAATAAAATGTAAAGATGTGCCTTGTTATAGATTCTCGCAAACATGGCGTGATAACGGAATCTAAAAAGAAAATAACGTGTATAATTAGAGATACATAGTAAAGGCGCAATACAATTAGACACCCAAATGTGGACAAAGAGCCTCGCTTTATTATAGGTGTCATTACCTAGCGGGCCTTGACGACGAGCATAGCCTTCGATTTTTGAATGATAAAACTCGAAGCTGTAGAGAGGCAAAGAGGGAATATTTAGGCAAAATGGTTGACAAACGGTCAAACTATCAATCTAGCCCACTAATTAGTTACATATACAAGAATCAGAGGAAGCCAGTTCAAACGAGGCCCACCTGTACCCGGTAAGTCCAGTGACTATGCAAATAACCAAGTTAGTCGTGTTGATGTGTGTGTAAATATCAGCGTATACAGAACTTAGGATATCAGTATGTTTCTGTGTCCAATGGTGCACTGAAAAATCAGATATAATTAAGTCATAGAAAGGTTCTAACCTTTCTGCATAATCCAAAACGTATGTCCTGTCAACATTCAGGAATCCTAAAATGAATTGTAGTCTTCTCAGAGTTGTAAGAGGCTGGAGTAGGGCACATATGTCTAAAGATTTTGCCACCAGGCTTTTTTTTTCACTTGACAATTCGAACCCTACAAATAGGACACTGACGTGGGCAATTTTTTATTTTTTTGATTCAAGAATTTTTGGGTTTACCCTAGACAAGTGTTCCATTCATTCATTATCCAGCAGATATATTTCATCTACTTAAGTAAAGCCTCCTTATTAAAACTTTGAAGTAACTCTGTTTTCCTGGCTGCGAACAACCCAGAGCTATTCTTATACACCTGGGGTAATCAACAAAATTGACAGTGAGAGCCTAGCGCTGAGAATACTGTCAAATATCTGCCTCCAGGGCTATGTTTTGGCAGAAAAATCCATTTGAGATATCTAGAGTTATCGACACAATGTTATTCATTGGTGCGGCATTGTGTGCATTTCGTACTGTAAATATGTGTGTACGTATTTTAATGTTTGTAATCTAAGACTAAATAATATTAATTATCGGGTTTCATTACAGAAACAAGGGATTGTTCATCACAAGTTGATCTAAGATCTCCCTAAGATACAAGATCTCCCTAACTTGTTTCTTTACCTCATATTTAAATGGGTATTGTCTCTGCGGTTAAGGAATTGATTTTAATGGGATTTCATGATGCGGTGACTCACCATCCCACCCAACATGATTGCAGTAAAATGCAGGAGCCAGATCTAACGCCAACTCCTGTGCTAAGAATTTTTAACTGATTCTGGTTTGAGGCCAGAGAAGGCAGTTAAAGTAACTTATTCTCCCATTGGGCAATCAATTGCGAACTCAGGTCGCCAACCCTTTTCAGCCAAAAGTTTGTCATAACCATAGGTCAGGTTCTCCCAAAACAGACCCTTTATTTTCCTAGGTATGACCTCCTCCATCTGGACCGTTATTTCATATAAACGATATGGACATGTATTCTTGTATCAGGTGTTTCCACCATGATATGCTCACTCTGTGCTACTACCCCCAGAAAGTCCATCAGGTTCTGGCGAGCTATGGTGACTACTGAAACACTATCCAGCATCGTCACTGCCCATTCCCTGTTATGAAACAGAGTCCTCAGTAGCCTGGGAATTTATCATTTTAATCTTGACCACCTTCTTCTTTTTAAATTGAGGTTTGACGTCTTTTGCTTGTCTTCCTGTTTAATGATGTAGCCCAGAGTGCAATGTGTCTTCCTTTTCTGCTTGACTCACTCTTTCAATCTGTACTCTGACTGTACGGCTTTCTCCTAATGCTTTTCGGATGTTTCCTGAAAGAAACAAGATGTACTTGTACCAGTATCCTGATAGCTGTCAAACTTTCTAATATTGTCACGGTTTCTCAAATTGCAAATAGTGTTTTTCGTTCGGTGTGGTCCTGTGACTGTGTTTTGTTTTATTTTTTTATTATCCCATTACTACTTTGAAGAATCAGGTGCTTGCTTAGAGTTATCTTTTGCAGAACTACTCTTAGCTATTGGTTTCCCACGTTTGGCTCCCAGATTATCTTTGCTTAGAGAGGCATATTTATTTTAGATAATCCTGGGCAATTCGTGCTCCCGCTGTGCAGGAGTAAATTTCCTCAGGCGTTGGCGTAAAGCCACCACTGCTGCCTGCCCTTTTATGTTACTCAAAATAATTGCTGATAACTGGGCAAAATTGTCCATGAGTTTCAGCCCTAGATCTAAGGAAGGCTCTGCCCGATACTCATTCTGAATCTGTTTCAGTACATCTGGTATAACTGCTATTAAATGGGTACCATGTGTTCTGGTTTATACGGCAGAGTAAATTGTACCCCAAGTGGCACAATCTTCTAACTGGGGAGCCATCCCCATTGGCAAGCAAATTGTCAATATTCTGTGTTTTTCCTGCGAGCCTGTGTGGGGAAAAAACTGCTTCAAGCTGTGCTGTTATTTGTGCTATCTAGAGTGGGATTTTCTCCTGGGTTGGGAACTTTTCCCATAAAGGCATTTAGTGTTTGTGGGCTAATACCTGTGGTAGCCACGTGTGGATGTGTAGCCAGAGCAGCCCGCAGGTTGGACTGTCAATGTTCTCATTATGTATTGTGTTCGATTTCTGTATATTTTTACAAAATCTCTGTAAATTTTTCACATTCCTGCTAATGGTAAAGCATCAATGTCTGCATGGGGTGTGTATCAAGCTAAGATCAGCCAGGTCGCTCCTTCTCTGCTGAGCGGACCGAGTCTCAAATGATTTGTGGTATGGAGTTGGGTGCCTTTAAACCAATTAATGAGCTCTTGGTAAGTTAATAGGTCTTCTAAGTCCCCATATGGGAAATACTCATCAGGTGGTTCATCTTCAATGTATTCATGAAACAACCATATGCGTGCATCTACAGGTGGGAATTTAACCCAAGAACAGAATACCTCTGTTCTGTAAGCTTTGTGTGCCTCAACCAGTAAGGTAACATCTCCATTTGTCGCCTGGAGGCCATGTTGTAGCAATTTCATAGTAACTGCCTCTCTGCAATTTTCTGAAATATATAGTCCAACTATCTGTTCTTAAATATTTTCATCCTGTTCAGTCATTGTCACAGCATTAGTATTTAACTGATATTTCATAGAGATTGTTGTTTTACAAAGCGGGAACTTTAAATCGTCTAAGCTTGATTTAACCTACAGTCAATATATAGGGTATACCTACTCAGCTGAGACGGATATGTTTCCCTTTCCTCTACGGGCGAATCCGGTTAAAATGTGAGTAGGGATCTCTGAGAAAGCTCAACAGAACTACTCAGATTTGACCATTAAATAAGAGCCTAACTGATGTAGATGGTGCCATTTTGTATAGTTCCTACCAATCTGTAGGACCCGCGCATTGTTTGGACAACATGAACTAAGAGTAAGTTGTCAAGACTGATTCCGGACACCGCCACAGGACATGTTTGACTATAGACCAGCTAGCTCACAGTGCCACCGTAAACCTCCCTAACCTTACCAGGCAGCGAATGGTTTCTGGTAACCACTCAACATGACAACCCTGACTCCTCAGGGATCATGGAAAGAGTACAATACCTTAAACTCAGTCACTGTTGCTTACTTGTTCTCAGAGAAATATACAGAGAATACATAGTTTGACATTTTCAATAATATTTATTGAAGCAACGTTATTCTTGCATAAAATATGTGTGCTGCAATGATTATGACAGAAGTACATAAACGTGATTACAAGAACCAAAGGAGAAAATAGTAGATATAGTTCTACCATGGTGCTAAACAATTGTATATATGCAGGCATATAAAAAAGGCAGTAAACTAGCATACTCCTACTATGTGAACACTACTCTAAGTGTACCTAAAGTGTGTGTAGGTCTAGAGCAAAGAATACCCCCAAGGGATTATCCAACCCATTACCGGAGGGGATAAGGTGAAGGACTCCATGGGGGCGTGGCTTGTCGCCAAACATGTGGTCGTACTGTAGCAGAGCTCCCAGCCGGGACTTGAGTCATCCTGATATCCCCGTTGACCCTGAGAGTCTCCCTGCTGCAGAAGCTGTCTGCCAGCTTGCGGAATCCACTTGGGACTCCTACCTGTAACGACGGGGCTGCAAATCCCCAGGACGGGTGCGATCTCCATTTTTGGACGTTGCCAGCTGCCATCACTGCCTGCCCTGAAGGCGATCGAGGACATGCGCCTGGACTCACATTGCTACAGCGGGGGATGTGGATTGGCATTGGACTGGGGGCCCCGGAGACAGAGGGCCCCAGCTTCCACATGAGGGCCTTCTGATTTGCGGAGTGCCGACTGCCCTGCTTGCGAGTCTTTCTGGAGAGGTTGGAGTGGCATGGGGTGCCTTGCTGTGCGGCCTCCGCGTCTGCCTTCTGCGAGGGTGCTGTGCCCTGGGCCCCAACAGCTGGCCGGCCGGGTGTGTGGCAGCCGCGCTGCTTGTTGTCTGCGTCACTGGGAGTGGCTGCGGTGTCCGCCCTGGGGCTGCTGTTGGTGCTCCCAAGGCTGCGTGGCTGGATCCACTCTACAGGGTGCTGAAAAACCCCTTTGACCCTGGAGGAGGGGAGGGGCCCGCCAGCTGGACTGGGGCTGTAGGTGCAGTGAGCAGGCTCTGTGGTCTGATGGTGGACTAGATGCACGCACAGCCGGACGGCCGTAATTGAGGACACGTGTTGTGCTGAATGTGACCCAGGCCCCACGCTTGTCCCCCTGCATGGACGCGGACCCACAAAATGGGACTGGTCACAGAGAGTACTGCTAGCGCTCTCCCTGAGGTCTGCTTTTGCTCCTGGCTGGAGTACATCTCCTCCCCTGTTTGCGGCCTACAGACTGCTTCCACGCGGGCTGCCCACTTGCCCGGTTGTACATAGACTTCTTGTTGTGCTGGGTGCACGACTGCTGCCGACGCCTGTGGGTCCTCTCACTTCCTCTTCTCGCCATTGTGCTCTTTGCCAAGGGGCGCCAGCGGGGGAAGCAACTGGAGGGGCCCGGCACTGAGGAGCCACATCAGGGGACTGCAGACTAGGCCTCCCATTCAGCTGCTTATTTTTAGGTATAAACAAATCACCTGCCGTTCCCCCTCCTTCCATCTCTCTTTTTCTCTCCCTTTCTTTGTCTCTCTTGCTCTCTTTATCTCTCCCCTTCTCTATCTCCCACACATTCCTGTTACCTTCAGCTTCATGAATGTCACTGCCACTTCTGGCATCTATACGACAAATCCTTCCGAACATTTGAGGACAAGGGACAATCAGTGTGAAAGACGAGTTGCTGGGAGTGCAACTGATTGTCCTAGTCCATATATGCCTTTGATGTGGGATTTCACTTTTTCACCACATTCTTCAAACAGAGTCTGCAGCTTACAGTGGCTCAATCCTGGTAAAAAGAAGAGTTTGGCAAGGCACAAAATGAATAGGGAGAGTCAAGTTGGAGAGGAGACACAGGTCACACTTTGTTATAAGGTCCGAGGCACAAGCTGATCCATTAACCAAACACAGTCTGTAAAAGATGCAGCAAACGTTACTTAAAAACAAGGTATATACTTTTTCATATCTAAAAATAGGTTATTTCTTGAACACCTGTGCTTCGCTTTAGTTCATTACATATACTGCAGTGGCATTTGTTAATAGTAATACATAAATTTTACCAATGAAGTTTCCCATCTCCAGAGCTGTGACAACATATCCACTCTGGGTGTGTTGGGTTTGTAGGTTTTATCAAAAATCCGACAAGTTAGCTGAAAGTACCGTTGTTAGTCCCAGTATTGTTCAGTGTTGCTTTTAGTGGTAGTGTGATCAGGTAGGACAGAATGTTTTTCTTTATATTTCTTCTTCACCAAATAAAAATAAAGAATGTTTATTTTCTTTTAGTCCACATGGTGGCTTGTCTCCCACTGTGTATTCTGGTGCATCATGTTGCCCTGCTATGTGTACGTAGTGAACAATCACTGGAAACAAACACTTCTATAATTCTGCAAATACTGTTATCTGTTTTTCTTCTTTACTGCTAGTCCGGTCTTCTATCATCTGCTATTTCAATGTCCCACATAATTAGAATATTATTTTTTTCCATAATTCATTCCTCTCACAATAACCGCACTGTTCTGCTCTTGTCTATGTCCTCACAGGGGTTAATATAATTTTTGATGTTCTTAAGATCTCTCCGGAGTCTCTGCATCTCTAGGATTATCTCCATGTGCGTTAAATGAAGGAGTGTATTGACTGAGGGCTGTGTGGGATCGAAAATTGACAAACGCCCTTCATACTTTCAGTGCCCTTATATGTTTTCCCCATGTGTGTTCGCTGATGACTTTGTAGCTCTGATAATTGACTAAAGCTCTTCCAACATTCACAGCAATCTCATATGGTTTTTCCCCTGTGTGTATTCGCTGATGTGTTTGGAGGTTTGATAACTGACTTAATTACTTTGCACATTTACTGCCCTTGAATGTTTTTTCCCTTGTGTGTGTTTGAGTATGCGTTTGAAGGTGAATTAACTGACTAAAGCACTTTGCACATTCACTGCACTTGAATGGTTTTTCCCCTGTGTGTATTCGCTGATGTATTTGCAGGTTTGATAAGTGACTAAAGCACTTTGGACATTCACTGCACTGGTATGGTTTTTCCCCTGTGTGTGTTCGCTGATGTCTTTGTAGGTTTTCTAATCGACTACAGCTCTTCCCACATTCACTGCACTGGTATGATTTTTCCTCAGTGTGTGTTCGCTGATGTCTTTGTAAGTGATATAATCGACTAAAGCTCTTCACACATTTACTGCACTTGAATGGTTTTTCTCCTGTGTGAGTTCGCTGATGACTTTGTAGGTCTGATAACCTACTAAAGCTCTTCACACATTCACTGCACTTGAATGGTTTTTCCCCTGTGTGTATTCGCTGATGTTTTTGGAGGCTTCATAACCCACTAAAGCTCTTCACACATTCACTGCACTTGAATGGTTTTTCCCCTGTGTGTATTCGCTGATGAGTTTGAAGATTTGATAAGTGACTAAAGCACTTTGCACATGCACTGCACTTGAATGTTTTTTCCCCTGTGTGTATTTGCTGGTGTCTTCGTAGGTTTGATAACCTATTAAAGCTCTTCACACATTCACTGCACTTGAATGTTTTTTCCCCTGTGTGTATTCGCTGATGTGTTTGAAGATTTGCTAAGTGACTAAAGCACTTTGCACGTTCACTGCACTTGAATGTTTTTCCCCTGTGTGTATTTGCTGGTGTCTTCGTAGGTTTGATAACCTATTAAAGCTCTTCACACATTCACTGCACTTGAATGGTTTTTCCCCTGTGTGTATTCGCTGATGAGTTTGAAGATTTGATAAGTGACTAAAGCACTTTGCACATTCACTGCACTTGAATGGTTTTTCCCCTGTGTGTATTCGCTGATGTCTTTGAAGATTTGATAAGTTACTAAAGCTCTTCCTACATTCACTGCATTTGAATAGTTTTTGTCCTGTGTACGTGTGCTGATGAAGCTTGAGTAGTGATGACAAACTAAAGCTTTTGCTGCATGCGTAGGATTGTTCTTTCTTGGTTAGTGTCTGCGGGTCGGGTATATATTTGTCTACATCCCATGACTGTATTTCCTGATGGGCCAACATGGCCCATCACTGTGTGCAGTATTTTACACGTTTGATTTCTGTTTTAACAATACATTGCAATAGCCACCAAATATTTGCCACACTATAAGGTGTCTTTGTAGGTGATTGTGCCTTTAGATTGGATTATGGCTATGCACGCAAATTGGGGCAGTCATTTGTATTGTAGATATAAGAAGTCCTCTTTACCCATCAGTTGTCCGGCTCCGCTCTTTTGGGCTTTTCTCTGGTTACTGTGGTCTGGCCAGAAATAGTTTACAATTCACCTAGAGCATGGAAAGATAGCTTGTCGTCATTTTAGAAAACAGAGCACTGCGATATTCACATCATACCGCTCCAATGATCAAAGCTGGTGTTGGACACTTGTTTATAAAAGAGGCGGTTTCTTATTGTTGTTGCCTTCATTTTCCTAAGATCATTTCTTCATCTCGTCGCATGGAGGTGCACAGCTCAGCCTCTTGCAATCACTAAACTGCCCTTGATGCTTCATCCGGGATCTGTC
The DNA here is from genome assembly GCF_964263255.1 of Lissotriton vulgaris. Taxonomy (NCBI): domain Eukaryota; kingdom Metazoa; phylum Chordata; class Amphibia; order Caudata; family Salamandridae; genus Lissotriton; species Lissotriton vulgaris. Next base: position 235,543 of record NW_028245439.1, read on the forward strand.
TGTTTCTGTGCAGGTTCATCTGTCGCTGACTGCGCTGATGTTTTCCTGAATACTGTAGCTCATTATTTCTGCTAATATTGAAGATTTACAGCATTAGCTTCATTATAGATGGTCAATTCATCATACATTCGAGGCTTGTTTTCTGTTGGATGTAAAGATATTTAACATTAATAAATTGAAACATAATGGAATGAGAATGAATTGGTTTTAAAAGACATTTTGGGGGAGATTTACCAAATTTCCACGCAATGCAGCTTGAGGCTGCACTGCGTTGCGTGACAGGGAGGGAGCAGGAGAGCACCATATTTTCAAAGATATGGCTCTATCCTTCCCTTCCCCTTGCGCCGGCACTGATTACAGCAGCCCTGCGCCATGCAAACACCTTAGTACCAGAGCGCTAGGGTGTGTGTGTGAATCCAGCATAGGTTTTGTACAGGAAGGACACCCTTCCTGTACTAACTACTATGCCAGACACGAGGGAAAGCTTTTCCCACTTTGTATGCGTGTTTCACATTGCAGCAAGCATGCAAAGTCAGAAAAGGAAAGAGAAATGAAATCATTTCTCTTTCCTTGCGCCTAGTTTAAAAGGGTGCAGTTTTCTCACGCTAAACCCAATCTACTGTATTTGGTAAATTGGGTTTAGCGTGAGAAGCCTTGGGTGGTTGCACGGGAACACCCATGCACCACCCTTGGCAGGCCCCCATGGCACAAAGTAATGCGACGCAGTGCTATGCAATACTTCACATTGCTTTTACATTATTTGCTTGAAAGTAAATTAGGAAAAACTGATTTTGCACTGTTTTGTGCCACTTTTGTGACACAAATATGGCGAAAAATCTTAGTATATCACCCCCTTCTTCTTTACAGCCTTTGAAACTTAGCTAGGAATTTTTCATCATACACAAATATTTAACTAAAAGTTCAGTTGATCAGGTGATATCTTAATAATGCCTGAAAAGGAGGTGATTTACCAGTGTTCACAGAGTAACTTAGCAAAGTAAGGGCGCTCAGGGAGCACCCAAGTGCTTAGAGGTATAGCTTAAGCCAGACGCATATGGTCAAGATTTAATTTAAACAACAATAGTTTTGAGAAAAAGCGATAGATCAGGTTGGGCTGCAACATTTCCAGTAACTCTTTATGAAGTATACAACAAAAGTAACTCCAGTCACACACTTCTTCTCATTCCTTTGCTATTCACTTAAGATCATCTCAAATACCAACTCCTGTCTTTACCTCGCTGTTCATAAGTCACCTTTGACACTTTCAACAGCTCCCTTGGTTCAAGCATTTCTGGTTTCTTTGTAACTGGAAGACTAACTGAATGAACTACTTGCATTATTGACTGAACCGCCAGGAAAGCGCTGTAATCTGACCCCCCCCCTGCCAAGCGCTGGGTCATAGACTGCCTGCACTGTCTAGCGCTATTGCCCTAAACCCTGCCGTGCCACTGGGATCCCCCCCACAACGAGTGCCCTCAAGCACTTCCCGACGCTGTTCTGGCCCACGCGCTATACAGCCCACGTGTTTGCCCCCATAGCGCTCTGGAAACTAAGCGCGCAGCTCAGGGTGACTCACCGCCACGGCCCAGAGCCGTTTGCGCCCTCCTGAGGCGCTGAGGAATCTCCCCTGTGGCCGCGGCGTCAACGCCGGTATTGTGTACCCCCCTCAGCGGCCCCCGTGTGGCAGGAGAGGGCCGCCAGAATCCTCTGCAGGCCGCGCTGGGCCGTAAATCACCTGCCTTCATGACCCCCCAGCGCTCCGGTGAAGTGGCGCCTCTTCTTGCCTCCCTCGGCGGCCCCCGTATGCCAGGAGAGGGCCGCCGCATCAAGTGTACCAGGCCGCGTTGGGCCTTAAGCCTCTGTGCCCCGCATCACGTGACGGGGAGCGCCGCCGCGTCATCGGCCGTGCCCCCGCCACAGCCGCGCAGCCATTGGCTGCCTACACCGGGCCTTCTGCTGGGAGCCCCGGCGCCCGGGGAAGCCCCATCTCGTCGCAGAGAGGGCCGTGGAGCCTGAGAGCCCCCTACGATCTGCCCCACACCTTGGTCCCGCCTCGCCCCCGGCACCGGTGCTCAAAAGCTGACCCAGCACCGCGCCGGGTCGAGTGAGGCCCCGGGAGGGCTGAGACCCCCCCTCGCCTAGAGTCCACGCAGGGCCCCGGAGGGCCGAAGTTCACAGGTAACCCCCGGGGAGGAGGGCGGAAGGCCGGACAGGGCCCTGAGTTCGCCCCTCCCCTGGGGAGCATTGAGACTGGGCCCCGTTGGCCCCAATGAGCCTCCAATGACCCAGAGGCCTCAGTTAAATCCACAGATGCCTCACTACCAGTTGACTGTGCATGCCTGAAGCCAGGCTCATACTAAAGTAACTGTGCATTTCTGATTACCTGTTTTAAGCCTGCTGATGAAGTGGTATAATATTTCCCTGTACTGAATTTCTTGCAGGGGCGGGCTTCTACGAATCCTGATGGGGTTATGTTATGATACTGATTGATTTACTCCATTGATATTTCGACAACCTGATTACTGGTATTGAACTGTTGGTATTCGCAAGATGAAAATGTTCATAATTGCTTCCTGAAATGGTTTAGCCCTGTACAAGGGAGTTATTTGTCTTAATGAGAAGAATTGCCTTTATGTAAAGAAGGGCCTGAATGAGCTGGTTATTATTTTAAGATGCAATGGATTAATGAATTAAATGCTTTACTGAAAAGGCTTTAATGAAAATGCATAATGAAATGCTTCCAGGAAATGCTTTAAGAAATGCTGATGAATTAATTGCCATGATTTTAAGCCTATATAAAAGCTATTGTTTTTTTATCCAAAGTACTGGTGTGGTCTCCATTATTGCGCCCACTTATTGACTCAGTGGATGAGTGTGTTGAGTAGCTACTTTACACGTAAGCCCCTGGCTGCCTTCCTGCTCGAACCAAGCTACCCCCCGGAGAACTGGTGGTCCCAGTTCTTACAGTGTATGTCAAAGGAAACTGACAAATTAAGCACTGGGAACGTGGATGGGAAAGTAGGCGAAACATTTGGTGTGCAAACATAAAATTTTGATGTCTAGGACCTCAAGAACCAGAATGCACCTGGGGTTCACAGTTACCTAATATCTGGGACAGTACTCCCTTTGGGGACCATATAATAGTAGTACAAAAATGTTTCAACAACAATGTGTGTTTGTGCTCCGTCAAGGGGGGCCGCAAAGTGAAAGAGGCTGAATTTACTATCCTCTTCATTGCCCATATCTAAAACGCTAGGATCTTACAAAGTGCTTATGTTGTGGAATGAAACATATCTTAATTATTCTTTTAGTGTTGTTTCCACGTACTGCATCTTCCTAATCAATTACATTTTTGGATTGTATTACTTATTCTACTGGCCTTAGGTACGAGATGTACATATATATATATATCTATACCCATTGTAAATACGTCCTAAGGAGGGAGGTGAGTACATTCCGACTGGGTTAGAGGGGCTCTTAGGAGCTGATCCCATCTGGTCAGAGAATCCGGTCGTTACACACTCCCAGCTCCTTTATCTCATCTTGATTCCACTTCATGACTCTTTAATCCACCATACGACACTCTTTAATCCACCCCAGACACTCTTGGCTCCTTTATCTCACTCTTGATTCCACCTCGTGGCTCTTTAATCCACCCCCAGACACTCTTGGCTCCTTTATCTGACTCTTGATTCCACCTCATGGCTCTTTAATCCACCCCCAGACACTCTCGGCTCCTTTATCTCACTCTTGATTCCACCTCATGGCTCTTTAATCCACCCCCAGACACTCTCGGCTCCTTTATCTCACTCTTGATTCCACCTCGTGGCTCTTTATCCACCACCAGACACTCTTTAATACACCCCCAGACAATCTCGGCACCTTCATCTCACTCTTGATTCCACCTCTTGGCTCTTTAGTCCACCCCTGACACTCCCTGCATCTTTATCTCACTCCTGTAGGTCCCTGCATTCTCGCTTTGGCACTTTTTTCATCTTTCTCTTCCTCTTTCTTCCCGCTCGTGTGTTTTTCACTCCCTCGTTATGGGTCAAAGTCTGATGAGGGAAAATAAGTGCCGTCCTCCAAAACGAGAGTGCAGATGGGCCCCACCTGCGACCACCGGCTCAAATTAAGCTTTAATCAACATCTTACCCCTTGGTTGATAAATGAAAGAATTTAGGGCAATCGGGCGGGGTAAGGGGAAGAAGAAAAACAGGCAGGAAGGAGAAGACTGAAAGGAAAGAAAACACAAAAAAGAGAATGCTGAGGAAGAGAATACACGCAAGTCACTCCATGACCACATCTCCTCGACCCGCCACTGTGGACTTCAGATACAGCGAACGTCTGCGTCTTAGCTGTTGCTTCTTGCTCAAACGCTATGGAGGTCTCATGATCCTACGGGTGGGGTAATCTGGCCTGGCTCATGGTGGTCTAATGATCCTACGGGTGGATTCCTCTGGTCTTGCTCATGCTGGTCTCATGATCCTACGATGGGGGGGGTAATCTGGTCTGGCTCATGGTGGTCTCATGATCCTATGGGTGGGTGGGATAATCTGCTAAATTCTGTGAATAGATTGAATCAAGTGAGATTGTTCGATCTTTGCTTTTTAACAGTATTTTCCAAATTGTCGAAGTCGTGTCAGCAAATGCTAAAACTGTACATTTCTGGTTAATGAACCGTTCGTGGAGAGCGGCGGCATCCACACAGTCAGAGTTGGTATTTTTCAGAAATCAGTCTACAGCGAAGCATTGTTTCTGGTTACCTGCTGTTCCCCCAGGTCCCTGGTCTACTAGTTTGGGCATACCTTTGTACTCTTGATAGCATCACTTTGTTTACTGTGCGGTAACATGGACTACCCTCCTCCACACCTCCACTAAGCGTTATTGCATGGATTCAGAGGAAAGGAGGGATGGCCAGTTCAGACGTTCAGTACTTCAGGGTCTTTAACAGCTTTATTTAGCACCGTAATGACTCTTGGTTTGGTTCCAGAACCATGCAAGTCTTCCATATCTATGGTGATTCACAAGAAAGGGGGGCGAGATGACCCCTCCAACTATCAGCTAATTTCCTTCCTAGACAACATCAGGAAAATCTTTGGGAAACTCTTACAGTCACGACTCGAGACCTGGACAGAGGAGAACTATATTCTCTCTAACCTTCAGGCCGGATCCTGAAAAGGCCAAAGTAGAATCGACCCGGCTCTGAGGTTGTACATGATCTGTATGAAGTACGTGTCCCTGGAAACTCCCCGCTCTTCGTGGTCTTTGGAGACCTAAAAATAGGATTCTATTCTGTTGCCGCTCAGTCCTTCGGAGTCTTCTGGAGGAAGGAAGTTCCCAAGCAACTATTTGAGTATCCAAAAGGATCTGCCCCGCGGCAATCATTCCAGAGTAAGATTCAGTGTAAAAGGAGAATGCACAGAGAAGTTTGAAATAAACATACTTGCCCCAGCTTTATTCAACATTCACATCAATGGAACTGATTCTCTCAGGAATCTTGGTCTCCATGTTCCGATATTGGAGAAGGAAAATATTCCGATCCCGCTGGTTGCAGATGATACAGTAATATTAGCGCATACTGAAAAATCAATGCATCAACATTTGGAAGGCTTCGAGCTATTCTCTAAAGTACAGAAGTTAATAATCAATAAAGAGAAAAATATATGATCATTAATCCTAAATCAAAGTTATTGTTGACATTCAGGATTGATAGTAAACCAACTTAGCTAATTAAAACATGGCTACCTCGGCATACGAATGGATGACCATTTATATTGGAAAGCTCATCTGGCAAAGTCGGAAACAAACTTGTCGCCACGATTCTACATTTTGCTAACTCAAGCAGCAAGAGACCAATAAACTAGCACTGACACATTCAAGACAAATGCACGGGTGGCCTGCCCTTATGGTGCTAACTGTGGGATTTTACGAGGGTTCACGCTGTTCAAAAACTGGGAAAATGTTCTTGTAACATGTACTGATCCTGGGTCCTGGCACCCAATGACAGTATTAAGAGCTGAGCTGGGGTTCACCGGCGGATCTCAACCTGTAAGACACCGGGTGCGAGTGTGGTCAACTCCAGCTCTTCCCTCATATAGAATGGTCCGGAAGGAACTGCTACGATGCAGGATTACAATAGTTTACCCTGGTTCAAGTACGTTACAAACGTTCTAACATACACTAGTTGAGTAAAGCAATAGAATAACCTGGAACTGATGAATAAGGCAACAATAGAACTGGTCTAAAAGAAATATTGGCCATTCATGTGGTGCCAGCAAGAAGCCAGGAAAGGTATCCTTCCGACTAATTACCAGAAAGTAAAACGTGAACCGCGCTGGGAGCAGTTTAAGGACTTGCTGTTCCCTCCTGAGAAAAGGGCTTTATATTTCATGTTCAGCCTAGGAACTCTTCCGGTGGGGGCCTTTGCTAAATCATGGGTAAAGCCCCTGGAGGCGGATCTAACATGTGTGCCAGTACATAAGGGGGCCCTGAGTAATTTATGTGATTTATGCTGCTGTGTGATATGTCGCTAAAAATTCAAAGGTACTACCCACGTCCTCTTTTTCTAAAACGTAATCTGAGATGCTGCAGTGCAGCACTTTTCTTATGTTATAGAACTGATCGTATGGAGATTTGCCAGGCAGTTGCTTCGCATATGCAGACCTACTACAAACAGCAGCGAAGGAAGTGGGTGCAAACCATAAATCAACTGTAGTGATGGCTTGCCATTTTCCGAGTTGTCTCTGGGGGCTGTGGTCATCCTTTGATATATCTGCCCTCATAAACTGGAGTGTGGCTCGACTCTGGTATTAAAGGCACTAGGGCAAAAAGGACGACCAGGAGCCCCTTATGGACTGCACAGAGCATCGAGAAGTATTGTTGCACATTTCTACTTGCACCTGCACTTTAGAAAATGCTCGCTTAGGTGTTGGACGTCTATTGGCCCATATCTAAGGGTTAATTTCCATAGGGCTGTCAGCAAAACTGTAATTATTTGGTCAAATCCTCGTTTTTGTAACATAATAGATAACATCTGCGCAGCAGGCTTGTGCTCTTGCTTTATTTCTGTTGTTTATAAGACAGCTTTCAGGCTTCCTAGCAGGTTTACTTGCTCTGAGTAGGCAACAAGCAGACGGAGACGCCGGTATCTGCACCTATCTAATTGATTGGTTTTAATAGTGATGTACGTCATCCGTTTGCACTTGCACTTCACGTCAGATCATGGATTATGCGCAAAGTGCAGTATTTATATGATCTGTGCTTAAGTCGTTTTAAATTAACAAGAATTGTGATTGTTTTATTACGTGCTGTAAATATCAATGTTTTAGGTGTTATGGCATTAACCGCTGACAATAAACCTTTGCCATCAAGTACCAAAACTGCAGGAATGCTCAGTGGGTTGTGCGCTGCTAGATTTACCATGGACGTCTGTGGAAGCGTGTCCCTCCAGAAAGTAGAGTAGATCACACAGTGGGAGTCAAGAAAGGTTTATTTAAGAACCACAGCTACAGAGACCCCATCCTTCATCAAGCTGAGACCGAATGACAAATGTAGAGAATCATGACACAGGACGACACACCTTCTCCCCCTCACACATTCTAAACTTAAAGAAAATAAAAGGAAACTTAACTATGAATGCAAAGGATACAAAGAACATCATAGAGAATGCATGTAGGATCTTTGAAGAACTCAACAAAGCGATTTTATAGGCAAAGAGAAAACTGTGGTGCATAGGAACTGGGAAAGAGCTCACTTTAAAAAACACAATCGTGCAAAACATCTGGGAATACATTTCAAGTGAAGTGGCCCAGAGCCCCTTTCTCCTGCAACAGGGTCTTCCACCTCAGAGCCCGAATCAGGCTCACTCGCCTTTATTGCATTTTTGAAAACCTTGATAACCTTAAACGGAAGACTGAATTTGGATTTGGGAGACTTGATCTTGACCCAGTCTCTCACGTCGACCACTGTTCTCTTCACAGCCCTCCTTTTATCATACAAGATCTGTATTTTTTTCATCACCTCTTTCTCTCTTTCCAGTCCTCAATACTGCCCACTGTTAGACCTGGTTGCATTGGCATGAGACTCCCTTCAACTTCTAGTACTGCCATGTCGACTTGGTAAGTGCACCCACTGACCAGTCCCTAAACCTTCCCTTTTCTACACGGTAGCCATAGGGCGGGGTGCATTGTATGTGAGCACTGTGCCACTGCTATTCACTGCCACAGTGCAAGTGCTCCCTATGTTAATTTGATGTCATGGATTAATGACTCCATGATTGGCTTATTTGGTTAACATGTCAGACCCTAGTACAGTGCATTGCGTGTGCCCAGGGCCTGTACGTCAAATGCTGCTGGTGGGCTTGCAGCACTGATTGTGCCACCCACAGAAACAGCTTGTAAAGTGTGTCTCAGGACTGCCATTGCAGAGCCTGTGTGCAGTCTAGTACTGCATGTGGACTTGGTAAGTGCACCCACTCACAGAATTACGTTCATTATTTCTCACAGGGGTTCATTGGGCACATATACACAATAGTAAGCACGGTTATTTTGTCTCACTATCACTTGTGTCACCACTTTTTTTGTGGTTCTCGAAAAGGAGAACAAACACTGGTTTTTCCTGTCTTTTCTTTACCTCTTACACACTCAGAGAGAGAGTTACCGATGATGAGAAGTGGGTAAGCTGGCGATTGTTAGTCAGCAACCCCGTTGGCGATTCTATCATGAGGTACTCTCTACCTTCTCTCACATTTTTTCACTGCTGGAAGGTGGGGAGTCTGGATGTAGCAGTTGTTGTTTTTAGTGAGACACTGTGACAAACAAGAGTAGTTGAACTGTAGACACTCGAGTAGTTGAACTGGACACACTCAAGGGAAGTGATAAGAGTATTGAAAACCCTGGATTTGTTATTTACGTTAGGACTAATTGTCTTTTAGGTGAGGCCTTATGTTGTTTATAAAGTGCACCGACAGACCAGTCTCTAAACCGTCCCTTTTCTACATGTAAGCCACCCATAAGGTAGGCCCTAGGGCAGGGTGCATTGTATGTGAAAGGTAGGACGTGCACTGATGTGTGTAGCATGTCCTGGTAGTGAATTACAGCCAATTTTGTTTTTCACTACTGCAAGGCTACCTGTCCCCACAGGCCAGAATGACAGTTTGGTTATAACACCTTATAATCTTAATTATCCCAGGGAACATGGTAGAATCACGAATTTAATATGCCTGAACTCAGAATGATAAAATACATCTTTTAGTGAAGTTGGTTTTAAACATTCTGTGTTTGAAACTACCACTTTTAGAAATAGGTATTTTCTTGCCTAACCATCCAAGCCTGCTTCTGCAAGGCTGTGTATTCCATGTCTGGTTTCTGAGTGACAGGGGTTGCGGGGGCTCCAGGAGACAGGGTGAGTCAGCACTGCGCTGAATAAACCTATCTGCATGTAGAGTGGTGGGGGGAGTAGCACCTGGGCCTGAATAGGGCTGTGCCTGCCTTCCACAATGCTGGCTCCACCTCCTGTGGTGTGTCTGTTGACCCTGGCCCACCCTGACAAAGGAAGAAGTTGTGCACTGGCAGGATGCACCCAGAACTGGTTTAGACTAGGTACAGACACTCTCTGCCTTCAGAGACAAAGTATTTGTGTGTATAAAAAGGGGGAACCAGACCCCAGACCTTTAGATCACTTCTGGGAATCAAGGAGAAGAACAAGAGAATAAGCAGGAGTTTTTGACTATCCCTATACCAGTGTGTTTATTGCTGGGGATGGCCTGCAGTGGTTTCTTTATTGCCAAGGAAAGGAGAAAAGACTTTTATGGAAACTTTCATCATCTTACAGAAAATCTCCAAGGTCTAGAATTTGAGCTTGCCTCCTGTCTGAAGTCTCAGGGATACAAAGACTTCACCCCATCTGCTTGCCTGCATCTGGAACTTGCTTTTCTGGCTGCTACAGAAGGAAATTGCCAAACCGACGCCGGCGAGCAAAGCCATAATCTGCATCGAAGCCGTGAGCGCTGCTCTGACTTACAACGTAGACCCGACGCCGGCCGCCGTGCTATATCGACGCCAACAAGCGACTTCGTAACCTGCCACAAGCCCTGAGCGCTGCACCGACTTTGTGGCGTAGGCCCGATGCCAGCTGCTATGCTGCATCCTCTCCAAAGTCGACATCATTGTGGAGCCGATCCTCGACGTGGGTGGTCAAGAATCCATCAACATCGTGACATTGTACGGAACCGTGGTTTCGGAGCTATCGTAAGAAAACAACACCTCCCCTGCTTTGTGCAAGCATCGAGGACCTGACGCGTAGCCTCCCCTGAAGCAAGGAACCGACACAGCACAGCGCCAACTACGCTGTGAGCTGTCTTTGTTTTCACTTTTCCAAGGTACTGTTCTTTGTGGGTCTGTTTTGACTACGCGCTCGAAGCCGCGCACCTCACGGTCGGCGCCGTACTTTGGGATTTCTTTGACCTCTGCATCGTGATAAATCCAGTTGGGGTTATCTGTTGCTAAAAACTGCGTTTAAGTGAATAACCTATTTTTGAGCTACTTCTACCATCTTATTTCTGCTTACAGTATTGTGGATTTTTGTAGTTTGAGTCTTGTGTTGAGTTTATATTAAGAATACTTATTTTTATAAAACCTGTGTGGTGTACATCTGTAGTGTTTTCCCTGTATTACTCTAAGTGTTCACAAATGCTTCACACACTGCCTCTGAGATAAACCTTCCTGCTCGTGCCAAGCTACCACAGGGATGAGCAGGGGTTATTTTAGGAGTGTCACCCCCTTACTCTGTCTAGAATCAAGGGTCCCAATTTGGACAAAGGTGCAAGCCATTGCCGACTAGAGACCCCCAGTTCTAAAACCCACTTTTTCATTCACTAAGGTTCTTTTGATCATTACCCACAACAGAGTGACCTCCATGTTGGGGACCCTTCCTTTAAATAAACAAAAGGGAGTTTCATCAGTGGACGAACAAGAAGTGAACCTATACTCGCTAATCTACTTCCTCATGGCCAACTCCCAACTTTCACCAAAGACAACAGCTTGTTGCAGAGTCTCCTTAACAACCTTGACAAACCTTTCCACCACACCATTGCTTTGTGGATGGTACAGGGACGCCTTCTTATGCTTGATCCCCCTGGAACTCCGAAACTCTTCCATGACTAAGGTTGTGAACTGAACACCATTGTCTGACAAGAGTGTTAACTGGAAACCCTCACGTTCAAATAACTCTTCTAGAAACTCAATCACTTCACCAGACTCCACGGAATAAACCACCTTTGATATCAGGCCAATGGGAAAACATATCAATACACACGATCAAATAGAGATCCTGAGTCTTCAACTTCACAGGTCCCAAAATATCTATAGAAGTGTACACCACGGACCAGTAGCCTGTTCCCTAATAACCATGGGTTGAGTCCTGCACTTCAATATCCTGTCATAACACACACATTCAGCACATTCATGCACCAACCTCTCTACATGTACATCCATGGCAGGCCACCAATATTCTTACCTGATACTTTGCTTTGTCTTGGCAATGCCCATGTGCGAGGTGTGAGCACGCTTTACTAGCTTATCCCTTAGTGCAAGGGGTGCAACCAATTTACTACCACACACGAGGAGACCATCCTCGCCCGCCAGATCATCCCTAACTTGCCAAAAGCCTTCGAGGACCTCCTCACAGTCCTTCTTCTCACACTAACCACCTGTGACCATGGTGAGGGCTTTCTGCAAGTCTAAATCGATCATGTGATGTTCCCTCCACTCTCTCTCTGAAATCAACCCTTCGCTAATCACACACAAATTAATTCCTTCCTCCAATTATTCACCTCCAAACCTCTCAACATCATCTGTCTTGACAGACAGTGTGCCAGAACAGTAGAGCCACAACCCACTTCCGTATCCTATGGGAGACAGAGTCAATGCCTTTCTTGGAGAATACCTCCCTAAGAGGTTTGTGGCCAGTACGAATTCTGAACCTTTTCCCCCACAAATCCTTTCTCAGCTTGCGCACTGCCCAGGAAAAACCCAGAGCTTCTTTCTCCACAACAGAACAGTTGCATTCAGCACCCCTCAAGGGCCAAGAGAGGAAAATAATTGTTTTAACCTCCCCATCAACCTTTTGCAAAATAACTGCTCCTAACCCCTTTGAGCTGGCATCAGTGATGAGATAAGATTCCTTTGTGGGGTCAAAACTTCCTAGACAAGGTGCTTCATTCAGATGTGTCGTAATGCACTCAAACTCTTCCTCACAGCCCTTGGAACAAACAAATGTGCCTCCCTTCTTGAGGAGAGACCTCAAACAAGAGGTTTTCCCTGCAAAGTTCGGAACAAACTTGTGATAAAATTCAGCCATGCTTAGAAACTTTACAAACTCTTCTTTGTTCAAAGGGTTGTGCAAATTACAAATGGTGCTTACCAATGAGTGTTTAGGTTTGATGCCTGCAGCAGACTCAAAATGCCCACGGTACTCTAATCCTTTGACATCAAATTTGTACTGGTCAGCAATAAGGGTGAGGTCAGCATCACATAACTTCTTCAATACTGACCTCAGCCTCCCATTATGTTCCTCAAGATCCACACCAAAGATGAGCACATCATCTTGGTACACCTTGACACCGTGAAGGTTTCCAAGAATGCCCTCCATCGCCCTCTGAAAAACTGAGGCCACAGAAATCAGTCGAAAGGCATCCTTAGAAACCTAAAGGTACCAAAGGGTGTTACCAAGGAGGTAAGGTCCTGGGAAGAGGAGTGAATGCTCGGAATGTTCTGAATAGGAGTGAAGGCTGGCCTGGTGATAGGCGGAGGTCAAGTCCAAGGAAGAAAAATACCTTGCCCACTCAAGAGAACACAGCATTTTAGTTATGTGGGTGAAAGCATAATGATCAACAATAACTGCTTTGTTGAGCTCCCTCAAGCTGACACAGAGCCTAGCCTCCTCATTGGCTTTGCGGGCCATCACAACAGGAGAGACCCACTCCGTTGCTTCAACTTCTTGAATGATAAACTTGGCTAAGAGATTGCCTAATTCAACTTTCATGCTCTCCCTTACTTACAGAGGTACATTTATGACCTTAGCTGCTTTTGGAACAGAGTTAAATTTGACTTTTATCCAATGTACATCGTTTTTTAACAAACACAGTCCACCAGCAAAGACCTCAAGGAATTCCTTGATCCAGTCTCAATTAGCATTACTAACAACCCTAACTGGTGGTAATTCGTTTAGGCAGACAGATCTCATTGGGATAAAGGCAGATATGTAGATCATGTTGATGGAAGCAACTTATGAGAGAGTCCCGCTTCATCGACACATAGATTTTACCAGGGATGACTCTTCCCTTGAAGTCAATTGTGCCCCAGAAATAACCCAGCAACTCAATAGTCACCCCACCATAACCTTTTGGTCTAATGTCTGGCTTAAACAGGGTGGCTTTGCTCAGCAGATTACACTCATAAAATGTTTTGGGGACTAGCGGTATCTTGGCCCCAAAGTCAAAGAGCATGCTCACTGGAGCATCAGTGATCAAAACTAGCTCCTGAGGGCCATCTCCAGCATTCCCTGTGACAGGGAGAACATTGATTCCTTCCAAATCTTCTTCATAAAGATCAACTTCCCTGACTTTTTTATGCCCGTGGCCCGTTCTGCAGCTCTTTGAGACGTGACCTTTTCTCTCACAAGTTTTGCACATGGCCTTCCAACCTGGGCAGTCTTTAACCCATTGACTGTGGTGCAAATTTCACCGCTGTGCGGGCATATTAATGAGTGGGTGCAGTTCGGACAGCCCCTAGTCGTCCTCTGCACATGCCCACTGTGACGTTAGGGGGCAGTCCGACGCACACAACGGGTTAAAGTTGGCGATATGGCCAGAGTTGCCACACCTGAAGCACTTCCTCTGAAAATTCTTTGTGTTAAACAGCTTTGAAGTGGTGTTCAATTTGGGTTTAACAAATCTATCCACCACCACCTTGACATTAATGTTCTCCATTTTATCACCTGTACTGTCTTTGCGTATAATGTCAACACACACTTTTGAATGCCCATGACTTTTGGCTATGGTCAGCACTTCTTGAAGCGATGGTGTGTCTTTTTGCCACAGGGCATGTCTCGTTTTGTCGAGGGCGCATCCTAACATGAACTAATCTCTTAAGCGATCCTCTAAAGCGGTGGCAAAATTGCACGGGGAAACCAATTTGCGCAAGGATGTTATGTACTGTTCGACCGACTCATTCTGCCTTTGCATTCTTCTCCTGAAGTGATATCGTTCAAGGACAGTACTCACTTTGGGGAGGTGGTGCAAGTCCAACTTTTTAAAGCAGATCTCGTATTCATCAAGAGTGGCAGAGTCACTATTAGAGAGTTCAGGAAGGTGTTCAAAGAATTCTTGTCCTCAGAGCCCAAACAATGCATTAACCATGAGGCTTTCCTCTGCACTTAAGGAAGTGCCACAGACACGAGCATAATGTGCGAAAACCTTCTTCCACTTCAGCCACGAGAGAGGAGGAACTCCAAGAGATGCCAACAAGAAGGGAGGGGCAGTGACATTATGTATGATGTACGTACAATGTTTTGACTTAGTTACTACTTAAGGGTGAACTTCAGTGATCTGCTTACAGTGAGCGATATCCACAAGCCTTATACACTGTGCGCATCAGCGAAACTGCGTGCAACGTCAGCAATTACAATTTAGGCCAATGAGCACAATCCCAGAAACTTCATTTGCAGTACGCATCAGCGGAACCATCAGCCCGATTACTGATGGCACATATTTATACAGTGAGGAGTCACTTTAGTCTGGTGCTCAATTACATGTGTAGATGTGAGTCTGGTGATGCCTGATAACTGAAAGGCACATATTTGTTGAACTACAATTTCATATATGTCTGATTTATTATTCCTATTACAGTGCCTTCTACCTTGAGAAGGCCCGTCGTAGACCAGTGTGTGGACAAAACCCATGCAGACAAATCAAGGACAAAGGGATTGGGACATGGTCTAGGGACACTGACAACAAATCCTACATCAAACCTCATGTTTAACTGATGGAGCGCTATGAGCGACCTGAAGCGATATACTGAGAAAAAGTAACCTGGAGAATTGCTGCAAATTCAAGTAAATTAAAAAAAACTAATAAAGAACTACATATCACAACCGTGTGACCCGGAAGGGGATTATTACTCAACATAGCCCTTCTTTGCGATCACCTTACAGTGCTCAAATTATCATCCGCGCTAGAAGAAATGGGAGTCTGGGGTGTCTGGTCACAGAAGCTCATTTACATACAAAAGGGGGTGACAGCCTGTTCACAACGCACAGCACAACTTGTTTACGTAAAATGCTTGTACACAGAACAGGGTAAAGTCTTGTGTTTTTTTTTCATTTTCTTTAATATATCCTGCACCTCGCTCTCTTCTTCTCTTTCTCTCATTTCAATTCATCATAAATTACTCAATTTCACTATTGCTTTATCAGCACGGCACAAGCCGGGGGGGGGGGAGGGGTAGCCACAGTTTAAGGGGTCCCCCCACTATTATCTAGAAACGGGACTCAGTTCCACCTAGATCCTTAGTCTGCAACTGGTAATTGTTACTTTGTGCCCCAGCACTGCAGACACAGGCCTCTGAGTGTTTGTTTGTGTGAGTGGTGGAAGAGAGGAACAGAGAACTTGACAAAATTAGCCCTTCTATTGCTTAATACATTGTAAATGTGAAACAGTTTGGGGCTTAAGGGCTGGATAAAGAATACCGTCAGGAAACAAACGCAAATTAAAAGAACATTTTATTTATTCACTGAAAACGGTTTAAAAATTTAATTTCCAAGTTCCACATCTCTGTTTAAAAATATTTACACTTTCAGTCAATTCCGAGTTCAGTTACAAACTGATAGTGGGAAACACATATGATGTATAAAAACTATAACCGAAACATTATTTTTACATTATTTTATATTTCTTGTTTTGAAACTGAGTCTGTTGCTTACAGTGACTCAATTCTGGTAAAAAGTAGAGTTTGGCGAGTCACAAAATGAATAGGGAGAGCCAAGTCGGAGAGGAGCCAAGGGGCGCACTTAGTAATAAGGCCTGAGTCACGAGCTGATCCATCAACCGATAACAGTGTGTATAAGATGCAGCAAACGTTACTTAAAACAAGGTATATGCTCTTTTATATCTGAAAATAGGTTATTTCTTGAACACCTGGGCTTCACTTTAGTTCATTACAGATACTGCAGTGGCATTTGTTAATAGTAATACATACATTTTACCAATGAAGCTTCCATCTCCAGAGCTCTGACAACATGTCCATTCTGGGTGTGTTGGGTTTATACGTTTTATCACTAATCTGACAAGTTAGCTGAAAATACACCTGTTAGTCCCAGTATTGTTCAGTGTTGCTTTTACAGGTATTGTGGTCAGGTGCGATTGAAAGTTTTTCTTTGTATCTCTTCTTCACCAAATAAAAATCTTTTAATCCACATTGTGCTCGTCTCCCACTGTGTATCCTGGTACATCATGTCACTTTTCTATGTGTACGGAAGTGAACAATCACTGGAAACAAGCACTTTTATAATTCTGCAAATACTGTTATCTGTTTTTCTTCTTTACTGCTATTCAGGTCTTCTATCATTGGTATTTCAAAGTCCCACATAATTTTAATTTTATATTTTTCCGTAATTCATTCCTCTCACAATAACTGCACTGTTCTGCTCTTGTCTATGTCCTCAGAAATTCTTTGCGGAATCTCTGCATCTCTAGCATTATTTCCATGTGAGTTAAATGAAGGAGTGTATTCACTGAGGGCTGTGTGGGATCGACAATTGACAAAAGGCCTTCTCACTTTCATTGCCCTTCTATGTTTTCTCCCTGTGTGTGTATTCGCTGATGACTTTGAAGGTGTGATAACCGACTAAAGCACTTTGCTCATTCACTGCACTTGAATGGTTTTTCCCCTGTGTATGTTCGCTGATGTTTTTGAAGGTGTGATAACAGACTAAAGCACTTTGCACATTCACTGCACTTGAATGGTTTTTCCCCTGTGTGTGCTCGCTGATGTCTTTGAAGGTGTGATAATTGACTAAAGCTCTTCACACATTCACTGCACTTGAATGGTTTTTCCCCTGTGTGTGTTCGATTATGACGTTGAAGGTGTGATAACAGACTAAAGCATTTTGCACATTCACTGCACTTGAATGGTTTTTCCCCAGTGTGTGTTCGCTGATGTCTTTGAAGGTGTGATAACCGACTAAAGCACTTTGCACATTCACTGCACTTGAATGGTTTTTCTCCTGTGTGTATTCGCTGATGACTTTTTAGCTTTGATAATTGACTAAAGCTCTTCCCACATTCATTGCACTTGAATGGTGTTTCCCCTGTGTGTGTTCGCTGATGACGCCTTAATGCTGAAGAGCTGCAAAGACTACTGTCACATTCACTGCACTTGAACGGTTTTTCCCCCGTGTGTGTTCGATTATGACTTTTTAGGTCTGATAACTGTCTAAAGCACTTTTCACATTCACTGCACTTGAATGGTTTTTCCCCTGTGTGTGTTCGCTGATGTCTTTGAAGGTGGGATAACAGACTAAAGCACTTTGCACATTCATTGCACTTGAATGGTTTTTCTCCTGTGTGAGTTCGCTGATGATACCTTAATGCTGAAGAGTCGCAAAAACTACTGTCACATTCACTACAATGATACGGTTTTTCCCCCGTGTGTGTTCGCTGATGTGTTTGAAAGCTTGATAATTGACTAAAGCTCTTCACACATTCACTGCACTTGAATGGCTTTTCTCCTGTGTGTGTTCGCTGATGCATTTGAAGGCTTGATAACTGACTAAAGCACTTTGTACATTCACTGCACTTGAATGGTTTTTCCCCCGTGTGTGTTCTCTGATGTCTTTGAAGGTGTGATACCCGACTAAAGCACTTTGTACATTCACAGCACTTGAATGGTTTTTCTCCTGTGTGAGTTCGCTGATGATACCTTAATGAAGACGAGACGCGAAAACTACTGTCACATTCACTACAATGATAGAGTTTTTCCCCCGTGTGTGTTTGCTGATGTCTTTGAAGGCGTGATAACCGACTAAAGCTCTTCACACATTCACTGCATTTAAAAGGCTTTTCCACTATGTGTGTTTGCTGATGACTTTGAAGGTATGATAACTGACTAAAGCACTTTTCACATTCATTGCACTTGAATGGCTTTTCTCCTGTGTGTGTTCGCTGATGTTTTCGAAGGCTTGATAACTCACTAAAGTACTTTGCACATTCACTGCACTTGAATGGTTTTTCCCCTGTGTGTATTCGCTGATGTCTTTGTAGCTCTGATAATCGACTAAAGCACTTTGCACATTCACTGCACTTGAATGGTTTTTGTCCTGTGTACGTGTGCTGATGAAGCTTGAGTAGTGATGACAAACTAACGCTCGTGCTGCATGTGTAGGATTCTTCTTTCTTGGTTAGTGTCTCTGGGTCGGGTATATATTTGTCTACATCCCATGACTGCATTTCCTGATGGGCCAACATGGCTGATAAAGCACTTGTGTTTTTCTCACACATTTAATATGTGTGCGGTATTTTACACGTTTGATTTCTGTTTTAACAATAAAATTCAATAGCCACCAAATATTTGCCACACTCCTAATACGTAAAATGTGTCTTTGTAGGCGATTGTGCCTTTAGATTGGATTATGGCTATGCACGCTTGTAGGTAAAGATGTATCTTACTTCTGGACGGTGCAAATTGGGACAGTCTGTTGTATTATAGATACAAGAACTCCTCTTTCCTTTACCCGTCAATTGTCAGGCTCCGCTCTGTTGTGCTTTTCTCTAGTTACTGTGGTTTAGCCAGAAAGAGTTTGCAATTCTCCTAGAGCACGGAATGATGGCTTGTCATCATCTTAGAAAACAGAGCACTGCGGTAATCACATCATACCAATCCGATGATCAAAGCTGGTGTTAGGCACTTGTTTATAAAGGAGGTGGTTTGTTATTATTGTTGCCTTAATTTTCCTAAGGTCATTTCTTTATCTTGTGGCGTGGAGGTGCACAGCTCAGACTCTTACAATCACTGAACTGCCCTTGACACTTCATCCGGGATCTGTCAGTTTGTGTGCAGGTTCCTCTGTCGCCGACTGCGCTGATGTTTTCCTGAATACTGTAGCTCATTATTTCTGCTATTATTGAAGATTTACAGCATTTGCTTCATTATTGATGGTCATTTCACACATTCAAGGCTTGTTTTCTGTTGGATGTAAAGATATTTAAAATTACTAAATTGAAACATAATGGAATGAGAATTCACAATGTTTAACTGGTTGTAAAAGACATTTCAGGGGAGATTTACCAAATCTCAACACAATGCAGTGCAACCGTTCCCCCCACCCTCCGGGGAGGCTGCGATGTGCGACAGAGGAGCAGGAGAGCCCCATATTTTCAAAGATATGGCTCTCTCCTTCCCTTTCCCTTGCGCCGGCACTGATTACAGTGGCCCTGCGCCATGCACACACCTTAGCACCAGAGCGCTAGGGTGTGTGTGTGTGTGTGAGTCCAGCATCGGTTTTGTACAGGAAGGACACCCTTCCTGTACAAAATACTGTCAGACACGAGGGAAGGCTTTTACCACTTTGTATGCATGTTGTGCAGTGCAGCACGCATGCAAAGTCAGAAAAGGAAGAAGAAATTGATTCTCCTTCCTTGTGTCTTGTTTAAAAGGGTGCAGTTTTCTCACGCTAAACCCAATCTATTGATTTTGGTAAAATGGGTGGTTGCACGGGAACGCCCATGCACCCCCCTTGGTAGGTCCCAATGTGTCAAGTAATGCGAACCAGTGCTATGCGCAGTTTCACATTACTTTTACATTATTTCCAGCGCTAAAAAATGTTTCGCGCTGGAAAGTAAATTAGGAAAAAAAGATTTTGCGCTGTTTTGTGCCACTTTTGTGATGCAAATACGGCGCAAAATATTAGTAAATCTCCCTCTTCTTCTTTACCACCTTTAAAAATTAGCAAGAAATATTTCATCATACACAGATATTTAACTAAAGGTTCTGTTGATCAGGTGATATCTTATTAATGTCTGAAAAGGAGGTGATTTACCAGTGTTCACAGAGTAACTGAGCAAAGTAAAGGCGCTCACGGGGCACCCAAGTGCTTGAGGTTTTGCTTAAGAAAGACGCATATGGTCAAGATTTCATTTAAACAACAATAGATTTTAGAAAAAGAGCTGGATCAGGCTGGGCTGCAGAATTTCCAGTAACTCTTCATGAAGTATACAACAAAAGCAACTCCATTTACACACTTCTTCTTATTCTTTCCGATTCACTTAAGATCATCTCAAATACCAACTCCTGTCTTTACTCGCTGTTCATAAGCCACCTTTGACACTTTCAACAGCTCCTGTGTTTCAAGCATTTTGTTTTCTTCTAACCTGGAAGATTGGAACATTATTGTGGTTTGAGGGGGGTTTCCTATCACCATAACATCTGTCCATCTCCCTGAAACTAGTGCAGCTTACAGAGCCTGGTTCTGGCCATGGAAGACAACTTTAAAAAGCAAGTCTTTAGTTCTTCCTAAAGTAGATAAAGTTCTGTAAGATGCAGCTCCTTCCAGGGCTTTTGTGTAAAACAGAGCAAGGGGTTCACTGTAAGGCCCGTCCTTTACATTATAAGCGCAGATAAGGCAAACAGACATTGATTCATATAATTTAATATTCAACGAGATCAGTCATTTAGTACTTATGGAGAATCCATCACAACCAATAATTTACCTGACATATCCCCGCAGAAGATGTGTGCATATTACTCTTTTTTTCCCCCCTTTTTCACCATTACATGGCATCTGGTATGACATTGTCCGTTTGGGGCCCAGGATGCCACTTTGTGACTGGATGGGCATTTGGCAGAGCGGGAGGAGGTGTCAGTTATCCACAGGTGATGCAGCATTTCTACCTTTCCATATTTCTCATCTTCAAATTTATCTAATTTCCTGTCCTTCGGTCCCCCTTCTGCCCTCTGGCTGCGCACTCACTCCGTGGGGTTCATCAGAAGTCCGATAACGGCCTGATAGTCACAAGGCCATGGATCTCACTTCTTCTACAACACTTATTGCAGACATATGGCCTAGTTTAGAGTTTGTCCAAAAGATTATTGCCACAAAACTAGGGGTGGGTGAAGAATTCATCTCTCTCGGCGTAGCTCGCAAATTTGTGCCCAGTGTGCAGAGTTCCAAAGAACTCCACAAAGTAATGCAGAACTGAGTTTTTTTTTCTCAAGCGGTTCGCCAACGGTAAGGTGGTGAGTACTTGTGAGAAAATATAACACGCTAGACCTCCTCCTGGAGGGATTTCTCATTGCAGGAGGTCACGGCAGGTCGCGACCACTCTTGTGTAGAAATCTGCCATTCTCGTTGATGAAGCTGCCACTCGATTAGAATGTCAATTCGAGCAGCAGAAAGCAGCAGTGCCCTCTGGCGCAACGCGTAGTGCTGTTCGTGCTGATTTTACAGTGCGGGAATGTTGGAACTGGGGTCACCAGCTTCCCAAGGGTAGCATAGCACGAGCGGGTAGGCATCCGAAAGCTTATGTGTAAAGCGACCATACAGCACACGCAACCACTGAGACAGAAAACTGGGCACGCAATGAGTGACGCCACTCCAGTGAGTATGTATAAAAATTAAATAACTTTTATATATAGAGCAGAGTCAGGGTATTCAAGAATTCACAGTATTATTACCTTATTGGCCTTCCTTTCAAATACATGTATTTCAACACTTGGCAATAAATACTAGGTGAATAAATATTAAATATACGATAAATACTGAATATTAGATAATATCAAATGTAGATAACCACAGGCATGACCGTAGCCTTGCTTCTTGTCAACACCTGTAAGGAATACATCACAAAAGGCAACTAAATGACATTACATCATATTAGATCTGTAGGCATTTTACCCACTTCTCACCAAGCAAGGGTGAGTGTTTTACAGCAGAACACATGTAAATAAATAACTGTAGGCTTCCAGTAAATGTAGCATTAAGTGGGAGAAAAGCATTTCATTAAGAATAAACATCCCCTTGTGCAGGATTAGCCATGTTAAGAATCACTCCCAGCAAGAGTAAGCATTTCCTAGATTAGGGCTACACATTTCCTTAGTTATAATACATTTCAGTAGACCAGAAAGAATATTCTCCTTAAGCAGATGAAGAACTTCCTATGAAGCCAACGTAAAACATGTCATCCAGATTCAGACCAGCTTTATGGAAATTAATAACAGATCCCTATGTAGGGCTAAACATTTCAACAGATGAGCATGAGCATCCTGGGCTTGGCTTACGCCTTTAAAACCTTTCCTTATGTAAATAGAAACATCTCCTTTTTCAGGAGCACGAATATCCCATTAGGTCAGAATAAAACATTCCACTGGGAATCAGTCAGGGATAATAAAATTCACTTACTCAGGAACCAACAGGGCATTAAGCTGGCTGATTCAGCAGAGGCGGTCATTCCCTTGACCACATTAACCATTTACCCCAGGGGATATCGGTGGGCTTTCATAAACAGGTCAGTAACTTGAATAAGCATTTCCATTTTAGTTGTTAAACAAACATTCTATCAGGTAAGTACCCCATAAAGAGGCACAACATTTCCTGAGCAAGAATAGGCATCCCCTTAGGTAAACATCCCATTGGGTTAGAGTAAAGGGAGCAATTCACCAATGCAACACATACAATAAAGGCATAGCCTTTCATTACTTCCTAAACAGCATTTCATTGTACACTGGTAGGCAATGCATCAACATTTCTTCCAGGAAGTAACCACTTCTCTAAGGAGAAGTAAACATTTAATAACAGGTAAACCATGCATAAGGCCTAGGCTGAGTAGGACACTAGGCGAAATATGGATAATCCCTGGGTTTGGGCCTAGCCCTTGCTAATACTCTTCATCCTGGTACTGTAGGCATACTATTACATCCTCTAATCAGGGGTTATCCTTTTATGAATTGAGGCCTATAAACTGTGGGCCTTGGGACCTCTAAAACAGTCCAATACCAGGGTAAACACCCCCTTAATCTAGTAGGGACCTTTCATTAGGAATTATCCTGTTCGCAGGTGAGAACAACATTTCATGTAGAGCCATTCATATTCTCAATAGCAACAACTTATTTCAATAAAGGTTAAAACATTCAATTAGCAGAAGTAACCATTTCCTTAATCAGGAATAAACAGGTCATTAGAACCCAGGCCCCTTTAGCAATTTTGCACAGCAAGCTCCTCGAATCGGCAGGGCCTGTAATAAGGTTTTCCTAGCTCCTGCAGCTTAAAAATAACAGCCCCTTATGTAGGACTAAACATTTCATTTACCCAGAATAACATTCTCCTCAAGCAGGGATCAACCTTCCATTAATTATATCTAAACCCTGTGCCTAAGAACCAGTAAAACAATGGCACATGAGCAGGAATTCTCAGGGTGGAACAAAACCTTTCGTTAGACAGGCACAATTAACCAATTCCTTGCTCTGCAGTTCTTGACGCAGGGATAAAACATTTCAGTATTCAAGAGTATCCCTGTTGGTAGGTAGAAGTTAGAACACTGGGGCAGGAGTGCAAAACATTTCATTAGGCATGGATAAATCAATGAACACGCAGGGGGATTTCTCCTTGTGAAACTCAGTCCCTGCCGAGAAGCAATCTGACTGAAGTAATTCCACAGCTAGGGACTACTTCCTCCTCAGTCCAGTCACGAAATGGGCAATTTTGGGGTTTCTTATCCTGTCATTAAGGGCTATTGTCCATGTCAAAAAGGGGGGGCCTTCTATAAATAATTAGGACCAAGGGGGGGTCATTGACAGTGTTCCCAGTCTCACAGGTTCTCAGAGCCAGCATGGCCCAACTTCAACTCTCCCCCGGGGAAGGGCGAACTTGGGGCCTTCTCCGGCCTTCCGCCAACCTCCCCGGGGATTACCTGTCTCTTCGGCTCCTCGGGGAGCCCTTGCGTGGATTCCTGCCAGTCAGGATGAGGGAGGGGGCTCTTGGGCTCCTTCTAAGCCCTCCGGTGGTTTGTGGGCCAGACAGGGGAGGCTACAGCGCTTGAAGGCACAACAGCCGTCTCAGGCAGAGTCAGCGCTCATCAGGGCAATAGCGCTTCAGGCAGGAATAGCGCCCAGGAGCTTCGTGACGCTTTAAGAGTATAGCGCTTCAGAGCCCAACAGTCTGCAGGACATAAGCACTTCTCAAGGAGGCACAGCTCTTCAGCAGGTGATCGGAGGGATAGCGCCTGGGACATAGTGCTCTATCCAGTTCAGCAAGCTGAAGTAAATTAGCCAGTTCAAATGATGCAGGACAGCACTTCAGGCAGTCATAGCGCTTCAGGGTTCTAGCGCTTCTGCAGGCAGTTACAGTGCTTGAGCCTCAGGCAATTCAGTCAGGCTAGAAGTTCAGGAGGCTAGCGCTACGCAGAGATAGCGCTTAGCATTCACTTCAGTGGGGCACTTTCCTCAGGACAGGTAGTGCAGGGTGCTAGCGCCAGGGAATAAGAGCGCTTAACCAGCAGACAGTTTATATTAGTTGGAGTCAGATCAGCAGGTTCCACAGGACAGTTCACACAACAGTGGCAATCCAGAAAAAGGGATCCCAGGTGGCGTCAGGGAGCGCAGGGAGTGTTACAGCGCCAATACCTGGTTGATTTCTCAAAAGTCCTGTGGTGATTTGGTTTCTTCTTGGCGCTTTATATTTCTTGCGCCCTTGTAAATTGCAGTCTCTGCGTTCCTTGAAGGGGGGGGGATGTTGAAGTTGATGGTTGATATCAAGTCTCCTCCGCCAGTTCCCTTCAAGCAGACCTGGGGTTCCCCTTCCGCCGGGCCAGGTCAGGGGGGCAAATTCAGGATCCCTCAACACTTGATAGGAAGCACCTAGGCTCTGTCTCTACCAGTGTCATAGGTCCCTGTCTAGGCCCCACCGCCTAAAGCTCCTGCGTAGGTTCACCCCCAGGTCTGTTCTCCCTCAGTCTGACAGGAAAGTTTCCCTCCCTTTCCTTATTTAGTCCCAGTTGACAGTTGGCAGTGGCAGTTGGTGCCACCTCACCTGTTCCAGAAGGTTCCAGGAGGTTCTAGTAGGTTCCACCATTATGGCTATGGACAGGCTGGCAGGCTAGTATGGATACATTGTTTGAGGGTTCTAGCCAGCTCCTGACTACTAGAATGCGCCCACAAAGACCACGCTGCAGTAGCAGGGGTCAGTGGCGGCCATGTTAGGGGAAGTAAGCACCTGCACCTTAACATTAGTTTGACATACACAGGGCTTTCTTCACTACACAAGGCCTATACCCTTTTGTTACAATAGGGGGCACCCTAAATTAAAGGAATAAAAAACGAAAAATTCTGGGGAAAGGGCCAAGTCCTACAGGGACAAACTCCTGGCATTAAAGATCAGTGAGAGCAGCGCAACTTAACAAACTCTGCCACTTGCAGAAGTCCCTGGAGTACGGCAGAGTTTTCCTGGCACTTTGTGGAGTTCCGCAGAGTAAAACTCTACGAACTACACCAAGGCATAATCAAAACGTGACAGATATCCTGTCTGTCTTATTATAATTGCCACAGGATGTAATGCATTTTTAATGGTGTGGGCAGGATACCGGTCACATTTGGGATGGAATAAACCATTTGCTGAAATCTAAATCAGGCCTTTGGTGTACATTGTGTCCAGTGTGGCTACCTGGGCTTGAAGGATCTTGTGGTTTGTGGGTCTCTCACTGCTTCGAGGTCACCGCCAGGCAGGACTTCTGTCAGATGTGCCTTGTGCAGATCTTCCTTCCAGGCAGGACTTTTGTCAGCTGCGCCTTTTGCGGCTCTTCCTTTCAGGCCGGACTTCTGTCAGCTTTGGCTTGTGCAGCTCTTACTTCCAGGCAGAACTTCTGTCAGCTGCGCCTTGTGCAGATCTTCCTT
Organism: Lissotriton vulgaris; assembly: GCF_964263255.1. NCBI lineage: Eukaryota > Metazoa > Chordata > Amphibia > Caudata > Salamandridae > Lissotriton > Lissotriton vulgaris. The sequence goes on from NW_028245439.1 coordinate 261,477, forward strand.
TCTAGGCTGGACTTCTGTCAGCTGCTCCTTGTGCAGATTGTCCTTCCAGGCAGGATTTCTGTCAGCTGTGCCTTGTGCAGATCTTACTTCCAGGCAGAACTTCTGTCAGCTGCGCCTTGTGCAGATCTTCCTTTCTAGGCTGGACTTCTGTCAGCTGCTCCTTGTGCAGATTGCCCTTCCAGGAAGGAATTCTGTCAGCTGCATATTGTGCAGATCATACTTCCAGGCAGGACTTCTGTCAGCTGCATCTTGTGCAGATCATACTTCCAGGCAGGACTTCTGTCAGCTGCGCCTTGTGCAGATCGTACTTCCAGGCAGGACTTCTGTCAGCTGTGCCGTATGCAGATCTTTCTTCGATATAGTTGGTTCTGTCAGCTGCGCCCTGTGCGGATCTTCCTTTCAGGTAGGACTTCTGTTAGTTGTGCCTTGTGCAGATCTTCCTTCCAGACAAAACTTCTGTCAGCTGCTCTTTGTGCAGATTGTCCTTCCAGGCAGGAATTCTGTCAGCTGCGCCTTGTGCAGATCATCCTTTCTAGGCGGACTTCTGTCAGCTGTGTCGTATGCAGATCTTCCTTCCAGTCAGGACCTCTGTCAGCTGCGCCTTGTGCAGATTTACCTTCCAGGCTGGACCTCTGTCAGCTGTGCCTTGTGAAGATCTTCCTTTCAGGCTGCGGCTTTTGTCAGATACCGCCTTGTGCAGATCTTCCTTTCAAGCTGCAGCTTCTGTCAGATGCACCTTGTGCATACCTTCCTTTAACCCCTTCGATGCTCATGACGAGCTCAGCTCGTCATGAGGTATACCTCTAGGGTGCTCATGACGAGATGAGCTCGTCATGACCACACCCATTAACATTATGGCCCAGCACAGGAGAAGGATCTGTCAAGCAGCCATGGTGTTAAGGCTGCGGCTTCTGTCCGCTGTGCCTTGCGCAGATTTTCCTTCTAGGCAAGGGCTTCTTTCCTCAATGTTCAGTTCAAAGGTCGGTAGAGGTAGAACTGGTCTAGGTTATCTTCTTTATTGTAGTTCCACTGGTCAAGTCACAGACCTCGTGCTCTGAGAGTCTGGATTTTCTTCGACACAGTCTGCCATCGCACACTAAAAGCACGCCTCCACGACACCGGAATCCAAGAGAAGGCCCTGGATTGGACCACCGCCTTCCTCTCCGGGAGAACCCAGAGAGTCCGCCTCCCTCCCTTCTGCTCCAAAGCCACCGAGATAATCTGCGGCGTACCCCAAGGGTCATTCCTCAGCCCAACGTTGTTCAACGTATACATGGCACGACTCGTCCATGTTGCCCGACGGGTCGACCTAAACATCATCTCCTACGCTGACGACACCCAGCTGATCCTCTCACTGACCAAGGACCCCCGCACTGCCAAAACCAACCTCCACAAAGGAATAAAGGCCGTAGACGGCTGGATGAGGAACAGCGGTCTGAAACTGAACTCGGGCAAGACGGAGGTCCTCATCCTCGGTTCCACCCCTCAGCCTGGGACGACTCCTGGTGGCCGATGGCATTAAGAGCACCCCCTACACCCACCGACTACGCACGTAACATGGGGGTCATCCTCGACTCCACACTCTCCATGACAAAACAAGTCAATGCCGTCTCCTCCTCCGTCTTCAACACCCTCCGCATGCTTCGCAGGATCTTCAAGTGGATCCCCACCACAACCAGAAGGACGGTCACCCAGGCCCTCGTTAGCAGTAGACTGGACGACGGCAACGCACTCTACGCAGGAGCCACATCAAACTCCTGAAACGGCTCCAACGCATCCAGAATGCCTCAGCACGCCTGATCCTTGACATACTGCGCCGCAGCCACATCAAACCACGCCTGAGAGGCCTGCACTGGCTCTCCATCAACAAGAGCATAACAATCAAGCTCCTCACCCACGCACACAAGGCACTTAACGACACCGGACCAGCGTACCTCAACAGCTGATTCAGCCTCTACACCCCGTCTCGCCAGCTCCCCTCTGCAGACCGCGCCCTCGCCACTGTCCCCCGCGTCAGTAGAGTGACCGCTGGCGTCAGATCATTCTCCCAACTCACGGCCAAGACGTGGAACACCCTCCCCATCCACCTACGGCAGACCGAAGACCTCCTACCCTTCAGGAGACACCTCAAGACCAGGCTCTTCTAACAGTAGCAGCGATCCCCCCCTAGCGCCTTGAGACCCTCACGGGTATGTAGTGCACTTTACAAATGCTATGATTGATTGATTGATTGATTAATTGATTTTCCGAGCTCCTCAGGCCATTAAGATAGTGCTACCGCATCAAGCACACACTACGAGACTCCAAAAGTCAACGCTACAAGTGCTGCTCCATTGTAGGAGAGTACGGTCTGCTATCCTATGGTCACCCCCATTTTTTGCTTTTTGCTTCACTGGTTTTCGACTTACTGAGGCTGTGGGCCTGCTAATCAGACCCCCAGCCTGCTGTTCTCTCTCTAAATTCATAATACATGTGCTATAGGTACATACCACAATTGGAAATGGACTCCTTGTCAGCCCCTGTACGATGCACTATAGGTGCTCAGGGCATAGGTGCCACCAAGGCCTACCAGGGGCTGAAGCATAGCTTTTTCCACCCCTGGCTGGTTCTTAAATTGACACAACTGGCTGATAACTCAGCTGGGGCAAGTGGGTGTAATCACCCCTTGCTTAGATATAGTATACCTATATCTAAACCTATATCTGGACACATAAACCTGTGAGTCACTCCTATGGAAGGCCTTATCAATCCTGGAGGCAGAGTGCGTGGTTTTATGTGAGATGGAGCTCTGGCATGAGCTGAGCCTGTCTGCAGCTGTCGGGAACAACTCCCTAAGCTGATCCGGGATAATGCCATACCATATACTATTAAGTGCCTTATAGTCGTCGCGGTTATATAGCAACTTTGGTTTGGCTTTATCAAAACATGTCGTGTAAGGTGTCATACGAATTGGAATACTACCCCCTCGCCAGTTCTGGTGACGGGGGTAGCATTCCACCCTTCTAGAGGGAGAAGACATGTTACTTTACTGAAACGCAGTTGATTTTAAAAGAGCCTCAGATCCACAAAATGGATGCCTCTGCCACAGACACGGGTCTGGCCTCCTGCTGCTGACCGAAACTCAGCAAATGGTGGTCTGGACAAAGGGTTTCCTGTCGCAGGGCGGTGTTACACCACCCCAGACAGGAGATAGTGGATTGTAGCAGGGAGGTTTCAAAGAAACCAGACACTGCCTGGGGAGCACAAGGCTGCCCCTTGCATAATCCGGCCAAACCGGTTCTGGGGCACACCAGCCCCAGTCCCAGCATGGCCTGGATCAAAGGAAAGGGGTGTATCCACCCCCTTCCTGGGTCCCACCCATAGGAGGGGACCTAGCAGGATGTCCAGCCCACCAGATACGAATAAGAGTGGGAGCAGTGCCAATGCAACTCAGATTATCCTGAAGAAACATAAGAAACGAAACTCTGGACCCTTCGACATCCTACTCAACGTAGAAGACTGAAGAATCTCCCTTGTGGTCAAGGAGTGACCACCCTGTGCAAACAGGTACCACCCAGCACCTTGACCCTTGCTTTGTTGCAGTTCCCACCGAAACTCGAGCGACAGAGATCGACGAGATCAAGCTTGCCTGCCTTCCTCCAGCCCGATCCACAGTCTCTGCAGAGCTGAGACCCGTGGAGGCGACCGGAAGCGTGGGGCACGCCATCTTGAAAAGGCCACGAGACGTTGACCGTGCAGCCCACGAGTGACCCTTGAAGCTGTACATCGGGGTTTGAGAAGCCCCAACCCTGAGCTACACTTGCACCAAAGCTACCCCCTCCACACTCGACGAGTGCTGCGTGGGGCCCTTCTGCTTGTGTTGGCTCCACGCGTTAGCCCGGTCACTTGCCAGCTGGCTTGTGGCCCCTGTGCCGACGAAAATTTGAAACCGACTTGCTTTTCTGGTTGCTCCAGATCTGCACCAGCTCCTGTGAAAAGGAGCCCCCACTCTGACCCTCCTGGTCAGAGTGAGAAGCAATCTCCCGGTTCCACGTGGATTGCTTTTGCCAAGTGCTGTTTGCTGCAATCTTGAAGCCAACGGTGCTGACGGCGAGAGCCTGCGTGGGACAGATCGTGACCTGCTCCTGGACGTCGCAGATGCCCCAGAGCCCACGTGACAGCGGAGAGAAGCCTCTCGACAACCATCTGATTGCGCCCGACATTGCCTGGTTCCGTCCTGGTTCCACCCTGGTCACTGCTGTGTGACCCAGACTCTGTCCCCTCTGCTTTCAGATTCATCTCGACTTTGATCCACCCTTGGATCACACCGTACACTTCTGCTTCCCATCGCCTGCAGCATCTTCAGCTCCAAGCACCAAGAGCTTGCGTGTCAAAACCAGACGCCACTTCGACCCTGTGCACCAACTTCCTGTGGATGAGGTAACATTGCAACGCCGGTGTGCCCACGTTGGTACACACCTCTAGGGTCTGTGTCTTAAGTTTTGTTCCTCTAGGTTCAGGGGAAGTATCTTTAAACTAACTTTGTGTAACTTTTACGCACCATTGACATTGCATTGGTGCAAGCCGCACTTTACGTGCTGCACCCGAGTCCTGCGGGCTTCTCCCGACTTCAGCATTGCTAGTCCTGACTGCTCCCAGCGATTCTCTAGGCCCTAGGCCTAACCACTGTTCGATTGGTATCTCTTATACCACTTTTTTAATATATGGTTTGAGTGGCCACCCGCCCTCATCCATAATTGTGCAACTTTATATGTTATACTGTGCTTTTGATTTAACGCTTGTGCCCCTTTGCTCATAAAGAGTACTGGGGATTAATTTAGAAATAAACACATATATTTTTATAATATATACTTGTGTGGTGTCCTTTCATTTGGTATTTCAGGATTGTATGTGGTAAAACAGCTTGCTTAACACGACCTCTTAAGTTAAGCCTTTAAGGCTGCTTAGTCCATGCTACCCCTAGGATAGCTTGTCTAACAAGGTTGACTTACAACCAGACACCATAAGGGATTGTTCGGACTGATACAAGGTGGTTCCAGAATTGGAAACACCACATATCAGGCCAACTTCTGACATCCATGGTTTAATTCAACCACTGTATCTGAACATCCCCTGGCAAATGCCAACTAGAGAATAGACATCCTGCATGCACCAGCAGAGTGCAGACAGCTTTTCAAGCACCACGAGGTACATGGACTTTGTCTGTCGTAACTGAAGATGTTAAACCTTGTTAACATCAATCCCCTTTGGAAAAGGTCCTACATTTTGCTATCAGAATGTAACTCTTCCTGTGCAGACAGAAACCCTCAACTCCGTATTGCATAAAGCTGGTTGTTCTCACCCAAAAGAGGGTCCTCCACAAATTGCTGACATTTTCTTACACCCCTTCGACAGCCGTGGCAACACACAGACCAACTACACCCCCTCAGGGATCACCAGTCCATCTGTCAGGATGAAGACTCAGATCTTTCAACCTTCTCCGTTACCGTCTTTGGAACGGCCTGTCTCTGAGATTCGTGGAAGCTCCACACTCAGTGAGCTCAGAGTTGCCTTGTAAAACCATCTCATGAGAGTGGAAGAAAAGAACTATAAGTGACACGCACTGCACAGAAGTGTAAATAAATCTACTATTATCGTTCCATGTACCATTGTCCTACTGCTGATGTTTTGACATGGAACTTTTGCCGCCTATCACAGCAGCTTCTGTCGCTAAAATCTTACTCAGTTTGTTTTGCATCATACCTACTTACCAAAGTACTGTTTCTGACCCTACAACATCTCTGGCAGACATTTTGCGCTGTCTGTTGCTACATAAATAGTAAGTCGATTGATACTGCAGGAAGAGTGCAGTGTCCTTGCAGTCAGATGCACTTGATTGCAATAAAAGGTGCCATGTTTTTTAGAAAAGCTACAACTATTAGAAAAATAACATACTAAAAGCAGCACATACAATGCGATAACACACACCGGGTACTAGAAAAACATGAAGCAAACAATGCAATAACACAGGCCAGGCGTTGGGACAATCTGATGCAAACAATGCAATAACTCAGACCAGGCACTTCGATTGAAGCAAACAATGCAATAGCATAGGCCAGGCACCGTAAGAATCTGACGCAAACAATGCAATAACACAGGCCAGGCACTAGAAGAATCTAATGCAAACAATGCAGTAACACAGAACGGGCACTAGACGCTAACAATGCAATAACATGGGCCAGGCACCAAGAGAATCTGATGCAAACAATGCAATAACAGCAGGGGGATGGCGACATTTTTTTCTCCTGCCCTAAGTTTGAATTTTTTTGGGAACAGAGACTATCGCGCACTCCTGAGGCGGAAGCCGGGAGCTTTTAGAACTGTTAAAACTTATTTGTGTCACCTGAATAACTTGTTGTTTTTAAAACTCAACACGCGCTAGCAAAGCGCCAGGGCACTCACCTTCACCAAAAGCACAGCGAGTAGCGGAACTAGCGCTGACTCGTTGTCGAACAAATCTCTGACAAAAATGCCAATCTCGGCGAGGACTGAGGCCACGCCCCCTGAAGGCCAAGCCCCCCTACCCCCTACATCATGTGCTGTCACCGGAAGCGCAGCGGACAAGCGCAGCGGGAGCGCCTAAGGCAAGCCCGTCTGCGCCCGTCATCGCCACGACATCGCCAGTCGCCAGTCGCCAGTCCCCCTGGTCCAACCGTGCCCCACATGCTCGTACGGTACGACCGTGAGGAACTCCTTGCCATGAATCTTAGTCAAAGATGTCCTGATGCTACAGGTGTCCTTGGCCACTCGCAACTCCATTGCAACCTCTGCCATTTTTCTACCGACAATCCAACCCGCGTTCGGGGATACCGTGGCATAACCACCACCCCGCCCCTGACGATACTTCAACTCAATGTCAGATCACTCTCTAAACACCATCTAGAGGTAAACTCGCTCATACTGGACGAAAACCCAGACATCCTCTTCCTCTGTGAAACAAGGTTACGAGATGGCGCATCTACCATCCCCAACCTTACGCTCCCAGATGAGTATCACCTGGCCACCATAAACCGCAAAACTCGAGGCGGTGGCATCGCAGTAATTTATAAGAAGCACTTCACCTGCTCTTTTACTAAAGAAACTCTCCATGACTGTGAATGCGCCCAATTTAAAATTAGCACTAGCCCTCAATTCACAATGTCGGGTCTATATATCTACCGCCCACCTGGCCCTGCTTCCAGGTTCATTGACGCCCTCCTCGAGACGTCTACTGCGCTCATTACCAAATCCGCCAACTTCACTATCCTGGGCGACCTCAACCTGCATTTTGATCTAACTAATGATCACACTATTGCTAACCTCCTCACCGATCTCTCGGCTTTGCAGCTTAACTCTCTCATTTACGTTCCAACCCATTTAGCCGGCCATACTCTAGACCCGGTTTTCATCAACATCCAAGAGGCAGTCACAGAAGTCCCCACCCCTATGGGATGGACGGACCACTACCTCATCAAGCTAACTGTCCCAGCTCCAGGATGGCAGTATAAAACTGAATCTAACCGTCGCCTTAAAAGACCATGGCACAAACTCTCCACCCCTATTTTACATGAAACCCTAGGAGGATTCCATTGGGAAGCCAATCAGGATATAGATACGACCTATACCTCCTTCACTACCTAGATCACAGGTGGGCTTGATACTCTCATTCCAGCCAAACTAACCAAAGGACGAGCTACACCTTCTAATCCCTGGTATGATGACACCCTTAAAGCCATGCGCAAGGACTGCAAAAGAGCCGAGCGTCAATGGAGAAAAAACGTTGACGGTCAGGATAAGGCTAACTACCTATCCAAGCTTAAAATTTATCACAAAGTTATCAGCACTGCCCACGCAGCTTTCTCTGCTGACAAAATCAGTTCTAACCCGAACCCATCTAAAATTATTTTCAAACTTGTCAAAGAACTACAAAATCCCAGGTCACCCTCTCCCAAAATTGCATCCAATGAACAATGCGAGCAGCTGGCCGCATACTTTGTAGAGAAAGTCCAGAACATCTACAGAACTTTTCCGCAGAACTCTCCTCACTCTGGGGAACTCAAGAACCCAACCTCCACCATCACCCCTCTTACCCAAATCCCTGACATCACAGCTACTGACCTGATTAAACTTTGCAAGAAAGTGAAATCTGGCTCCCCGGCGGATCCTATGAGCCCTTCTCACTTCCTGGATTCGCTTGACTTCTTCCTTCCCCCCATGATGGACATCCTCAATCTTTCTTTCACATCTGCTACTGTACCCATAGCCTGGAAGCAAGCTTGGGTATCACCCATAATCAAAAAACCCACCCTGGACCCTTCGAAGCCTGAAAACTTCCGACCCATATACCTCCTCCCCTGGATATCTAAAATAGCAGAAGCCCACGTCAACGCCATTCTCTCCAAACATGTGGACCTAAATGGAATTCTGGACCCATCCCAAAATGGCTTCAGACCGGGCCACAGCCCTATTGGCCACCACCGAATATCTCCGGACGATTTTAGACTCTGGTCAAAGTGCTGCGCTGATTCTTTTAGATCTCAGCGCAGCCTTTGATACGGTATCACATGACATTCTTCTGAAGCGTCTGGAGATGGCCGGTGGGTCTGGCCTTGCTCTAATTTGGTTCCGCTCCTTTCTTAAGGACAGATCCTTCAGGGTATCAGCCCCCCCTTTTCTCTCAAAACCTCATCCGATAGCACAGGGAGTTCCCCAGGGTTCAGCGCTGAGCCCCTCCCTCTTCAACCTATATGTCCAGCCTCTTGCGGAAGTGGCCAAAGAGTTGGGGCTCACGCTGGTATCGTACGCCGACGACACCCAGCTGGTCGTCACCCTCACAGAAAGCCCTTCCAGCGCGGCGTCCAAGTTCAGAGAGGGCCTGGCAGCAGTGGCACAATGGATGACGGACAATTATCTCCAACTGAACGCCGGAAAAACCGAGGTGCTCCTCCTTGGCAGAAACACCAGCCAATGGAACGAGCACTGGTGGCCGTCATCCCTTGGTACCACCCCACTCCCTAAAACCAGCGTAAAAAACCTGGGAGTTTGGATGGATGCCAATCTCAGCTTCCAGGCTGTTCAAAGAAGGGGTTTGGCCCAGCAAAATTTGGGGAAGGAAGGTAGGGCCGATTATTGCAAGAGAAAAAGAATGTACCTTCACAACCAATTCATTTGAAGAATTATTTTAAGCAGAAATAAACGCAAGTCAATACGTTTATCCTAGCCTTTGATTTTGGCTACTTAGTTTTTAATTATTCAACATATTTTAAAACAAGAGGGACATGTAATCTACTCAACAGAGAATCCATTTTAGTGATGTCCTACTAACAATCCACATAACAACTGCAATTATCACAAATCAATTGCACATACAGAAAAAATATGAACAAAATTTACAATTCTTATCGACAACAACAACAACTATAACATGTAGTGATCAAATCATATAGTGGTGAAACAGTTGGAATATAAATGAAATCACTCTTGCATATTTAAACAATTCTTAAATGTAAAGAAGGCAACTGTGCGAAATACAATTACAAATTTATGCAAGGATTCCTATCGTTCAGGATTCAAACTATACTTAATATAGTAGCCTATCTCAGCTTCCAGACACACATCAAAAAGGTGTCAGCCACCTGTATAGGTCTTCTAAGAAATCTCAGGCCTATACTCGGCTTTTTTGACTCAAAGGTTCGCCAGCTGATTGTCCAGGCACCCATCTTATCACGCCTGGACTATTCGAACGTCCTCCTCCTAGGCGCAAACAAAGCAGAAACTGCTAGGTTCCAACGAGTCCAGAATGCGGCGGGTGGAACGCTGGTCGGTCTTCCCCGCAGATGCTCAGCCAGAGCCACCATCCGCAAACTCCACTGGCTGCCCGTGGAATACAGAGTTAAATTTAAAGCTCTCATTACGATCTTTAAAATTGTCAAACAGGGAAACCCCCCTCTGCTACGAAACCTGACCTGCCCCTATGTCCCTAGCCGTGAGCTACGCTCCTCCAACCAACTTCTTCTGAAAGTACCCAGAATAAAGCTCTGTCGTACTGGAGGCCGCTCCTTCAAGGTTCTTGGTCCCAAGCTATGGAACGATCTTCCTCTCCACATAAGTTCCATAGAATGCCTCTCTGTCTTCCGTAAAGCAATCAAGACCCTCCTTTTCCCTGCCCCCTAGAGTATTTCTCAGATCCCTCCCTCTCCCCTGTCTGGTAGGGTGTGTGTTTGTCTCTCAGCACCGGGACGCCCCATTGCTGGGGTAGCTGTCGCACTTTACCAAACCCAGAATAGAATAGAATTTGCATATTTTAGTGGCGCGATTAGGAAAATGTATAAACCTTCAGCAGAAGGTGCTATATTTGGTATAGGTATTATGGAGGTGATACTTTCTGCATTTCAGGGACACTTTCTTGCTATCACTATGTTAGTTGCCCGTACATTGCTCTTACAAAACTAGAGATCAATGACAATACCTTTGTTTGAGAAATGGTTGAGTAAAATGAAACATACAAAATGTTTTGAAGAAGCTTATGCCAAGCGGGTGGGGGCAATTAAGATATTTTCGAGGGTCTGGGATCATTTTGCTGAGTGTTAATTTATGTCTATCTAGTATGTGCTTGTGAACAGACGGCAGTCCCTACCTCGAGTGACCCGACGCTTCCCTCGAGGTCCAGAGCCTCGCGGACCGGACGGCAGCACCCCTGTGGAGCGGAACGAAGAAGGAGAAGACGACGAGGTCTGGAGGGAGGACTGGTGGAGTCCTGTGGAGGACGCTGGAGAGCAGCCGTAGCTCGCGGGAGAGCTACGGCGGGGGAATGAGAGTAACAAACCCCTCCTGTGTAATTAGTCTGTGAATAACCCTAGTGTAAACTGCCCCACAACCCCCTCTGGGACTCACTGACCACTGTATATATTATAAAGCCACCCTGACCACTGTATTTAGCGTAAAGCAATTCTTCACGATCACCGGCACCTGTATGATACGCCTTGCACTGACTATCCTCCGACACCCTCCTCTTCTTCCCGACCGTTTACTCCCCTCCCCACCTCCCTCACTGTCCGCTTCTTCTTACGCACTCCCGGTGACGGTATTAGGTACCCGACCGTTTGGAACGGTCAGACTAACGGCCCTTTTTTTCTCTCTCTCCTTGCCCGCCTCAGAGGAACCACCACCCGGGGAAGGAGCCGGATCGCCCTGGTGGACGACGCCCCACTCTACGTCCACCCGTGTTACCAACCATATCCAGGAGCCATCATTGGGACCTTCAACCAAGGACCTTCCGTGTCGGGGCTACCCCTACCAGACTGTTGTCTATCCTTGACTTTGTGCATAACCAAATAAACAGACATAGCCCACTATATACGGCCTCCACGCCTGTTTTTCCAGCCCACACTCGCCCCACGACAACAGTTGGTGTCAGAAGTGGGATTGTCCGGAAGCATGGAGGCCGCAGTACAGAAGCTCGCAGAGACCCAGGAACAACTGGGGAAAATGAACGAACAATTTCTCAAAACAGCCGAGGATGACCGAGGCCAGTTGCATGACGTATTGAAGGGTCAAGGCGCGGCCCAGGACCAAGCTATGGGAAAGCTCACGGACGTACTAGGCCACCAAAGACCGGTCACTTCCCTCCCCTCAGTGGTTCTTCAAAAGTACGTCCCGGGAGAAGACCCGGACTTCTTTTTTACTAATTTCGAGCGGCTGGCCCAAACCGCTGCCTGGCCCCCTGATCGATGGGGACATTATCTTGGACCCCTACTTACCGGCGAATTACAAGCTGCCTATGAACAGGCCAACATCCAGGGCCAAACACCTTATGCCAATATCAAAACCTGTATCCTGGAACGTCTTGATATAGACAAGGAGACCTACAGGGTGAAGCTGCGCCAAGCCAAAGAAGGACCACAAGAAACACCAAGAGCCCTGTCTTTCCGCATCCGGGACCTGACCGATCGCTGGTTGCGACCTGCCTCCTCCACGAAAGAAGAAATCCTCTCCAAAATATATTTGGAACAATTCCTTGCTTCCCTACATCCCTCAACCCAAAAATGGGTTCGCCAACACGCCCGTCTCACCTTGGAGAGTGCGGTTGAAATCACCAGCGCTTACAGCCGCGCCCAAGACTTTCAGAGGCCAAAAGAAGAACATCCACATCGTTCTCAGCCACATACCGTGACCCGAACACCGAGACCTCCCTTACCCAAGAAGCCGGAACTCACCCCTTTGTTCCCATACCCGGTTGTACCGCGGGCTCCTCCACCCGGTTCCCAGTGCTATCACTGTGGAGGATATGGACACATCGCCCGGGTGTGTCCCCAGAAAGACGAACCAATGGAGGTGGGTCTCGCCCGGAATTACGTATGCCTCCCTACAGATCCTAGCCCTCCTAGATTTCATTGCCCAGTACGGATTGAGGGACACCCTGTTCTAGCCCTTGCTGATACAGGCTGCAGACAAAGTGTACTCCGTCCTCAGGAGCTACCAAACCCTGTGGGACCAGTGACCGGTACGGTAGCCATCCAGTGTGTACATGGAGACACAAAACTATACCCCACCGCCAGGGTTCGAGTTCAACACCCGACAGATCAGGGTACTACACTCACCGTTGACCTTATTCCGACGCTCCCGGAGCAAGTGATACTGGGCAGCGACTACTCTCGACTACCTCGTCTTCTCCATGAGACCACCAACTCCCTGGAAAAGTGGTGGTTGGAGGCCCCGTTTCCACACGACCAAATAAGTCAAGAGGCCTCGGACAAACCATACAAATCAAAAACTCAAAAGAAGGAGAAAAGGAGCCATGCCACTGTCCTTCCTGTCAGAGTGGAAGAACACCCCTGAGAAACCGACAGGGAGTTCCGAGCCGCCCAACAGGAGGATCCCGTCCTCCAAGATGCCTGGAGACGTGCCCTCAACAACGAAGACCCTTTAAAAGTAGGTCCCTATTTCTTTAGAAAGAACGGCCTTTTGTACAGGAAGGGAGGGGCACAACAAACACCCCAACTGCTAATCCCGGGACCCTTCCGAGACAGGGTGTTGTTTCTCGCCCATAGTCACCTGCTGGGAGGCCACTTTAGGGACGAGAAGACAGGACAGGCTATCTTGGAGAAATTCTATTGGCCAGGGGTCTACCAGCAAATAAAACTGTACTGCTGTACCTGCCCGGTGAGCCAAAAGAATAGCACCTATCGGCCTCCCAGAGCGCCCTTACAGCCTCTACCCCTGATCGATATACCCTTCAGTAGAGTAGGGATTCAATTCAATTCAATTCAATTAATTTGTATAGCGGGCTACATACCCAGAGGGTCTCAAGGCGCTTGGAGAAGGGTGGGGAATTACTTGTCGAATATCCAGGTTTTAAGTTGCTTTCTGAGTTCTGAGTGAGGCGAAGGTGAGTGGGAAGTGAGTTCCAGGTTTTAGCCGCCAGGTAGGAGAAGGATCTTCCTCCCATGGTGGATTTGTTGATGCGAGGTACAGCAGCAAGGGCTTGGTTGGAGGAGAATAGCTGGCGGGAGGGGGTGTAGAAGGAAAGTCGTGTGTTGAGGCATTCGGGTCCAAGTTCGTAAAGTGCTTTGTGTGCGTGGGTTAGGAGGCGGAATGTTATCCTCTTATTGACGGGGAGCCAGTGGAGGTTTTTCAGGTGACCTGGAATGTGGTCATTACGCGGGATGTCTAGTATGAGTCTGGCTGAAGCGTTCTGGATGCGTTGGAGTTTTTTCTGAAGTTTTGCGGTGGTGCCGGCGTATAGGGTGTTTCCGTAGTCCAGTCGGCTTGTAACCAGTGCGTGGGTGACCGTTTTTCTAGTTTCGGTAGGGATCCAGCGAAATGTTTTTTTGAGCATGCGAAGAATGTTGAAGCAAGAAGATGAAACGGCGTTGACTTGTCTGGTCATTGAGAGTGAGGAGTCCAGGATGACGCCCAGGTTCCGTGCGTGGTCTGTCGGGATGGGTGCTTTTCCAAGGGACTCTGGCCACCAAGAGTCGTCCCAGGCAGAGGGGGAGGAACCTAAGATAAGGACTTCTGTTTTGTCGGAATTCAGTTTCAGACCGCTGTTCTTCATCCACTCGGCTACTTCTTTCATTCCTTCATGCAGGTTGGTTTTGGCGGTGTTAGGGTCTTTGGTGAGTGAGAGGATCAGTTGAGTGTCATCAGCGTAGGAGATGATGTTGAGGTTGTGTTGGCGTGCGATGGTCGCGAGGGGGCTCATGTATACGTTGAAGAGGGTGGGACTGAGTGAGGATCCTTGTGGCACGCCGCAAATGACTTCAGTGGCCTCTGACTTGAATGGTGGGAGGCGGACTCTCTGGGTTCTTCCGGCAAGGAACGAGGTGATCCATTCCAGTGCTTTTCCTTGGATTCCAATGTTTCTGAGGCGTTGTAGGAGGGTGCTATGACAGACTGTGTCGAAGGCTGCGGAGAGGTCAAGGAGGATGAGGGCGACTGTGTCTCCGTTGTCCAGTAGAGTTCGAATGTCGTCTGTTGCTGCGATGAGGGCGGTCTCCGTGCTGTGTTTGGCTCGGAAGCCGGACTGTGAGGAGTCGAGGGATTTGTTGGTTTCGAGGAAGGCGGCGAGCTGGTTGTTGACAGCTTTCTCAATGACTTTGGCCGGGAATGGAAGGAGCGAGATGGGGCGGTAGTTTTTGAATTCGGTGGGGTCCGCTGTGGGTTTTTTCAGAAGGGCGCTGAGTTCGGCGTGTTTCCAGCTTTACGGGAAGGTGGCAGATTTGAGGGAGCAGTTGATAACGTCTCGGAGGTGTGGTGCAATGATGGAATCTGCTTTGTTGAAGATGTGGTGAGGGCATGGGTTTGTGGGGGATCCTGAGTGGATGGAGTTCATCAGGCGGATGGTGTCCTCAGTGGAGATTGGGATTCAGTCATTAAGGATGTTCAAGGGGGGTGAAGGTACGGCAGAAGGTTGGGTGGGTTGGTCTCCGGGTTGGTTGTCGAAGAGTCGATTACGCCACCCGCTTTCCTGAATCAGTACCCCTAAGACAACCTAGAACCCAGAATATAGCCAAAGCCTTGATCTCGTTTTTTTTTAGGGTAGTGTTAGACGGGGACCCGCCTGGTCGTGTAGTGTCCAAGATGGCGGCTGGGCCGGAGACCGGGGTCTGGAAGGGACCCGGGCCAGCCGATACAGTGGTGTTCAGGAGCCAAGGCTCCGTCGGGGAAGGGCTGGGTGTTGCCCCGGCGGGTTGCAAGGGTGGTTCTTGTCCAAGGAACAGGGGAAGTAGGGGTCCGTGACCCGCCATGCGGGGAGGGGACGGGCCGGCCACGAGGCCTGTCCAACATGCGTCCCCCCCAGCTGAAGGCAGGGAGAGTCACCCATCCTCTTGGGTACTCTCCTCGTCGAGGCGGAAGAAGCGGGACAGGCCGTCTGCGTTGGCGTGGTCTTGGCCGGGGCGATGCTCCACAGTGAAATCCATCCCCTGCAGGGAGATGGACCAACGCAACAGCTTCGGGTTTTCCCCCGCATCTGCATCAGCCACTGCAAGGGTCGGTGATCTGTTTGTACCCGGAAGTGGGTGCCGAAGAGATAGGGCCGGAGCTTCTTGAGGGCCCACACTACGGCGAAGGCCTCCCGCTCGATGGTGCTCCAGCGCTGTTCTCGGGCCAGCAGGCGTCGGCTGATGAAGGCCACTGGCTGATCGACCCCCTTGGTGTTGAGTTGGGAGAGGACGGCCCCCATGCCATGATCTGCGGCGTCTGTCTGTACAATGAATTCCCGGCTGTAGTCGGGGGCCTGGAGCACGGGGGCGGTGCACATGGCGGACTTCAAGTTCTCAAAGGCCGCCTGACATTCAGGAGTCCAGTTGACTTGCTTGGGGTTCTTTTTTGGACGTGAGTTCTGTGAGGGGCCCCACAATGCTGCCATAGCCTTTTACGAAGCGCCGGTAGTACCCAGTGAGCACCAGGAAGGCTCGGACCTCTGTCTGGGTGACTGGGGGCTCCCAGGCCTGGATGGCGGCAATCTTGAGCTAGAGGGGGGCCACCAGGCCACTTCCCACCTGGTGTCCCAGGTAGGTCACGGACCCTTGGCCGATCTGGCACTTGCTGGCCTTGATGGTGAGCCCGGCCTGCCGGAGGGCGTTCAGGTCCTCCCGGAGGTGGTGGAGGTGTTCTGCCCAGTGGCGGCTGTACACAGCAATATCGTCCAGATAGGCGGCGCTGAACTCCTCGAGCCCCGCCAGCACCTTGTTCACGAGTCTCTGGAAGGTGGCGGGGGCGTTTTTCATTCCGAATGGCATCACCTTGAAGTGGTAGTGGCCTTCCGGGGTAGAGAAGGCGGATCGCTCCTGGGCCCCTGGGGTGAGGCCGATCTGCCAATAGCCCGCTGTCAAGTCGAAGATGCTCAGGTAGCGGGCGGCCCCCATGTGGTCAATCAGCTCATCTGCCCGGGGAATGGGATGAGCGTCGGTCCTGGTGACGGCGTTCAGACCTCAATAGTCTACACAGAACCTGAGCTCGGGGGCGACGCCCGGGGCGGCGGCCTTGGGGACCAGCACGACCGGGCTGGCCCAGGGGCTGTCGGACGGCTCGATCACTCCCAGAGCTAGCATTTTGGAGACTTCCGACTGGATGCAGGCGCGTACTCGATCAGGCACCCTGTACGCCCTGTGTCGGATAGGGGGGCTATCCCCGGTGTCAACGTCGTGGAGGCACCAGGGGGTGACCCCCGGGATGAGGGAGAACAGGTCGGCAAATTGGAGTAGCAGTTCTTGGCAGTCTTGGCGTTGCGCTGGAGACAGGGCATCGGAGAGGTGGACTCCCTCCACGGAGCCGTCCTTCTCGAGCGTTTTCAGAAGATCGGGGAGGGGCTCGGAGTCTTCTTCAGCCCCACGGTCGGTAGCCATCAGGAGGCTAAGTTCAGAGCGCACAAAGTGGGGCTTTAGTCTGTTGGCGTGGAGGACACGTAGGGGGTTTCGGGGTGACTCCATGTCTACCAGGTAGGTGACGGGGCCCTTGCGCTCCACCACTTTGAAGGGTCCCGTCCATTTGTCCTGGAGGGCGCAAGGTCCAACCGGGGACATCACCCAGACCTGTTGTCCCAGCTCGAACTCGATGGATGAGGCATGCTGATCATACCAGCGCTTCATGTCTTCTTGGCTGGCTTCGAGGTTGGCCTTGGCAAGTTCCCTGAACCGCCGGGTCTGGTTGCGGAGGGTCAAGAGGTACTTGTATACATCCGGGGGAGTCTTCTGAGGGGCCACCTCCCACCCTTCTTTGACCAGGCTGAGGGGGCCCCGGACGGGGTGTCCATACAATAGTTCGAACGGACTGAAGCCCAGGGATTTCTGGGGGACTTCCCTGTAAGCGAACAGGAGGCACGGGAGCAGCACGTCCCATTGGCGACGTAGGGGTTCTTCCAGGCCCATGATCATCCCCTCGAGAGTGCGGTTAAATCGTTCTACTAGTCCGTTCCCTTGCGGGTGATAGGGGGTCGTGAATTTGTAGGTGACCCCGCACTGTTGCCATAGGGACTTCATGTACTTGGAGATAAAGTTTGTGCCCCTGTCACTGACGACTTCTCGGGGGGAGCCCACCCGCGAGAAGATCCCCATCAGGGCTCGGCCCACCACGGGCGCCGTCACGGTCCGGAGAGGTATGGCCTCGGGATAGCGGGTGGCATGGTCCACCAGGACAAGTATGAACCGGTGTCCCTGTGCTGTCCGGGGCTCCAGGGGCCACACAATGACGATTCCCACCGCTCAAAGGGGGTGGTGACGATGGGAAAGGGTTGCAGGGGGACTTTCAGTTTTCGGCCGCTCTTCCCGCTGGCCTGGCAGGTGGGGCAGGCCCGGCAGTGGTTCGCTACATCGTTCCGCATCTTCGGCCAGTAGAAGTGGGTCACCAGGCGGCTGTACGTCTTGTCCTGCCCCAGGTGCCCTGCAAGAGGCACATCGTGTGCCAAGTTCAATAGGAAGTCTCTGAATCGGAGGGGGACCACCAGCACCCGGCTGGCCCCCAGTTCGGCAATCTTTTGCTCACTGTAGAGCAGCTCGTTGTCCCAGTAGATCCAGTGGGCCCCCGAGGTATCCCCTGCGCTCTGGGCTATGGCTTGTTTTCGGAGTCCCTCGAGGGAGGGACACGCTCTTTGTTCCTGGCGGAACTGCTCCTGAGTGGGGCCACCTTCTTGGCGCCACTGGGCCAGCTCTGGGAGGTCTCGGAGTTGATCAGGTTCTTCGTCGCCGGACCCCGGAGGACCAGGCTCAGGGGTGGTTTCTTCTGTGACGATCGGCGGAGGGGGTTCGGGCCACTCCGGTTCCATTGGGCTGGAGATGGCGCGGGCGGCCATGGATCGGGTCGTTACACAGACCCATTCAGGGAGACCAAGCATCCCCAGGTGCTCCCTCCGCTCAACGGCTGACCAGGGGGAGCTCTCCAGGTCGTTCCCCAGAAGGCAGTCCACCGGGGCATCGTCGTGGACAGTCACTTTTAGCATGCCGGACACCCCTCCCCACTCGAAGGGGACGCGGGCCATCTGGCACAGGCTTTCGGAGTTGTCGGCCGACCGCACTGGACAAAGTACATTGGGCAGGATCTGGTATGGGGTCACCAGATGGCAGCGGACCGCTGTCACACTGGCCCCCGTGTCACGGAGGGCTTCAGCCCGGCGTCCATTGATGGTGACCCACTGGCTGTATTTCTGCGTGTTGGCCGGGATGGGCGCCCGCGGGACCATGTCCCTCTCCCCTAGACAGACCAGGGACATGGCGGCCGGTTCCCACTCGGGTTGGTACTGTTCGTACTCTTCAACGTCTTCTTGGCCCGGCTCTTCTCCCAGGGCGGCGGCGGTGATCTGGCGGTTCATGGGGCTCTGATTTTTCGGGCAGTTGGGGTCATTGGCATAGTGGCCGGGTCGCTGGCATTTGTGGCAGGTAACGTTGGAGCGGAACCCTAGTCGCGTTGGAGGGCTTCCTCTTCCGGTCGGGGGCGGGGGGTTGCTAGTGGAGGGCACCGTGACGGTGTCCCTGCCCCGACCCTGGCCTCTTCCTCCCCCCCGTGGGCGGTGGGGCCCTTGGGAGGCTCTGTTCTGTTCGCTGGGCCAGCTCCGAGGGACTCGGGTGCTCTCCCATCGGTCTGCTTCGATGGAGAGTTTCCGAGGTTCGGTCAGCTTACTATCAAGGAGGTGCTGTCTTAGTTCGACGAAGCAATTATTGGAGAGGTGCTCCCATACAATAAGGTCGAATAATTGCTCGTAGGTGGTGACCTGGCTGCCCTTGATCCAACCCTCGAAGGCTCGGCTAAAAAAGTTTACGTACTCCACCCAGGTTGTACCAGGGATTCGTTTGCAGTCTCGAAACCTCTGCCGGTACATCTCGGGCGTGAGCCCATAGCGAGTGAGGAGGGCAGCCTTCATGTGGTCGTAGGAGGTCATCTGGTGGTCGGGGAGTTGCAGTAGGGCGTCTCGTCCTTCGTTGACGAATTTCCCCCATAACCCGGCTCCCAAGTCGCTCTGCGGGATTCGGTGGCAGGTCATTGCTACCTCGTAGGCTTTAAACCATTGCTGGATATCATCGTTCCGGTAGTATTCCCTGACGACGTCCTTGGGGATGTGGACGTTAGGGTCCGTAGGGGCAGTGGGGCTCTGGTGCCCGGAGACTCCGAGGTCTTTGTTATGCCGTCGGATTTCTAGCTCCTTCAAGTTGCGCTCATGCTCATAGGCTAGTCTTTTCTCTTCCAGCTCCCTCTGGCTCTTTTTCTCTTCTCGTTCTTCCCTGAGCCGTAAGTGTTCGAGGGTTATTTTTTGTTCTGCCAATTTGAGTTCTCCATCTAAGCGGAGTCGAGCCAGCTCCAATTCGTGGAGCCGGCTTTTCTCCCGTTCTCGGGCCTCTTCGGACGAGAGGCCCGATCTTCTTTCGTCCGTAGGGGTGGTACTTGTTTCGGTGGTCTTGAGGCTTTGATTTTGGGGTGGGGATGTTTCCGTCTCCACCCAAGACTTTAAGGCGTGCTTGAGGTCATCTTTCGTGCTCAGTCCCGTGGTAGCAATGCCCAGCTCTATGCAGAATTGCTTTAGTTCTTTGTGGCTGTATTCTTCCAGCTTTTCCATCTGAAATTTTTCGGTTGTTCCACTCTCTTTTGTCGTCATGGTGGCTGTGTGTCGTGGGCTGAGTTACTCTCTGTACGATTATGCATCGGCTCGGATCGCGCCGCTGGCCACCAATGTTAGACGGGGACCCGGAGGGTCGGCCGAGTACAGGGGGAGAGGCCTCCGGCGAAGGCCCTCTCCGGTAATCGTACAGACAAGTAACTTCCCCTCCCCACAGATAGACACCACACAAGGATAAGTTCTGCACACTTTTATGTATATCTTTAGGCAAGGTAATGAGCGGTACAGCAGGACCAGGATACGAGGATCCTGTCAATTCTAGTCTCTTTGGGGAAAAAGGGTAGCGGGACAGTCTGAGTAATGGTCCGGTACAGAAGCAGCAAAAGGTGGAGCTCACAATCCTCGAGCTGGAGGGTTCGCACTGAGGGACCGCGGCAGCGCCAGCAGGTCTTGTAGATGGTTCACGATGAGGAGAGCTGCGGCAGCGCCAGCAGGCTTTGAAGATGGTTCACGACGAGGAGGGCCGCGGCAGCGCCAGCAGGCCTGGAAGATGGTTCATGACGAGAAGGGCCGCGGCAGCGCCAGCAGGCCTTGCAGATGATTCACGACGACGATGAGCCGCGGCAGCGCCAGCAGGCCTTTAAAGGTGGTTCACGAAGAGGAGCCCCGGCAGCGCCAGCAGGCCTCCAAGGATGAGTTCGTCTCGGTGTCTCTCGACTCCAGGATACAACTGCCTTCCTGCTCTGGAGCGGCCCCAGTTATAGGTCTGGCGCCCTTTGATGTCCGGACCCTCGCACTTGGAGATCGGGAGGTCCGGGATGAGGGAGTCCAGACACCCAGTAGGGGGGTGGCGCCAGTGCCCGGGGAGGCTGGGGGCGATCGACACCTGGCGGAGGGGAGCCATCGACACTCCTTCTCCCATTGACCTGCCAAGTGGTCTCTTCACCCCCTGGGTGGATGGTGGTGCCTCGATGTCGGGGCCTGGCTGGGCCCGAGGCTGAGGTCGACCCGAGGACACGAGGCCTGGTCGTGTAGTGTCCAAGATGGCGGCTGGGCCGGAGACCGGGGTTCTGGAAGGGACCCGGGCCAGCCGATACAGTGGTGTTCAGGAGCCAAGGTTCCGTCGGGGATGGGCTGGGTGTTGCCCCGGCAGGTTGCAAGGGTGGTTCTTGTCCAAGGAACAGGGGGAGTAGGGGTCCGCGACCCGCTATGCGGGGAGGGGACGGGCCGGCCACGAGGCCTGTCCAACAGGTAGGCTTCCCTAGGGAAATCTTAACCGACCAGGAGACCCCCTTCGTGTCCACCTTGATGAGGCAGGTGTGTTCACGACTCGGTATTAAGCAGATAAGGACCTCCGCTTACCACCCCCAGACAGATGGATTGGTTGAGCGCTACAACGCCACTCTAAAGACTACCCTGAAAAAACTGTTGGCCCTTGAGAGCAGAAGGTGGGAGGAGATGCTACCCCTGGCCCTGTTTGCGATCCGCTGCAAGGTTCAGAGCAGCACTGGATATTCGCCCTATGAGCTCTTATATGGGCGACCCCCACAAACCCTGTTGGATATGGCTAAAGAGGCCTGGGAGGCCGAACCCGACCGGACCAGACCTCTCCCTGAGTACGTAGAAAACCTCAAGACACATTTGGGGCAAATACGGGACATCGTCAGGCAGAATATGGCGACTGCACAATCCAATCAGAAGCACCAGTAAGATAAAGGCACCAAACCTGGTCTTTTGCCCCAGGTGACCTGGTCCTTCTCCTGATCCCATCCTCGGATCACAAACTACTGGGACAATGGCAGGGCCCGTTTCCTGTCCTGCGACAAGTAACGCCGGTTATCTACGAGGTTGAAACAGACCCTAACAGACATATCACCCAGATTTACCACGTGAATCTGCTGAAGGGCTGGGTCGGTCCTCTCCCTGTACTGATTGGTACCAAACCCGAACAGGTTTTGTCTTATGAGGCATGCATTGATCCGGATCTCCCCGAAAACCAAAGACAGGACATCCTTGAGTTCGTTACAAAAGATCTTCTCTACCTGCCCGGGTCGCACCTCGGTAATCGAACATGCCATCATAAGCGAGCCCGGAAAAACGGTACGTCAACGACCCTATCGGGTCCCGGAAGCGCGTAGAGCAGTCATTCAAGAAGAGATAGTACAGATGATGCACCTGGGGGTCATAGAACCGTCCGTCAGTAGCTGGAATTCACCCATTGTACTAGTTCCTAAGCCAGACGGTTCGATCAGATTCTGTATCGACTTTCGAGAGGTAAATAAAATCTCCTCCTTTGATACGTACACCCTCCCTCGTGTCGACGAGATGATCGAACGAATAGGAAAGGCGAAATACATCAGTACCCTGGACCTCTGTAAGGGGTACTGGCAGATCCCATTGAGGGAGGAAGATAAGAAGAAAACAGCCTTTTCTACTCCCGACGGACTATATCAATTCACAATGATGCCCTTTGGCCTTCACGGCGCTCCCGCTACTTTCCAAAGAGCCATGAACCACGTCCTGCAACCGTATTCCCGGTATGCGGGAGCATATTTGGACGATATAATCATCTACAGCGATGACTGGAGGCAACACCTACATCACCTACATGAAGTCATCTCATCCCTGGGTTCTTATGGGTTCAGCATTAACCCGGCAAAAACCACCCTTGCTGCCCAAACCGTTAAGTACCTGGGTTATCCGTTAGGTGAGGGAGTAATCCGACCCCAGAACTATAAAATCACAGCCATCCAGTCAATCCCCTTTCCAGAAACAAGAAAAGAGCTACGTGCATTACTCGGTCTCTTGGGATACTACAGGAGATTTATCCCTGGCTTCTCCCAGACTGCAGCCCCACTAACCAATCTTTTGAAAAAAACGACGAAGACCGAAGAGGCACTGAAACACTCTGACTCTCGTATGTTACAAGCTTTCCACCTCCTTAAACAGTCCTTGTTGTCCGGTCCTGTGCTTATCAGTCCAGATTATACCCTGCCTTTCCTCCTTCAGACCGATGCGTCTGATCAAGGTTTGGGGGCTGTTCTGTCCCAACGCGACCACAATGGGGACGAACGACCCATCCTGTTTCTAAGCTGCAAGTTGTTTCCAAGGGAGATGAACTACGCGGTGGTAGAAAAAGAGGCGCTGGCCATTAAATGGGCAATAGAAAGCCTCCGCTACTATCTAGATGGACGGGAATTCATCCTGTATACCGATCACGCCCCATTGGAATGGATGGCCCGCAACAAAGGACATAATGACCGGGTGTTATGTTGGTTTTTGTCCCTCCAACCCTATAGATTCAAGACATTGCACCGGAAAGGCGTTGAACAGGGTAACGCCGACTACCTATCCAGATACCCTCCCCCTGCACCCCGAACAGGAAGGACAGCTAGGGGAAGGGGATGTGAACAGACGGCAGTCCCTACCTTGAGTGACCCGACACTTCCCTCGAGGTCCAGAGCATCGCGGACCGATCCGACGGCGTCCCTGGCAACCCGGACACCATTGTTTTCTTCCTCATTGCAGGACCCAATCCGGAAGGACGGAAAACCGGAAGGACTCCCGAGTGACCCTGGAAGTCCCACCCCCTACCCGGCGACGGATGAAGGAAAAGGAGGAGACGATGGCGGCGGTGTGTGCAGAGAGTTCGACTCGTGGCAGAAGACGGACGGCGGCACACCTGTGGAGCGGAACGAAGAAGGAGAAGACGACGAGGTCTGGAGGGAGGACTGGTGGAGTCCTGTGGAGGAGGCTGGAGAGCGGCCGTAGCTCGCGGGAGAGCTACGGCGGGGGCATGTGAGTAACAAACCCCTCCTGTGTAATTAGTCTGTGAATAACCCTAGTGTAAACTGCCCCACAACCCCCTCTGGGACTCACTGACCACTGTATATATTATAAAGCCACCCTGACCACTGTATTTAGCGTAAAGCAATTCTTCACGATCACCGGCACCTGTATGATACGCCCTGCACTGACTCTATCCTCCGACACCCTCCTCTTCTTCCCGACCGTATACTCCCCTCCCCACCTCCCTCACTGTCCGCTTCTTCTTACGCACTCCCGGTGACGGTATTAGGTACCCGTACCGTTTGGAACGGTCAGACCTATGGCCCTTTTTTTCTCTCTCTCCTTGCCCGCCTCCGAGGAACCACCACCCGGGGAAGGAGCAGGATCGCCTTGGTGGACGACGCCCCACTCTACGTCCACCCGCGTTACCAACCACATCCAGGAGCCATCATTGGGACCTTCAACCCAGGACCTTCCGTGTCGGGGCTACCCCTACCAGACTGTTGTCTATCCTTGACTTTGTGCATAACCAAATAAACAGACATAGCACACTATATACGGCCTCCACGCCTGTTTTTCCGGCCCGCACTCGCCCCACGACAACAGTGCTTAATCAGGATGGGAGTTGCCTACAGTGCAAATTTTTTTTCTCTTATGATGTGTAAATAATGGATGTTTCCTTCTGGCTCTGCCCAATAAAAAAAAAAAATTTAAAAAAAACACAGGCCAGGCACTAGAAGAATCTGATGCAAACAATGCAATAACACAGGCCAAGCATTATGAGAATCTGATGCAAACAGTGCAATTACACCGGCCGGGCATTAGGAGAGTCTGATATAAACAATGCAATAACACGGGCCAAGCACTAAGAGAATCTGATATAAACAATGCAATAACACAGACCAGGCACTTGGATTTAAGCAAATAATGCAATACCAGAGGCCAGGCACTAGGAGAATCTGATGTACACAATGCAATAACAGAGGCAAGGACCTCTGGACTTGCCCCCACTGCCCACGCTGCCTGTGCATTTACACCTGTGACCCCTGGACTCGCCCCCACTGCCCACGCCGCCTGTGCATTTACACCTGTGACCCCTGGACTCGCCCCCACTGCCCACGCTGCCTGTGCATTTACTCCCCTGACCCCTGGACTCGCCCCCACGCTGCCTGTGCTATTACACCTGTGACCCCTGGACTCACCCCTACGCTGCCTGTGCATTTACACCCATGACCCCTGGACTCGCCCCCACTGCTCACGCTGCCTGCGCATTTACACCCATGACCCCTGGACTCGACCCCACGCTGCCTGTGCATTTACACCTGTGACCTCTGGACTCTCCCCCAAGCTTCCTGTGAATTTACACCTGTGACCCCTGGACTCGCCCCACCTGCCAATGCTGCCTGTGCATTTACACCCGTGACCCCTGGACTCGCCCCCACTGCCCACGCTGCCTGTGCATTTACACCAATGACCCCTGGACTCACCCCCACTGCCCACGCTGCCTGTGCATTTACACTTGTGACCCCTGGACTCGGCCCCACTGCCCACGCTGCCTGTGCATTTACACCTGTGACCTCTGGATTTGCCCCCACTGCCTGTGCATTTACACTTGTGACCCCTGGACTCGCCCCCACTGCCCACGCTGCCAGTGCATTTACACCCGTGACCCCTGGACTCGCCCCCACGCTGCCTGTGCATTTACACCCGTGACCCCTGTACTCACCCCCACTGCCCACGCCGCCTGTCCATTTACACCCGTGACCCCTGGACTCACACCAACTGCCCCCGCTGCCCTTGCATTTACACACGTGACCCCTGGACTCACCCCCACTGCCCCTGCTGCCTGTGCATTTACACCTGTGACCCTTGGACTCGCTCACACTGCCCACGCTGCCTGTGCATTTACACCCATGACCCCTGGACTAGCCCCCGCGCTGCCTGTGCATTTACATCTGTGACATCTTGACTCGCCCTCACTGCCCATGCTGCTTGTGCATTTACACCTGTGACCCCTGGACACGCCCCCACCTGCCCACGCTGCCAGTGCATTTACACCCGTGACCTCTGGACTCTCCCCGCGCTGCCTTTGCATTTACACCCATGACCCCTGGACTCGCCCCCACTGCCTACGCTGCCTGTGCATTTACACCCATGACCCCTGGAATTGCCCAAACTGCCCACGCTGCCTGTGCATTTACACCCATGACCCCTGGACTCGCCCCCACTGCCTACGCTGCCTGTGCATTTACACCTATGACCCCTGGTCTCGCCCCCACTGCCCGTGCTGCCTGTGCGTTTACATCCGTGACCCCTGGCCTCGCCCCCACTGCCCACGCTGCCTATGCATTTACACCTGTGACCCTTGGACTTGCCCCCACTGCCCACGCTCCTGTGCATTTACACCAGTGACCCCTGGACTCGCCCCCACTGCCCACGCTGCCTGTGTATTTACACCTGTGACCACTGGACTTGCCCCCACTGCCCACGATGCCTGTGCATTTACACCAGTGACCCCTGGACTCGCCCCCACTGCCCACGCTGCCTGTGCATTTACACCTGTGACCACTGAACTTGCCCCCACTGCCCACGATGCCTGTGCATTTAAACCGGTGACCCCCTGGACTCGCCCCCACTGCCCACGCATTTACACCCGTGACCCCTGGACTCGCCCCCACTGCCTGTGCATTTACACCCGTGACCCCTGGACTCGCCCCCACTGCCCCCGCTGCCTGTGCATTTACACCGGTGACCCCTGGACTCGCCCTCACTGCCTGTGCATTTACATCCGTGACCCCTGGACTCGCCCCCACTGCTCAGGCTGCCTGTGCATTTACACCCGTGACCCCTGGACTCACCCCCACTGCCTGTGCATTTACACCTGTGACCCCTGGACTCGCCCCCACTGCCCACGCTGCCTGTGCATTTACACCCGTGACCCCTGGACTCACCCCCACTGCCTGTGCATTTACACCCGTGACTCCTGGACTCGCCCTCACTCTGCCTGTGCATTTACACTGGTGACCCCTGGACTCGCCCCCACTGCTCACGCTGCCTGTGCATTTACACCAGTGACCCCTGGACTCCCCCCTACTGCCCACGCTGCCTGTGCATTTACACCTGGGACCCCTGGACTCGCCCCCACTGCTCAGGCTGCCTGTGCATTTACACCCATGACCCCTGGACTCGCCCCCACTGCCTGTGCATTTACACCTGTGATCCCTGGACTCGCCCCCACTGCTCAGGCTGCCAGTGCATTTATACCTGTGACCCCTGGACTCGGCCCCACTGCCCACGCTGCCTGTGCATTTACACCTGGGACCCCTGGACTCGCCCCCACTGCCCACGCTGCTGGTGCATTTATACCCGTGACCCCTGGACTCGCCCCCACTGCTCAGGCTGCCTGTGCATTTACACCCGTGACCCCTGGACTCGCCCCCACTGCCTGTGCATTTACACCTGTGATCCCTGGACTCGCCCCCACTGCTCAGGCTGCCTGTGCATTTATAACTGTGACCCCTGGACTCGCCCCCACTGCCCACGCTGCCTGTGCATTTACACCCGTGACCCCTGGACTCGCCCTCACTCTGCCTGTGCATTTACACCTGTGACCAATGGACTCGCCCCCACTGCCCACGCTGTCTGTGCATTTACACCCATGACCCCTGGACTCGCCCCCACTGACCACGCTGTCTGTGCATTTACACCCGTGACCCCTGGACTCGACCCCGCTGCCCACGCTGTCTGTGCATTTACACCCGTGACCCCTGGACTCGCCCCCACTGCCCACGCTGCCTGTGCATTTACACTCGTGACCCCTGGACTCGCCCCCGCTGCCCACGCTGTCTGTGCATGTACGCCTGTGACCCCTGGACTCACCCCAACTGCCCACGCTACCTGTGCATTTACACCAATGACCACTGGACTCGCCCCAACTGCACACGCTGCTCTGCATTTACACCTGTGACCCCTGGACTTGCCCCCACTGCCCCCGCTGCCTGTGCATTTACACCCGTGACCCCTGGACTCACCCCTACGCTGCCTCTGCATTTACACCTGTGACCCCTGGACTCGCCCCCACTGCCCACGCTGCCTGTGCATTTACACCAATGACCACTGGACTCGTCCCCACTGCCCACGGTGCCTGTGCATTTACACCAATGACCACTGGACTCGCCCTCACTGCCCACGCTGCCTGTGCATTTACACCCGTGACCCCTGGACTTGCCCCCACTGCCCCCTTTGCCTGTGCATTTACACCCGTGACCCCTGGACTCGCCCCTACGCTGCCTGTGCATTTACACCCATGACCCCTGTCGCAGGGTTTCCGTTCTCTCACAGAACTGTGCACAGAGATCTAGAACCTGGGTGAGCCAGGGTGACCCACAACTCACCTATGTTTCAGAAATCCCCTTAACTAGCTAGCTACAGTATCGCATCGGTAGTATATACTTCCCAATGTCTTAGACAATCCAGAACATGAACTTAGAATACCTCAGGTATCGTGGAACACATGAACACTCTTTCGTTATATTATCATTCCAAACCGAAACTGGGAGGCAATGAAAACACGTGCAAGTTTGAAATGTTTATTTTTCAATGCAGCATTCTCAAACGCAGTATCTTGTATAATATCAACATACATATTATAAAAATCAGAGTCAGCAGCATAGTCACTAATCCATAGTAAGCAAATTGTGATAACATATTATGATGCAAAATCTATAGAATTCTGTATCACCTATATTTCGCGCACCCTAATTAGCATATTATATTATATTATATCTAAGAAGGTCTCATTTGGGCTCTTATACGGGCGGACCCATACCTCGAATTCTCAGTAGGAGGAGATCACATCAACAGCTACCAGCTCTCAGCATGTCCAGCATCAAGTGTGTTTTCTCATTCCCTGTAACTGTATCTTGAACTCACGTAAAGCCAAAAGTTGGCACAAACATTATTTGTGTTATGACTAACGTAGTGCGAGGATCAGGCCTGCAGCAACCTTGTGTTAGAGTGTGCAGTTCTCAGTGTGCAGACAGTTGTACCAAGTGTTCCAGGCACGACTGATACCAGTACAATAATATATTATTCTCAAATAAATCACATCTTTCGTCTAGGTTAAAAGCTGTAATAACAAGTAGGTGTCGTGTGCAAACCGAAGCAGAAAGAAAATATGGCGTTTAAACATTTAATAAGCACATGCTAACTTAACACAATATATAGAAACGTAATAACCATATGACACCCCCCCCAATGATCCGAGGACGGTCAAAAGACAAATATAGAAGCCAATACTCTATGAGAGGCAAGACATGAAAGCAGAGTTCAATGATATTGAGCCAAGCTAAATGTATGTAAATGTATGTAAAAATCAAAAACACACGATTATATGTATGAATGCCTAAAGTGGCCACACAAAGTATAAAAAGACGAACTTGAGGCCTAACTTTTAATAACAGGCCTAGAACATATGAAAAAATCGAATGTTCGTATTGAAACTGGCACCATTCAGAATTACTAAAAAGTCACGTGCCATAATGATGGAAGTATTCAAAGTCATTCCTCGTTGAATGAATATGCAAAATATGTAGCAACAGCTTCCAACATGAAATCACTGTCATCATCTGAAAACAGTTCAGCCATCCAATTAAGCAATGGGAAAGAACATACGTGCTCCTCCAGCACCGAATCCTCTAGCAACATCAGAGGACAACTCAGTGGGTTCTCGAGAACGCTCTGTGCCAGAAAGTCATGCGCCGCTGCGAATATGTCCCACTGACCCATTAGTCCATGCATCGCTGCCACAGCCATAACCCTTTCGCCAGAACAGACCAACTCATGAGCCACTACGGGGGACATCAGCTGATCAAAGTTGACGTCAGGAGAAGTCGGTAAACAGAGACACAAATCAATGGCCCAGTCGAAATCACAGCTCAGGCAATGAAACACAGGCTGGACACAGGTGAAATAGGAAAATCTGAAAGATAATCCAAAAGCCGTGCTTAAAGTCGCAAGCGGCAGGAATACATAATAATCAAGCATCCGGTTGCGAAACTGCATCAGTAGGGGCTGTGCGTTTCCTTGCGCAGGATGGGCATCCATGTTTTATGAAATAAAATATCACCAGAACGCCTGCAGCCAAAGCCAGCAAAACAGGAAATCCGCCAAACAGACTAGCGAATATAGAATGAAAGAACGCAGGGATAATACCAAATACTTTTTCAAATGTAGTCACGAGACCACTGCTAACCATTTTAAAAAAATGAGCGAGGCTGGATGTGGAGGAGGCATTGAAGATTTGATGAACCAGCTCGCAAAAATGAAACGGCAAATCAGTACTTAAAAGCGCTTGTACTTCTGTGCGTGTGTTTGCTATGTGAAGGACATAAGTTTCGCAGGCAGAGCTCAGGGCCACCTGTTTTTGAGACAAAAGGGCTCTTATACGGCCTAAACCATTGAACTCAGCTCTCAAGGTTGGTATCCTTGGCCAAATTAAAACTTCTGAATTCCCATGCGTGGGTGGATACAACACATTCTTGCAGCAAACCACTCTCTCTGACACGGTAACCACATATGCGATACCGGCCTCTAACCCACAACAAAACTCGTTATTCAAAAGTAAATAACTACCGTTGGACAACAACGTGAACGTGGGAACTATTGCAGGAACTGGTGTCCCTTTCAAAACACAGGCCAAATTTGGTTTGTCCTGATTACAAGAACCATGCAACTGGATGTGTCTGCAAATAAGTGAGCGGTCAGGCGACTGTGTACATTCTTCACCATTCAGATTCACTTCATTCCCCTCCTTAAGGCATCTGTAAGTGTATGGTAAAGACCATGTCTCATGGAGGAAAGCGCTGCCTAATGGTTCATATCGCCCAATGGCAATATATTTCATACAGTTTGTAAATTTATACAAAGCAAAAGGTAATGTTATAACACCATGAATAAGCCATGTTGCTGCAGTCACTTCAGCCACCGAAAATGGCAGGGATTCTAATTTTTCAATATGTAACATAGAAAATGTTGCATCTCTCATTGACAACATGCGCTGTTTTTCAGTCAAATTAAACGGGGCAAATAATGATGATACGTTCAAAAAAGTCCATGGCACTCGACCAGACTTAAGAGTCTGTAGTGTCCATGCAAACTGCATCACAGAACGCAATTGATTTTGACCATGATATAACACGGACACTTCATCATGTACAATATCGACAACAGAAGACACAATATTATTCAACGTGTAAATTTGGGAAGAAAGCGTGTTAATGCTGTTATCAACCACTGCAAGCACTTTTTCTAAATTAGCTTGATCAATAGCCCTTAGGCGTTTAGCAGCCTCAACCTGGTTAACTTTCCAAATTTCATTGTAAATCGCATACAGCCATCGTTTAGATCTACCTTTAGCCGGGCCTTTTATAAAATCGTTCAAATCCACATTATCATGTAATTGAGACAGATGTAGTTTAACTGCAGCTAAAGTGGAATGCTGTAACCAATTTTGACACAGCTTCCCCACAGAATAAGTCGTGACAGTATAGTCTTCTTCAAAACGTGGATCGGGCCTGAGTTTTGTGAACCCCTCAGCCAAACCCATAAAACGGCGCTGGCAAGAATTAGCACTCTGCCATACTAGCCAACCCTTGGAATCCAAACTGGAAATGTTAAAGGACGAATTGTGTAAAAGAGTTTGCAACTCTTGAATGGAGGAACCAGTGAAATTACCCCAACCTGTATATTCATTTAAATCTGGGATGGTCGGTGTATTTAATTTTTTAGAAGTAGCCAAGCCAAAGCATGTTGTCTGTAAAATAGTCGAATTTAAAAACAACATGTGATTCGGGATGAGACATGCACGGTGCAAAGCCTCAGTGCCTTGTACCTGCCAATCTTTGGTACCCCAAACCGATTTAAGGTCAATTGTTCCTTTCCAGAACTCGTAGCCATCTACAGCCAACCTGTCTAAAAAGGACTTCGAATACAGCAATTTT
Source organism: Lissotriton vulgaris (assembly GCF_964263255.1). Classification (NCBI taxonomy): domain Eukaryota; kingdom Metazoa; phylum Chordata; class Amphibia; order Caudata; family Salamandridae; genus Lissotriton; species Lissotriton vulgaris. The sequence goes on from NW_028245439.1 coordinate 293,331, forward strand.
GTATCGGTAAGTCTAACTTTGGAAATGGGCTTTTGTGTCATTTTAAAATAAAATGACTCAGGATTAGACTGATCAAAGTCTGTAAAATAGGTATATTTTTTCAGAAATGTATTGGAACTGCCACTGAATGGAGCAGGGCAATGTTCCCATTGTGTATAATTTACAGCAACCCTCCTGGAATTTGTCTTATGTAAAAAATGATTACCATAGTGTTGAAAACAAAACAAATCACCATAATTAATAGAATCTGTATACAGATCCTCAGCATCGAAGGCAGCATAATACTTCAAATCCAAGAATAATGCTTCTACGGCCTGAATATCCCAATCATCAGAACGTATATTTTGTTTAATCACATCTCCCATGTTTACTCTAAGCACATTTGGAACAATAATCACTTCAGTAGGCCCATGTATCTGAAATCTAACCGAAACCCACACAATCCCATCAAGGACAGGCCAAGCAGTAATGTTAACTGTATTTAAGTTTCGTTTCAGTCTGTGCGCAGAATGTGAAGAGGAAAGAGGGGCCAATGTTCCATTAAGGTACCGAATTCCTGTTCTTTCTTTAACGTAGTGACCATCAATCAGGCGGAAAAAATAAAACACAAAACCAATTGACATAAAAAGATAGAATGAAAATAGGATCAACCAAATGTATGTCCAAGGCGGAATTAATAAATGTTTTTTAAACAACGTGGCATATCTTGCAATGTTTGTGGGTTTCTTTGAAGTTTCCGAAACAGAGTCAAAAGAGAATCTGGACTGGCCTGCCAAACGGGTCTGTAAATCAGGCATCGATAAATCAGCAGGATAAGTGTAGTTTAGCTCATCAATGTTAGTATCAGGAATAGTATTTAATAAAGGACTGGATATGGCAGGCATCTCGAGGGACACCTCCTGTTCTGCACCAGATGTAATAGCCAGCACAGAGTGCCTCACCATGGAAGGACAGGATACAGCCGGTGTCATGCTATGAAGAATCGGCCACCCTGTGTGTCTTGACATTGTCAATAGAAATAAATCTGTTTTCCTTACGACCTGGAAGTGGTGGTAAAATGACTGTTCTTGTGCCCTTCACTCCAAGGACTCGAACTGGTGCTCGATATGAGGGACCAAACTCTTTCTTGTTATCGATCTTCTCTCGAACCAGTTCTCCAACTTGGGGTAGCCAGCCAACTACCGGGATCTGCAACGCATCATCCGATGTGGAGGGCAAATGTTCCTTTGCAAGACTGTCTCTGGTCTTTTGTAGATTCTGTAAAACATTGCAATGTTCATCTACGTCAAAGGCCCCGGCCTGGGCCTTGTAGTCCGGCCCATCAAGGTCAGGTACATACATCTTGATACCAAAGAGCATTTCGTATGGGGTCCGCCCACCCAGAGACCTTCTAGGGAGATTATTAAGCGCACGCTGCACGCCTATGAGGTGGGCTAACCAGTTACTGCCAGTGCCTATAACTCGAGCTGTCAAAGATTGCTTCAAGTCGCGGTTCATTCGTTCTACTACACTATTACCCTCGGGTCTGTAGGGACTCGAAAATTTGACTCGGACCCCCATCGAAACCATAGCATCCTTATACACCTTAGAGGCAAACGCCGGACCCTGATCCGAATGGAAGGTACCACAGGCAAAAATTCCCACAAAGACTCGCAAATCCTTAATGACAGTACGTGAATCAGCGCTCCGATGCGGCCACACCCACACAAAGCGTGTGCATGAATCACCTGCTACTAAGATATACTTATACGCAGTATCAGAAGAAAATGGACCGCAGTGATCCAAATAAACACATCCAAGTGGTTTATTCGAGATGTACAACTGTGTCTGAGGCGGACGCGCAGCAGTCGAAGGTTTGATCTGCTGGCAAACGTCACATTGAAGAACATATTCACGCGTCTGTTTGTACAGTCCCCGCCACCAGAATCTCTGTTGTAGCTGAGTTACAGTGGCCGAGACGCCCGCATGCGCAGACGCCACACCTTCATGTGCCGCTGTAATCAAAGCAGCTCTGCGATCCGAGTTGGGAACTAAACGCTCGCCAACTTCAGGGATTTTCACAAAAGGAACCTTATCGGGACTTAAGTGGTATGTGTATTTAGAAGGGAATCCCGCAGGATAATTACTTCCCTTCTCCGTTGCAGCTACAGCTGCCAAGATGTCATCATCTATTTTGCTTTTGGACCTCGTGACTGCTGCAACTAAGTATTTTGATACCACTGACTTCGCTGCTTCATCAGCAAGCGAGTTGCCAACAGCGTGGACCCCCACGCGCTGATGACCGAGAGTATGAATCACAAACACGAGTGGCAGCTTCTCTTTAAGTTCCGCCACTCGGACCCAGATAGTTTTATGTTTTATTGTGCTACCTTTGGAGTCACGAAAATCATTCTGAATCCAAAAGAACAAGTTTTCATTGTAAGACTGGACACAGTAGTAAGAATCACTTACGATCAAAGTCGTCACACTAGGATCAGCGTACTCTAATGCAAGCATCAGAGCACGAAGCTCTGCTAATTGTGCGGTGCAGTCCCCAAGCGTCTGCGTGTGCACGACACTGGACTTGAACTCATCGTTCACCATGGCACCGACCACAATGGCGCAAGTGGAAACGTAGGCATGTTTAGAGCCATGCGCAACCTGCGCCGAACCATCAGTGTAAATGATGCAATGGAAATCCTCCAACGGCCGCATTGCTAATGGAGCAGGATGAACAAATTCATACTGTAAATACTCCTGTGACCGTAAAGTGGCGTCAAAAATAAACGTGACATCCTGGGACGTCAAGGACGCAGCCCATTGAATCCACCGAGGGTGCAAAGCTTTGGAATCAGGTATACTGGCTTTCGTAACCGCCTCGAAGGCAGGACACGGGGTAACAACCAACATGCGCTTTCCTTGTGACAGGGCACGTTCTTTAAGAATTGCCATCTGCACAGCCGTTAAAACTTTCTCCACAGTGGAAAAACGCAATTCAGCCGAAGTGTACAAGTGTGATTTGTAAGCAATAGGTACTGTATCTCCTTCATTAAAAGTCAGGTACGTGAAACCCACCGCCCCAGGGATAATTCTTATCACCAGGTTGGTCTGGTTATCACGAGTCTGTAAGTATTCAGAAGCGAGCAAATCAGCCCGCAAAGACTGCAGAATGGCCGAATGCTCAGGCAGCCAGCATGATTTGGAAAAATTTGGTTGTATCAAAGCATACAAAGGCTTGATACGCTGGGCATATTCCGGAATGTAAGTCCTCCCGAAATTCAGAAAGCCCAGAAGAGATTGTAATTTTCTCAGTGTTGTCGGAGAGCACAAATGTGCGCATTTCTCCAGGAAATGGGGTGCTAAACCCTTCCCTTCATGGTTAAGCTCGTAACCTAGAAACAACACCGTGTACTCTGCAATGTGCGACTTTGCAAAGTTAAATTTGTAACCCATGTCAGCAAAGTTACAAACTATGCTATTTACTCGACACAGATGCTCCCAAAGATCGTCGTCTGTGAGATAAATGTCATCCACATACGAACAAGCAACTGGGTCGAAGCTCTCCAAAAGAGAGACTATGCGTGCGGAAAAAACTCCAGGACTGTTCTTGTAGCCCATTGGGAGTCGTTTAAACATTTTTTGCACACCGGCGCACGTAAAACTGGTCCATTGGGAACTTAGACCGTCTAATCTATGTGCATAAAAACCATTGGAAATGTCAAGCGTGGTTTTGAACCGTTTACGCTCAAGACTATTCACTAACGCAGAGCCGTGCGTATTCTGTACTGCACAGTTACGGCAATGCGAGTTCAAATGCCTATAATCCAAAACCAAACGATATGAGCCGTCCGGCTTGTTCACAGTAAAAAGGGGGTTATTCATCGGTGACACACACGTTTCAATTACACCTTGATATTCCAATTGTTCAAGGATAGCTGCGACCGAAGCTTTCGCTTCACGCCGTATGGGATATTGTGGTTGAGGCTGTGGCTGTGACCGTAAAGGTATCTCGTGGCTTGGTGACAATTTATCCCAGCCACATTGATTGCGGTACACAGCCGGCGCAAGCGCCAGAGCCCACTCTTCTGCAAAATGCAGCGCCTCCACTCTCGGCACAGTGTGCGCGAAGCTGGGCAGGATTACCTCCTCCCCTCGCGGAGCTGCGAGAACAAAAGGTGGGGGCCAGTCAGCCTCCGAAAGCAAAATGTCATACGTAGACGAGAGATTTTCCCAAAATACCCCTTTTACAGTTCGCTGCATGACACCTTCAATTAACAGGACAATTTCAAAAAGTCGTTCAGGGGGAGCAACATGCGTATCTGCTGTTTCTATCACAACATAAATGTCAGTCGCTGTCACCTTCAACAGTGGACGGAGGGCCTCTCTCACTATGGTAATCTCTGCTGCGCTGTCTAGCAAGGTTAGAGCCCACGTCAGATTCCGAAGCCGCGTTCTCACTATCTTCGGCATAACGATGCACGGCCAGGGCAGCGACTTTCTTCGTGGCAAACTGTGGTCTCTTGGGCGTAGAGCCTTCCTGCTGATCTCCACTGGTACGCGGGCGGGGCTGACCACGTCCTTGTTGGCCACCCCGGCCCTTGCCGCCCCCTCCACCACCGGTTGACGGAGCCGATGAGTCCTGAAAGGAACGAGGAGAGCGTTGGTCAGAAGCCTGAAATCTCTCAGGCGATTTAATCATCGCGCGGTCGCGCAAATCATAAACACGTTCCGACTGCGCTGGCAATGGAGACGCAGGAGCAGAAACCTGTGTTCGTTGTTGTTGTTGCTTACCCTGATTCTGCTTTTTAGGCCAATTTTGTTTCTTGGACTTTTGTTGACCACTAGTTTCCGATGTCTGACCCTGGGGCTGTTTCTTCTCCTTTTCAGGAAAAGATTTAACCCCCTTCGCATTGCGGCCCACCATTTTGTAAGCATTCACAATAATCTTTGCCAACTGTGGGGGTTTGTCGGCCTCCGGAACCAACGCTAATGCGTTAGCAACTTGAAAGTTCACTGCATCCCCCTTGACACTCGCAAGGATCAGATTGCAAACTACATCAAAGGAGCCACACAGGCGCATGCCCATTTCAACAGCCGCCTCCGGTACGTGTTCGTCCTGAACACGTTTAAGGACCCCACCTAGATTGGTCACAGACGGGGAGCCATAGCACCTCGAATAGACCGCTGCAAAAGTTTTTCCCCAGGTCTCACAGTCAGCAAGGTCAGGAGCCAGATCTTTCGGCAAACTCAGTGTAAGAATCCGGTGTTTATCACCCGGACTCGTATTGGGAAACACAGCTTCCAGCTGGCCGAATTTCTCAGCAAGCCAGAACGGAAAATCGTCCTTTTCCTGGGGCTTCTTACCCATCACGGAATTAACCATGACCGGGTTGATTTTCAGACCAGCATGTTCTGCTCGAAGCTGTGCGCCTCTAGGGGCCACGTCCTGAACATTACGGCCAATGTAATGAACAAGCGCTCTAATCACTCCCACCGCGACTTCATGAAGCCGCCGCAGATCAGCCACGTTACAAGTGGCACGTTGAGGGTGAGGAGTAAATCCCGCCAAAGCAGGCCAAGGAGTGCCCGGAATGGACAAAGGACCTAACCTCGGAGCGGTTAAAGCGTGCGGTAGGGCGCCACCAAACCAAACTCCATGCTGCCAAGCGTCAATAGGAACCTCCAGTGCTCTGTACGGAGCGTACGCAGCCGGTACATCTGAAGCAGTGTATGAGTGGAACACACCAGAATTAGCGTCCACCGGCGGAAATGTCACCCACGAATAAAACAATTCGTATGGGTAAGCATGTTCCGCACTCACCACCAGAACCACAGCCAAGCCTTCCACAGGAACATCATACATCCGCAAATGGTCACGCACCGCAATGCGACTATGCTGCGGGATGTCCACGGCTTGAGCCATGTTAGCACAGGAACTAGAAAAAACAAATTATACTTTGTAGCACAACTGGGTAGTAATTCAAAGAAACCGTTTTAGATAGATTCAAGCTTGAAAAGGACCTATTTCAAAAATAGGTAGGTTTTTTCCGACACTGCCGTTTTCCGGAAACGGGAATGTAGGCGTTAAGGTTTGAATGATATACTACTCGAGTGTCATGTTATAAGGCCAACCAACGTATGGGCGCCATGTCGCAGGGTTTCCGTTCTCTCACAGAACTGTGCACAGATATCTAGAACCTGGGTGAGCCAGGGTGACCCACAACTCACCTATGTTTCAGAAATCCCCTTACCTAGCTAGCTACAGTATCGCATCGGTAGTATATACTTCCCAATGTCTTAGACAATCCAGAACATGAACTTAGAATACCTCAGGTATCGTGGAACACATGAACACTCTTTCGTTATATTATCATTCCAAACCGAAACTGGGAGGCAATGAAAACACGTGCAAGTTTGAAATGTTTATTTTTCAATGCAGCATTCTCAAACGCAGTATCTTGTATAATATCAACATACATATTATAAAAATCAGAGTCAGCAGCATAGTCACTAATCCATAGTAAGCAAATTGTGATAACATATTATGATGCAAAATCTATAGAATTCTGTATCACCTATATTTCGCGCACCCTAATTAGCATATTATATTATATCTAAGAAGGTCTCATTTGGGCTCTTATACGGGCGGACCCATACCTCGAATTCTCAGTAGGAGGAGATCACATCAACAGCTACCAGCTCTCAGCATGTCCAGCATCAAGTGTGTTTTCTCATTCCCTGTAACTGTATCTTGAACTCACGTAAAGCCAAAAGTTGGCACAAACATTATTTGTGTTATGACTAACGTAGTGCGAGGATCAGGCCTGCAGCAACCTTGTATTAGAGTGTGCAGTTCTCAGTGTGCAGACAGTTGTACCAAGTGTTCCAGGCACGACTGATACCAGTACAATAATATATTATTCTCAAATAAATCACATCTTTCGTCTAGGTTAAAAGCTGTAATAACAAGTAGGTGTCGTGTGCAAACCGAAGCAGAAAGAAAATATGGCGTTTAAACATTTAATAAGCACATGCTAACTTAACACAGTATATAGAAACGTAATAACCATATGACACCCCTGGACTCGCCCCATCTGCCCACGCTGCCTGTGCTTTTACACCTGTGACCCCTGGACTCGCCCCCACTGCCCCCGCTGCCTGTGCATTTACACCTGTGACCCCTGGACTCGCCCCTACGCTGCCTGTGCATTTACACCTGTGACCCCTGGACTCGCCCCCACTGCCCACGCTGCCTGTGCATTTACACCCATGACCCCTGAACTCACCCCCACTACCCTCGCCGCCTGTGCATTTACACCTGTGACCCCTGGACTCGCCCCCACTGCCCACGCTGCCTGTTCATTTACACCCATGACCCCTGAACTCACCCCCACTGCCCTCGCCGCCTGTGCATTTACACCTGTGACCCCTGGACTCGCCCCGCCTGCCCACGCTGCCTGTGCATTTATACCCGTGACCCCGGGACCCCCCCCCCCGCGCTGCCTATGCATTTACACCCTTGACGTCTGGACTCTCCCCCACGCTCCCTGTGCATTTACACCTGTGACCCCTGGACTCGCCCCCACTGCCTGTGCATTTACACCTGTGACCCCTGGACTCGGCCCCACTGCCCACGCTGCCTGTGCATTTACACCCATGACCGCTGGAATCGCCCCACCTGCACACGGTGCCTGTGCATTTATACCCTTGACCTCTGGACTCTCCCCCACGCTGCCTGTGCATTTACACCCATGATCCCTGGACAAGTCCCCGCTGCCCACGCTGCCTGTGCATTTACACCCGTGACCCCTGGACTCTCCCCCACTGCCCACGCTGCCTGTGCATTTACACCTGTGACCCCTGAACTCGCCCCCACGCTGTCTGTGCATTTACACCCATGGCCCCTGGACTCTCCCCCAATGCCTACGCTGACTGTGCATTTACACTCGTGACCCCTGGACTCGCCCCCACTGCCCACGCTGCCTGTGCATTTACACCTGTGACCCCTGAACTCACCCCCACGCTGTCTGTGCATTTACACCCATGACCCCTGGACTCGCCTCCAATGCCTACGCTGACTGTGCATTTACACTCGTGACCCCTGGACTCGCCCCCACTGCCCACGCTGCCTTTGTATTTACACCCAGGACCCCTGGACTCGACCCCGCTCCCCACGCTGCCTGTGCATTTACACCCGTGACCCCTGGACTCGCCCCCACGCTGCCTGAGCATTTACACCCGTGACCCCTGGACTCGCCCCCACGCTGCCTGAGCATTTACACCCGTGATCCCTGGACTCACCCCCACTGCCTACGCTGCCTGTGCATTTACACCCATGACCCCTGGACTCGACCCCGCTGCCCACGCTGCCTGTGCATTTACACCCGTGATCCCTGGACTCGACCCCACTGCCCACGCTGCCTGTGCATTTACTCTCCTGACCCCTTGATTCGCCCCCACTGCCCACGCTCTCTGTGCGTTTACATCCGTGACCCCTGGCCTCACCCCCACGCCAGCTCACAGTAGTGTTAGTCCAGGGAAGTTATTATCCTAATGGAGGCCCTCCTTTTTTCCTGGATATACGATACATGACACTATCATTTCTATGGTTTCTAATGATTGGATGCCCTACATCAGATGGAAGTAACTTTAGCTACAAGACGCTTCTTTTATTCTTTAATTTGTTGATATTATTTCACACTTTAGGTAGATTGGATCAACGCCACTACCTGTGAGGCTGGCGGCATTTTCACAAAACCCAAAGTGGGAAAGTGTGGCTCACTGGTTAGAAGCGGCAGACCCGGTAGGCCCGGGACCAGGGTTCAATTCCCGACGCGGCAGGGTCTTGGGTCAATGACCGCGGACTCGATAATTCTCGCTGAGGTGTCTACGCTAACCATGGGTCCCACTCTGCAACTCTGGGCAATAGCTTGCTTAATCTCCACAACGGCCCCATCAGCGCCGGGAATGCCTTGCTTCACCTTGGAGGTGCCCAGGAGGGACCATCTCACAGGGAAAGTCAGGACGGGTTTCCACAGCGGTATGCCAGGAATGGAATCCAGACGGGGGCTCAGGAGGAGCCCGAGAGCCCCCACCTGCCGGCGCAAGCCCCAGCAGGCCTGACCTCCACCTGAAGGTCGCTTGAGGCCTACCGGAGGGCCGGAGCCCTCCCTAGCAGCAGAAGTACCGCTGCAAGGAGGCCCCAAGACTGAGGTAACACACCGGGTGGGCGGGCGGAAGGCCTGTGTCCGCCCCACCCCCCGGGGGTGACTGTTATTGGGCCCCGTTGGCCCCCGTTGTGCCTGCAAGGCTTCTGGAGTTGAGCTGAAGGCCAGTATTAACTGGAGCGCCCATAAGTTAACCCCTGACTAGGGGAATAGTGAACACTAATGCAGAACTGCTTGTAGGGGATCGCCTAGGCCCCTGCTCTAATGATTGCACTGAGGTCCCCAGCCATGATTGGCAACAGTTAAATGAAATGTTGATTCCGACCTCAGGCAACAGGTTCACTCCTGCTTAAAGACATGGTTCTGCTTGCCTGATGAAGGGTTTATTATGGCCTGCTGAAATGCTCATTCTTGCTAAATGAAATGTTTATCCTTACCTAATGGGATTAATGAAATGTTCACTTTGCTCCGCTCTTAGAAAATGTACTGATGAAATGTTTTAAGGAGATAGTGATACCTGTATTATCGACATTACCTTGAATAAAATGTTTAGGCTCCTGTTTGGTGCTGCATCCCCCGAATGCCTACAGGTGATTATTGATGGCTCTACATGAAATGTGCTTGAATGACTCTTTAATGAATTCCTTGCAGGGGCGGGCTTCGTGAAATGTTTGTCTTCACCTGCGAACTGGATTATTCCTAATGCAATGTTCCTCTTTGATTAAGGAGATGTTGACCCTGGTATTAGGCTGTGTTAGAGGTCCCAAAGCCCACAGTTCATAGGCCTCCATCCATAAAGGGTTAGCCCCTGATTAGGGGCTGTGATGAAATGCCTACAGTGCTTTAATGACCTGTTTGCTTAACAGTTGAACTGGTTATCTCCACAGGGAATGTTCATGCCTGCATTCCCCAGAAGACTGCAGGGGTTTACCATGAAATGGTGATTTCTTCAAGCCCAATGAATGTTCTCGTTTTTCCTCATGAAATGTTAGGCCGATCTGTAGGGATTTTATTATTCCTGATTCATACAATGTTTTACCCTCAATGGAATGGTGAGTTCTACTCAGGGAAGGCTCCACTTCTGCCTAGTGAGCTACTTATTGCTGGGTAATGACACGCTTATCTATTTCATGAAATATGTTCCCCATGCTATTGGGATGGTTTGCCTATGCTGAACCAACTGTTCTTCCTGCCCCAGTGTTCTAACTCCTACCTCCCAACAGGATTACTCTTGGGTGCTGAAATGTTTATGCCTGCTTAGTGTAGGTACTGCAAGGTTGATTCTGACCTACTGACCTGGGGATTGTTGTGCCTACAGTTCTATAAGGAAGAGGTTGTTTACATAATGAAAAGGTCATCCCTATTCAATGAAATGTTGGCCTTACCTAATGAGATACTTGTTCTCTTATAATGAGATGTTGCCAATGAATTAATTACCTATGCTTATTTGGAAAGTTCATTCTTGCAAAGGAGTTTAATGAAATGGTCACCCTTGCTTGGTGAGAAGCTAATTGTTTGGCCTACTGAACAGGTTACTTACCTGATGACATGTGGACCTTTGCTACATGACATGCTCAGACTTGCTTGATGAGCTGGTCGTCCATGGGTAATGAGAGGCTCACCTTCGCGGGGTGCCTTGATAGTTAATGCTTCATGAAATGTTTTCCCCTGGTTTACTGTGAAGTACTGAGACGTTAATCCTTTAATGAAATGTTTATTGCGACGTGTTAAATTGGATATTGAACTGCTCCCTTTACTCCCCTCTAATGAAATGCTTTGATGAGGAATTGATACTGTGATTTTTGATTACCCTGAACCTTGATCTTACATAAAAGTGTATTGTTTTAAATCAAAATCACTGGTGTGGACTCGGTCATTGCGTGCGTTTTATTGTCTCAGTGGATGCGTGTGCTGTGTAGTCACTTAACACCTAAGCTTTCGGGTGCCTACCTGCTCGTGCCAGGCTACCCCCGGGGAACTGGTGACCCCAGTTCCTACATAATGCATTTCAACAGTCACGTCTTCCTCAGATGCCGCCGCCACACTGAAAACAGCCCCACGCCTCCGTTTTAAAATCAGTCTGCAGTTCTCCCTTGTTAAGAAGGACACACCTCCCCTATCATGTGCTCCTTCACCTGCTGCATTACGGTAAGTCCTACAGCTCCCAGAATACATCTTTTCTGGGCTGATGGTACGAGGGGATACTTGAAAAAATGAAATCCTTGTGGAAATGGAGTGTTGCAGAACAGGGCGTGCTGTCTCCTGTGTAAATTATTTCCTCCGGCCTCCTCGAGTCCCCGCATACATTCCAACCTCCGTGGCACAGCTCGGCAGGGTCATGGGCTGACTACAATGAACCCAGCCACCTCGTGAAGTCACGAGCTGCCTACTGGCAGTGTCCCTTGCTTGGCCAGTGCTTGAAGAGGTGGGCTGGAGCAATCCGATACCTCGGTAAAAGAAACAAAAACCTGCTTGTGCAAACACCAGTGAAATCTCCAGCCAGCTTTGTATATATACATATGTTGGAGAATCCAGATACAATCCGGTTGTGTTCATGAATGGACACTGCGCCAAGGAAATGAACTAATACTCGCCACAAGGCAGAAAACCAGTGGCAGTTGGACAGGACTTTCCTGTAGTAACAACCGGAACATTGATATAATATAATATAAAAAAATATATTAAAAAATATATGAAGAAATGATTTGGAAAATGATGATTACACATGTATATATAGGCAAGCCTCCAAGATAACATCAAACAATGTATTTATGTACCTTTAATACAGTTATAAGAAGAGAATACCATGTAAATGGAATGTTCTAAACTACCAGACCCATAATGCATCATAAAATGCTAACAGGTATTTCTGGTATAAAATGAAGAAATGAATGTAGGACAAATGTTTTACACTGTGACCAAGACCTGCCGGTCGAAACACGTAGGTGTGGAGAGAGCTGTCGATGGCAGAAGCCTTGAAAATAAACCTTTAATGAAATACCCTATGTGGGAGAGTGCGAGCGTATTCTGTTTGGTGGCTAATTGAATTCGGGGAAGGTCCGTCCCCACCGCTTGCACCAGCTGTGAGAAGCGCGCCCTCCATGTCTGGACGAAATTGGTGATTAAATATATATATAGATATATATAGATAGCTCAATACTAAAGATGTTTACCTATCCTCAATGAGCTTTCATTCTCCTTCTTGAGTGGGTACAGTATTAGTTGTACGTAGGGTGGGAAAACCCTCGCCTCCGTGACATTAATAGAGTTTAATTTTCTTTCATGATAGCTCGGACATATTACATTCCTTGTTCGTACCGTAGACTCTGATTATGCAAGTTTAAAGCTTATTTACCACCAGTGATGCCACACCCATCACTGGTTTGAAGCAGAATTTCTTAAAAGGTGGAGTCCAAGGACCAGGCTGCTGCCCTAAAACTATACTCAAGACGGCTACCCAAGGTATAGGCCTTTGATGCCATCGAACCCCTCACCGAGTGCAACCAAAAGATGGAGACACGGATTCCATCCTTGGTCATAATCCACCAAATCCATTGTGCACTGGTTGCTGGGGGAACCGGCTTGAATGGTTTCTTGAATGGTTTCTTGATTGCAGTGAGCAGCTGTTTTGTCTCAGGGAGTCTCACCTTCACTGTTATGGTTTCATAACCACATAAACAACTTACTACGCACAATTTAGGATTGTCTGGCAATGCCAGATATTCAACTATCCTAGTGTGAGATTTGGAATTTCTGGACACTGTGAAAGTAACTCCTTCCAGTGTGTACACTCTGACAGAAATGTTCATGGCTCTGACATCAGAGACCTGTTCACCTAATATAAGACATGACAAACTAGCGTTTTTACTCAACAATTCCTTTCTGGAAAGAAATTGGTTGTCCTGCCAAGATTCCAAGAAGTGCAGAACCACATTCATGTCCTACAATTGTGAATATCGAGGTTTGGGAGTAATTAAAAGTCTGTTTTCTCTGAGAAGTCTACATACCAGAGGATGCATCCCACGTAACCTTCCTTCCCATGAAGTGGAGATTGACCTTCTCTATCAAGAGGTGGCAGTTTCCATGGACATCCCTAAGAATGTTTTGAGTCTGGGGAACACGGATTGGAGAATCCAAAGAAAGTTCAAGAAGAACTGGAAACCAAGCTTGCAATATCCGAACCAGTGTCCATAACAACAGGTTCACCTTCTGTCTCCTTACCTGTGCCATAAGCTTCACGATCATGGACAACAGGGGACATGCATAATTGAGTGCCTGCCTCTAGTCCTGAAAGAACACATCAGTCGCCTCTGCTAAAGGGTCTGGTCAGCAGCTTAAAAACCGAGGAACAGGTGATCCAGTCTTGATGATAATAGGCCTATGAGGCATGGTCTCCACCAAGGATGACAGGCGCCTTTTCAGGAAGTCCTGCCTCAGCCTCTCCAAGCATTAGAAGTAGGAGCCTGTGATGGTCTTTTGGCCTTGGATTTACCCCAGCTTCATGGCTTCCCTTGAACTTCTACAGGACACGAGACTGCCCAAGCTTTCCCCAGCTGAGGTCCACAGAGCGTTTCGATGCTAATAAGATGATTTGCCTGCTCACCTGCTCCAATAAGTTGGAGACTGTTTTTGTAAAGATGCATCTATAGCATCCAACGCTTCATCAAAGGGGGACCACCTGATTGACTAGGGTGTGCCCCACCCCCACACTCCCATCATCTGCCATGGTGCGCAGGTGTAATTGTAAATATTGACCCTGGCATTAGGAATGGCTACTTGGAATGTAGGAGGGTTATCGCCCTGAAGCCAATTGTCACTCGCCACTGTTTTCCTTACATTACTGCACGTATCCCAAAAACACCCTTGGATACATGGGACAAATCATGCTATGAAGATGAGCACCTAATGTACTCCCCACAATACATCCCTACCTCGTGCATAAATGTCAGCTTTCAGGAGGACAAAAAGGTAAGTGATGCAGCTTGAAATTACACGTACGCTCTCCTGATACGCTGCCAATCTATGAGAGGAAAGAGTGCTGGGTGCTTGTGAGATGCAAAGCTGTGCATTCTAACAAGGGCCCTCTATTAGCGCACACCTGTCACTGCGCGACGCGGATTACTGACTGGGGCATGCAGCACTAAAACTCCCCCGGGAAGCGAACAGTTCAAGCTTTTGCAAGGGTGCAGTCACCGTGTGTGCACTTCCTGACCCACAACTGCCAAACACAGCTGTCACAGGGGGTGGGAGGCCAGGCTGATGAAACATCAAGAACTCAGTGGGGGAAACTATTTAACAAGAATGATGACAAACACCCTAGCGGATGACTTGACATATAGAAATTAAAGTAGCAGAGCAGTCACAAATCATGCACATTCTTTCCCTGTAATACCCATATATGAAAAAACATTATCCGGCTGCTGAGCAACAAAAAAAAGAAGGTGCTTTTCCTGGTAGTCTGTTTTGCTAGAAAGGAGGAGCTGTTATTAGCGACTATTTTCTTTAGGCTTGGGTCTCCCATGGACCAGGTAGTCCCAGAATGTGCTTTATAGTTCAATGTTGCTGATGAGCTGCTGAGCTAATAAAACAGAGAGAGAAATGCATTATCAGAAGCCTCTGGTTCCAACATAGAGTTCGCTTTAACTTTGCATATATGGGAGCACTTTGGAACATTTAAGATGGAATACCACTGGTGCTCCACCCCAGATGTATGAAACTTATGGAACTCTAAAGGTTTGAGGGGGCTCAACAGCATTAGAGGGGTCACAGGCTGAGACCTGCCAACATATGAACATTTTTCAGGATGTGCGGTGGGGGGCAGGTCCTTGAAGATGACAGGGCTTTGCGCAGAGCACAACCCGAGGCACTTTAAATTCACCCCTCCACCCCAACACAAAAATCAAAGTTTCTGAGGCAGCCGCCGCTGTCCCAGGAAGTTTAACACTGACATGGACATCAGCGTCACAGAACCTCCAAATAATTCACTGGAAACCTGCTCTCTACTCTATTCCAGCTAATTGTGTGCGAACCGTGTGATATCACTTGCTCAGCCAATATTGTGTGACACACGGCGGCACCGAGTGAGTTGGAAGGTAAGCAAGTTACTGTCTCCCATCATGTGTTGTGTCCACACCCTGAGCTGCTCCTCTCAGTTCTTGACTCCAAAGGCCAAGCTCCACAGTCTAACTTCAATGCACATTCTAAAGGAAGGAGACAGAGACCTTGTGGTGTTCTCTGGGCGTGGCTAAACCTGCGACCTACCTATGCTACTGTGGTGTGTGCAAGATGTGTTAGAATGTTGGTGATGGATGTTTGAAGTCAGTGTCTGGTGATGGAGAGGTGATAATACACTGCATATCTCGGTGCTAAATAAGTGGTCACAAGTTGATGGCAGTGGCAGATAATCTTTGGTTCACGGCCAGAGTCCACACAGCTGTATCAGTAGGAAGGACAAGTACCAGATGTATAATGAGCTAAAGCAGTGTTGCAAAGGAAGATTCCCTGGAATATACTGGCACAACATTCAATATTTCAGGTGTGAGGTGTCAATCTCACTCACCAGCATTAAGAGAGAAGAGCATGTGAACTTTTAATAGTACCTGTGCGATGAGGGTGTTAACCCTGCTGCTTCATGAGCCAGGCTGAAGAATGTTCTAAACCATTCCCTCTCCTGCAGTACATAGCAACACATGACATGTGGCCTCAGAGAATCCTAGAGATGGAGAGGCATCATACATGCATCTCACACAGGAAGCTGTTCACGCTCACCCGAGTGGATGCCATAATTGAACATTTAAAGGGCTTTCTGTGAGCTAGATACTGTTCACGTGCACTGGAGTGTACAACGTAATAGAAGATTTAAAAGGATAAAAGGTTTAGCAGGTTTTGCGTCAAGAAAAATCAATTTTATTAACAACATGGAGGTGAAGATTGTGCTTTTCAGTCAATACTGCAATATTCGCAGCGGCCATTAAGAACAGTCAAACACCAAAAACTAAATTTCCCATCAATTCAGTGACTAATCAGCACATACATGTCCCTTTATCAACCAGAGACACCAAACCTACGCCTCTTTCTTTGCTCAATCCAACAAAAGACCAACAACTTGGAACTTCACATCCAGAAGAACAAAAAGTCCCTTTAACTCCACTATGGATGTTACGATACAGAATTCCACTATAGCGTAAAACCCTTCAGGAGGTCATGGAAGAGAAAACTTTGTCACCAAAGGCAGCAACTCCAGAAGAACCACAGGATACAACCTGTTAATGGTGCAGTGCCCATATGGCTGTGCAGCTTTCTGGAATGGCCGATACTCCTGCTCAGTACATGAAACAACTTCAACCAAGATAACGTCCAACCCAAAACAGAACATTCAAATACTGAGAAGGACATCGAATGAACATATTCAAACCCGGCACAATCGTAGAATATAATATTAAGAGCTTGATTTATTATTGGGTGGATGGTATGTAGTTCCGCCATCGGATGAAAGTAAATTACTCTATCCCCATGGTGGAGAGGCTGTCCGCCTAATTTATAAATGACCGCCAAGCAGACAGTAATTTATCAAAACATGACGGCGGTTCCTGGCAATGTGTATTACTCTATTCTATGGGGCTGTGCTAGCAGGACGCAGCCCTGTAGCATGGAGCAATTGTTTTTTATTTGCAAAAAGAAAATCCTGAAACTGGATTTTCTTTTTGTAAACAAAAAATATAATGCTCCTTTCGCCATGAGAGTCTTCTCCCATGGTGAGTGGAGCATTATAATATTTTTATTGTTCCTTCTGGCGGTAAGAAACAGTAAAACAATTACTACATGTCCAGCATCCACATTGGACATGCTGCCAACATTTAAATGAGGACCTAATTCACATCAAATGCACATGTCGACTAACAGTGGGATAACCTTTAGCCCGTGCCCTTAATAGAATTGAAAATTCTTAAGGAAAAAGCTATAATATTTGTTATTCTAGTTCAGGACCAGAGGATGAGATTATGCTTGTTTAAAGCTGGTCAACGAGCACAGATGCCACATTGGCTTATAATAAAATGTATTGATAGTAGAATCAGATTAGCATATCTATACCCTCATAATATTTTCCAAGCTAGAGCCTAATAAAAATGTTTTGGGCAGCACTGAGCCCCTGACTGAGTGTGCCCAAATGTACTCACGTCTCCCCCGTCTTCTGCCATAAAATGCCCAACCCATCTGACCAGATCAGCTGATCTGACAGGACCAAACGGATTTTGGCAATCAACAAATGGCCTTCAGCATCTAGCTTGAGTCCCACTGAGCAAAGCTCATCCGCTTTCAGACATTGTACAACATTTAGAGTCATTAGGAAAACCTAAATATGAATCATTGAGAAGAGGTGATATTCTGTCCAGAAATGTGGACAGACATCCCTTCAGGCGAACAAACCTCTGAGATCTAAAGCTCTTATGACACCCAGCATAGAAGCACCGTCAGCCTGAACAACAATCAAGAGCCCCTCTTCCTCTGAGTGCATGGAGGCAAGAATAATGACCCCTGGACTCACCTCGAAGCCCCCACTTCCCTCTGGTGTCCCCTCCCCTCCCCCCTGGGCTCACCTCGAAGCCCCCACTTCCCTCTGGTGTCCCCTCCCCTCCCCCCTGGGCTCACCTCGAAGCCCCCACTGCCCTCTGGTGTCCCCTCCCCCCTGGACTCACCTCGAAGCCCCCACTTCCCTCTGGTGTCCCCTCCCTCCTGGACTCACCTCGAAGCCCTCACTGCCCTCTGGTGTCCCCTCCCCCCTGGACTCACCTCGAAGCCCCCACTGCCCTCTGGTGTCCCCTCCCCCCTGGACTCACCTCGAAGCCCCCACTTCCCTCTGGTGTCCCCTCCCCCCTGGACTCACCTCGAAGCCCCCACTGCCCTCTGGTGTCCCCTCCCCCCTGGACTCACCTCGAAGCCCCACTGCCCTCTGGTGTCCCCTCCCTCCTGGACTCACCTCGGAGCCCCCACTGCCCTCTGGTGTCCCCTCCCCCCTGGACTGAACTCGAAGCCCCCACTGCCCTCTGGTGTCCCCTCCCCCCTGCACTCACCTCGAAGCCCCACTGCCCTCTGGTGTCCCCTCCCCCCTGGACTCACCTCGAAGCCCCCAATGCCCTCTGGTGTTCCCTCCCCCCGGACTCACCTCCCCTCTACTCTGCCTCTGCTCTCCTTTGTAACTTCCGAACAGATCCACTTCCGGGTGACCGGAGGCAGCGTCAGCTCCGAGCGGAGGTTGTTTAAAGCATCTCTGTTTTCTGAGACAAATGACTGCTTCCGGGTCAGCGCCGGCAGAGTCTCCCCTTTATCGGACGCTGAGGTGAACAGTGTTCGGGTTACCGGGGGCAGAGACAGCATCAGCAGCGGAGGCGGAATGAAGCCTCCTCTCAGGATAACATAAACCCCGCCCCCGCACTCTCCCAAGTGTCTGCTTCCGGGTCAGCGGGGGCAGAGTCAGCAGTAGCAGCCCTCTCTCTTCAAGTGAGCCCTGGCTGCAGGCACCTTCACTTACAGCCGAGGTAAGTGAGCCTCTCACAACCATCTGCAACCTAAGGAGTGTGAATGACCTCACACCCAGTGCTGCCAAGTATCACGCATCAGACGTGACACTAACGCATTTCAGTGTGGTACTCCGCACTACCGCACTGAAATGCATTGTCACGCATACCCATGTGGCTCAGCTGAGCTGTAACTGTCACTGAAAGTGCTGCCTAAAACTATGAAATGCTGCAGAGCGACGCCGCCCGTGGTGTGCGCGCTGCTCCAGCAGCCAGCTCGGGGCTCCCAGCAGTGTTAAGACTGCTGCCAGTGTCACTCTCATACTCTCATTCAACTGCTACAATGTAGCACCATGTATTGCGATTCCCGGCGGGGCTCGGCTTCCATTGCCTGTCAACCTGACGTCATCGAGGTAGTGTGTCCAATGACTGACTGTCATTGGACGGCTCCCCTGCTCGGGACTCACAGGAGTCCGGACCGCCTGGATTATTTATCACCAGAGGCAGGGCTGGGCGGCAAAAGCGAATTGCCATGGCTCGGGGTGTTTTACGGCCTGAGCCTGCTGCAGCCAGCCTCGCAAAGTAGAGTCGCTGCCTGTAATTATGGAGTTCCACCCACCACAGCTTCGAGGCCGGACTGAATTTTATCTGCGGCCCAAGTAGGTACTATGTCTGTGTGTGGTAATTGCAAATACCAACACCGGTTGACTCTAGGCTCTGTGGTCACCACTCTAATTCCCAAAGCAGATTTTATTTCTGCGCCAGCCCTCATATTAGACGAAGGTAAATTAACTCACCCGAACACCCACAGGTACCCAGCAGAAGGGAAGCCTCTCCGAGATGCAAACGGCCATTGCAGCCCCTGCCTCGTGACCTGGGCCCGGCCTCTAGTGCTTCCCTCGTAAGTCACTCCTTGTCTGTTTATGTAAAGGCCGAAGTCGGCCTCAGGGAAGTCCGAGGCCTGTTGGCCCAGAGAACCCATTGATGCCTGCTGCAGCGCCAACCCCAGGCCTCCGCTTCTCTCTGTTGGCGTAGAGGACTAGAGCTGCTAGCAATTGAGGGGATAAAAACTCAGTGACCCGAAACTTCAGAGGTAGTGTGAGTGCCCAGAATCTTAAAAATGAAGGCCCTGGTGCCTGCTTATGTACTCGGGAAAATCACAACCTCTCAGGCACGTTTAACAGGCAGGGATGAACTATAGTGGGACCCAGCCATAGAAGGTAATATTTAGCCAGGACCGAGGGCAGGGTTCTCAGCTAATCTTATTTTTATCCCGATACTTATTGTTTCAGAGAGTAGTAGTGTAAAAAGCACTGAGGCATATGATGCAAAGCCAGAAGAGGGTGATGTACAGCTCAACAACTTTAAAGCTGGCGCACTTAAGGAGCAATCAGCAGCTCACTGACCGCACAGGGCACAGTTACATATCAAAGGCTCACATCGAGGATATAACACCTTGATTGAAAACACAGACAGACACACGTCCATCAGCGCAAGGGCATAGACAGACAGCTCACCACCTCAGTGCCAAAGGAAGGAGAAAAAATAGATTAGCTGTCTTTCCCTTACTGAAAAACCCAGCGAAAAAGACAAAAAAAATCACTTCTATTGAGCAACAAATCAGTCAATATATTTTAAACAATGCACACCTGGCAAATTACCAGCAATTTGCAGGTGTCATGCGAAATTGGGTTTAAACATCAACCAAATGTGCATCTGACCCGCAGGTGCACTGTCAGGCCTGCCTCTCAGTGTATGAGAAATACTTACGGCTGTGAGAAGAATTGTTCCTTGCACAGCACTGAGTTAGCGAACTGTCACTTCATTTTCATTTTATTTGTAACACCACCAAGCGACAGGGTGACACAGTACTGATGCCACAGCACACCAGTACAGTGAGTAGGTTTGTGTAGCAGTGTTGCACTTGCAGGCTTCAATGAAATACATAGCTCATTTGGCTCACTTCAAGGCACTACATGCTGCTTTGAAGGTCGGAATTTAAACTGTAATTGACGTCCAAGTGTCTTAGCAAGGTAGCTCAAGGAAAGTATTCAAGGAGGAAAACATGTGTTTCCGGAGCACCAAAACACTGTAGTTTCTGCACAGATCTCGTGCAAATGGAGCATGGCTTTTAACACATTCCACATAGAAACACTGCCTGATTGGAAATAGATAAACATGCTTCCCCTGGAGTGCACTGCTACCCCTTATATATCTGACGTCATTTTTACGTTTTGATTGTATATCCCAAGAGTACTGGTAGTTGTTGCTTTTAAAGCCCCAGGGACACT
Organism: Lissotriton vulgaris; assembly: GCF_964263255.1. Classification (NCBI taxonomy): domain Eukaryota; kingdom Metazoa; phylum Chordata; class Amphibia; order Caudata; family Salamandridae; genus Lissotriton; species Lissotriton vulgaris. The sequence continues at coordinate 314,283 of NW_028245439.1, forward strand.
TTCTGTCCCAGTTCTGCCTGTGTTCGTGTTTAACACAGTATACATTTGCTGTTAAATCCTGCATTTGTTTTAGTAGTTTCTACATTGTCTTGTGGAGTTTATGCTGCCATGGGTCCCGGCAGCCAGGCTGCTGAGTGTGGCAGGGCATGCCTATTGCTGATGCTCCAGCTCGCCAGGCTCGCAAAAAAAGTAATTGCCTGAGACTGAGTGAAGTTTTAATCTACTAGTTGCACTTGCTATGCTATAAAATTTGCTTTTTAGGCTAGCACGCAATCATGAATGATCAGATCAGTTAGATCATCTTCTGAGCTGCTGCAGTGCCTGCCTGCCCTCTGTTACTAAAAACTGCAGTCACGCACTCTGTCACTGGTTAGTGCCCTTCTATTTCTCGTGCTTTGCGGTAGTTTTAGGAACACCTTCTCGTTGCTCAAATTGGTGCAAGTTTCTGATATCTACATGTTTCCCTCGTCTTCGCTGCTTGATTTTGCTCACGAGAAGGCGTCACTCATAGTCATTGAAATGTCACTCATAATTACACTGAAATTATGGAAATGTCACACATAGTGATCTGAAACCGTGGCAGCTATGGAGATTGTCAGCACCTTCTGCTGTGTTTGTAGAAATAGACTGAATAATCCTGGAGGGAATCTCTGCAGGAGCCGGGCTGAGCTGGGCTCTTCTATCCGGGGGCCCCTGGGGTTGAGCTGGGCTCTTCTATCCGGGGGCCCCTGGGGCAGAGCTGGGCTCTTCTATCTGGGGGACCCCTGGGGCTGAGCTGGGCTCTTCTATCCGGGGCCGCTGGGGCTGAGCTGGGCTCTTCTATCCGGGGGCCCCTGGGGCTGAGCTGGGCTCTTCTATCTGGGGGACCCCTGGGGCTGAGCTGGGCTCTTCTATCCGGGGCCGCTGGGGCTGAGCTGGGCTCTTCTATCTGGGGCCCCTGGGGCTGAGCTGGGCTCTTCTATCCAGGGGCCCCTGGGGCTGAGCTGGGCTCTTCTATCCGGGGCCCATGGGGCTGAGCTGGGCTCTTCTATCCGGGCCCCTGGGGCTGAGCTGGGCTCTTTTATCTGGGGGCCCTGGGGCTGAGCTGGGCTCATCTATCCGGGGCCCCTGGGGCTGAGCTGGGCTCTTCTATCCGGGGCCCCTGGGGCTGAGCTGGGCTCTTCTATCCGGGCCCCTGGGGCTGAGCTGGGCTCTTCTATCCAGGGCCCATGGGGCTGAGCTGGGCTCTTCTATCCGGGGCCCCTGGGGCTGAGCTGGGCTCTTCTATCCGGGGCCCCTGGGGCTGAGCTGGGCTCTTCTATCCGAAGCCCCTGGGGCTGAGCTGGGCTCTTCTATCCGAAGCCCCTGGGGCTGAGCTGGGCTCTTCTATCCGGGGGCCCTAGAGGGGCTTTCCTTCCGGCCCGGGGGGTGTTTTTGGGGATCATTTGTGTTAAAGACGGGATCTGAGCATTGCATCTTACTGCACTACGAGGAATCAGTGCGCACTGCATCTTACTGCACCACGAGATATCTGCATGCTGCACTGCATTTTGCTTTACTGTGAGAAGTCAGTGCACACTACATTGCTTTTGACTGCTCTCTGATTCATCTGTTGACACTGAACTGTGTTTTACTGCACTATAAATAATTTCTGCACACAGCACTGCTTTTTGGTGTACTTATAGTAATCTATGTGCACTGCAGTTTACAAGACAAAGGCAGCAAATGCCCCTTCCTGTGCACTGCGTAGAGGTCACGGAGTCAGTACCGCCATTAGCATTATGTTTTAACCTAACACGAAACAGCGAGCCTTGATAAACTGGATACAAAGGGACCAACATGTAAAATACGTGTTGTAGAAAAGTAGGATCTGCTTCTGTGGTTGCCCCCACTTTTTGCCTGGTGCTAAGCTGTTTCTGACTAGTCTGACTGGGATCCTGCTAATCAGGACCCCAGTCTCTGTGCGCTCTCCTCTAAATTGGTTGTGGTAAGTACTTAGGTACATCCCAGATTGGTTACTGGTGTGCTAAGTCTTTAGTATATTGTATTGTATTGTAATCGCATTTATATAGCACTTTTTTCAGCGAGTAGCACACTACTCTGGAACCCACAAAGGATTGATGCTGAATTGGTATAGTGAAATATAACATTTGAGAACTGGACATGTTAGTCTGTTATTTTGATTGAAATGGATAGTGGAGGGATAGAAGAGTGAAGGATTTAGGCTTTGTTTGTTTGTTTTAGAGGTCATTGCAGTAGGAGGAGGCTTGGGATGAGTAAAAATAGATGTGGAGGGAAAGAGTCAGAGAGAAGAGTTCAGAAAGGCTTGTTTTGGGGATTGGTATAGCAAAGAGGTGTCAGATGGTGCAAGGAGGGGTAGTGTAGGGGAGAGTCTAGAAAGGGCTCTTTTGGGAATTATAGTAGTGGTATGGGGTTACGGATGAATGAGAGAGTGGATGTAGAGGATATATTGATAGAGGTATAGGGTGGGAAATAGGGTAATGCATTGGATATTGCTGAATTAGAGGAAAGTAATACATATATAGATCCATAAGTACATGGAAAGTATATAGGTTTATAAAGGAAGGAAGTATATGTAGATTAAAGATATTGATAGAGGTTTAGGGTGAGAATTAGGGTAGTGCTTTGAATATGCTTTTTTGGAGAAAAGCAATATAGATCCAAGTACATGGAAGGTATATAGATGCATAAAGGAAGTAAATATATGTAGATTAAAGATGTATTAGAATAACTCTGGTTTCAAAGTATTTTACTTAAAAATGTTTTTTTTGTTAAACATAATTATTCAATATGTTTATACAAAGGAATACACATATATAGGTACATATCTATAGTACAAATACATGTTTATATACAGAACGATATGCTGTATATTTCTGTTTGCGTATGGTGCTTATGTGGGGAAGAGCCAATTCTGGAGTAGTTTTCTGAAGATATGGTGGTTGTCGGTGGATCTTATGCTGGGGGGTAAAGAATTCCATCCTTTGACTGCTTGAGCAGAGAAGGATGTGCCACCCATGTTTTTTTTCATGAATCTTGGGATTTTGAGCGGAGGTTCCTTTGTTGAATAATAATAATAATAAACTAAGTTTATAAAGCGCCTGGTTACACTAGGCTAGTGTGTCCCCGCGCTACGGTACGTCCTAATCAAGCCCCCCAAATCCAACATTTCACCCCTTGCCACTTTCTCTGCCCATGCCTACCCTCTGGGAAACAAATGTGTTTGGTGATTGTATTTCTGATGAAGAGCTGTCCTGTTCCATGTATCGCTTTGTGGGTGACACAAAGCAGCTTGAACGTGGATCTTCTGGCAACCGGTAACCAATTCAATTCAATTCAATAAACTTTATTTCGGTCAATATGACCCCAAAAGTACAAACACAATACATATAAATACATGTAAATATACATCAAAAATCAATTACATATAACTAAAAAGAAGTGAAGAAATCAATTATGAACACTATTGGCGCACATGTAAAGTAAATGAACTCCACGCTCAGTTAAAAATGCCTACAATTCTTATTAATTCACAAAAGGAGGACAAAAAGAAGCGAAAATCACAGAGCGTTATTCAAGGCAAGGAACAAGGATTCCCCTTTTGAAAGTGCATAATACAATAAATAAATAATTTACATAAAAAGGATTTCTAAAAAAAGATGACCAATATTCTTATCATACGACAGATAATAGGTCCTGGCACTAAGAGCCCCCTATGATACAGGCTACTTCTGCACATGATTTTTATTACAGTAATTCCGGAAGTAGACTGGTAAATTACGGTTTCCCTATAGCATAATTAAGGGGCCAACGAACATGCTCACTATAATCCAATCATATTAAAAACAAGGCCTAATATTAAAACTGACGGAGAGAACCACAAATAGGTTCTTTTCCCGGGTATTTAATAATAAGATTGCTTCATATCAACCAGAAACACATCCTCACTCTTTTTTAGGGTGTTTTTGTGAATATCCTGCGTGTACACCACATGGAGAATAGGAAACCTGCCACTGAGTAAGCAATCGGGGTACTGCAATCATTTTTCAGTATCCTGAAAGCCTCAGAGCAACGTCTAGTACCAAGGTTCCTACAAATCTGCACCAGCCATCGTTTTCTTGCCTTGTAGTAGCCAGGGCAGCTAAAAAACACGTGGAGGACTGACTCTTCGGGACAGTCGCATGCCGGGCACCTCAAAACTTAAAACCCCCCCCACTTGTGGGTGAAACAACTAAGAGGCAAAACCCCATGCCTAAACTGAAGGTAAGCATAAACTGTGGGGAGCGCGAAAATCACTCTCCACTCCAAGATGCACTGCATCTATAGGATACTAGATCCAACTTCTATTAATCCATTTGTCCATGTTAAATGTTAATCCATATTTTAACCAAAATGTTTTGTCTTATTTTCATCTTTACTTTCACTTTTATCCACATATGCAACAAATTGCGTTTTAGGAAACTTTGCGTATCAACATGCGCCAATCCAGGCTTCCTTGTAAATACGAATCCAACACAACAAGTAGTTCTGAGCAGCGTCTTTATTCATAACCCAATGCATTTCGGGCAATTTTTTGCCCTTCGTCTGGGGTAACTGTAAATTAACAATTGCAAAAAAGTCCATTAGTATTGATAACCTCACCACAATTTGAATTAATGCATGTATCATATCTTGACAAAAACAAATCATTTTTTATAATACAATTACAAAAACATGACACCATTTGAGTTTGCAAGTTCACTCCCTTCACTGACTGAGATAAATTCCTTTCTTAAAGAAACACATTTAAAACCGGAGTGAATTTAATTGCCGATGTTCCATGCAAAGCTCTATCTTTCGCTCGTGCATTTTTGTTCAAACAAATTAAATTCACTCCGGTTTTAAATGTGTTTCTTTAAGAAAGGAATTTATCTCAGTCAGTGAAGGGAGTGAACTTGCAAACTCAAATGGTGTCATGTTTTTGTAATTGTATTATAAAAAATGATTTGTTTTTGTCAAGATATGATACATGCATTAATTCAAATTGTGGTGAGGTTATCAATACTAATGGACTTTTTTGCAATTGTTAATTTACAGTTACCCCAGACGAAGGGCAAAAAATTGCCCGAAATGCATTGGGTTATGAATAAAGACGCTGCTCAGAACTACTTGTTGTGTTGGATTCGTATTTACAAGGAAGCCTGGATTGGCGCATGTTGATACGCAAAGTTTCCTAAAACGCAATTTGTTGCATATGTGGATAAAAGTGAAAGTAAAGATGAAAATAAGACAAAACATTTTGGTTAAAATATGGATTAACATTTAACATGGACAAATGGATTAATAGAAGTTGGATCTAGTATCCTATAGATGCAGTGCATCTTGGAGTGGAGAGTGATTTTCGCGCTCCCCACAGTTTATGCTTACGTAAAGTGCATGATGGCGAGGCACAATCCAGTTTGCACGCAAAGGACAAAGCAGTTTAAATAAATTTGGACTCAATTGAATATCCTAAGAAACATGGTGTGCAGACCACCTCATTCATTGTTTATATATATTGCCATTTGCTGGTCTTGCACCCGAGGACAAAAATGCTGTAATATGAAAGAACTGACCGTGAGGTAAATGCCACATATTAATTAACAGCGAGTTCCTGGCAGTGTGAAATAAAGGAGGTTGCTTGAAAGGACAAATACATGGAGTCCTGAAGACTGTTACTTGATGTACACACCAAATTAGTATCGGTTCATGATTTGGATGCGCATACTTTCATTGAGAGGAAGAGATGTATTCTGGGAATGGTAGTTTGCAAGAAACATAGGGTGTTTCAAACACACTTTTTATTGGCAGCACGTGAGGGGTGGAGCTTTATTAGGTTAACGTTTAAATCGCTAGTGTGAGAGCTCGACAATGAAGCTTGAATTCATTCCTGCTTAGGGAGGAGAAGAACATGAGAGCAGGTATGTTTGGCGCAGTGATAGAAGTGAGATAGATAAACTATTTAAGCGCGTAATGATGCAAAAAGCATTCGGCTTTTACTGAACATATGAATATGTCAACAGCAAGAAGTAGGGATAGTTTAATACTCTTTGCGAAACAGTTTAAGGCAACAGCACCCTGTAACATTTCTGTTTGAACAAAAATGCACGAGCGAAAGATAGAGCTTTGCATGGAACATCGGCAATTAAATTCACTCCGGTTTTAAATGTGTTTCTTTAAGAAAGGAATTTATCTCAGTCAGTGAAGGGAGTGAACTTGCAAACTCAAATGGTGTCATGTTTTTGTAATTGTATTATAAAAAATGATTTGTTTTTGTCAAGATATGATACATGCATTAATTCAAATTGTGGTGAGGTTATCAATACTAATGGACTTTTTTGCAATTGTTAATTTACAGTTACCCCAGACGAAGGGCAAAAAATTGCCCGAAATGCATTGGGTTATGAATAAAGACGCTGCTCAGAACTACTTGTTGTGTTGGATTCGTATTTACAAGGAAGCCTGGATTGGCGCATGTTGATACGCAAAGTTTCCTAAAACGCAATTTGTTGCATATGTGGATAAAAGTGAAAGTAAAGATGAAAATAAGACAAAACATTTTGGTTAAAATATGGATTAACATTTAACATGGACAAATGGATTAATAGAAGTTGGATCTAGTATCCTATAGATGCAGTGCATCTTGGAGTGGAGAGTGATTTTCGCGCTCCCCACAGTTTATGCTTACGTAAAGTGCATGATGGCGAGGCACAATCCAGTTTGCACGCAAAGGACAAAGCAGTTTAAATAAATTTGGACTCAATTGAATATCCTAAGAAACATGGTGTGCAGACCACCTCATTCATTGTTTATATATATTGCCATTTGCTGGTCTTGCACCCGAGGACAAAAATGCTGTAATATGAAAGAACTGACCGTGAGGTAAATGCCACATATTAATTAACAGCGAGTTCCTGGCAGTGTGAAATAAAGGAGGTTGCTTGAAAGGACAAATACATGGAGTCCTGAAGACTGTTACTTGATGTACACACCAAATTAGTATCGGTTCATGATTTGGATGCGCATACTTTCATTGAGAGGAAGAGATGTATTCTGGGAATGGTAGTTTGCAAGAAACATAGGGTGTTTCAAACACACTTTTTATTGGCAGCACGTGAGGGGTGGAGCTTTATTAGGTTAACGTTTAAATCGCTAGTGTGAGAGCTCGACAATGAAGCTTGAATTCATTCCTGCTTAGGGAGGAGAAGAACATGAGAGCAGGTATGTTTGGCGCAGTGATAGAAGTGAGATAGATAAACTATTTAAGCGCGTAATGATGCAAAAAGCATTCGGCTTTTACTGAACATATGAATATGTCAACAGCAAGAAGTAGGGATAGTTTAATACTCTTTGCGAAACAGTTTAAGGCAACAGCACCCTGTAACATTTCTGTTTGAACAAAAATGCACGAGCGAAAGATAGAGCTTTGCATGGAACATCGGCAATTAAATTCACTCCGGTTTTAAATGTGTTTCTTTAAGAAAGGAATTTATCTCAGTCAGTGAAGGGAGTGAACTTGCAAACTCAAATGGTGTCATGTTTTTGTAATTGTATTATAAAAAATGATTTGTTTTTGTCAAGATATGATACATGCATTAATTCAAATTGTGGTGAGGTTATCAATACTAATGGACTTTTTTGCAATTGTTAATTTACAGTTACCCCAGACGAAGGGCAAAAAATTGCCCGAAATGCATTGGGTTATGAATAAAGACGCTGCTCAGAACTACTTGTTGTGTTGGATTCGTATTTACAAGGAAGCCTGGATTGGCGCATGTTGATACGCAAAGTTTCCTAAAACGCAATTTGTTGCATATGTGGATAAAAGTGAAAGTAAAGATGAAAATAAGACAAAACATTTTGGTTAAAATATGGATTAACATTTAACATGGACAAATGGATTAATAGAAGTTGGATCTAGTATCCTATAGATGCAGTGCATCTTGGAGTGGAGAGTGATTTTCGCGCTCCCCACAGTTTATGCTTACGTAAAGTGCATGATGGCGAGGCACAATCCAGTTTGCACGCAAAGGACAAAGCAGTTTAAATAAATTTGGACTCAATTGAATATCCTAAGAAACATGGTGTGCAGACCACCTCATTCATTGTTTATATATATTGCCATTTGCTGGTCTTGCACCCGAGGACAAAAATGCTGTAATATGAAAGAACTGACCGTGAGGTAAATGCCACATATTAATTAACAGCGAGTTCCTGGCAGTGTGAAATAAAGGAGGTTGCTTGAAAGGACAAATACATGGAGTCCTGAAGACTGTTACTTGATGTACACACCAAATTAGTATCGGTTCATGATTTGGATGCGCATACTTTCATTGAGAGGAAGAGATGTATTCTGGGAATGGTAGTTTGCAAGAAACATAGGGTGTTTCAAACACACTTTTTATTGGCAGCACGTGAGGGGTGGAGCTTTATTAGGTTAACGTTTAAATCGCTAGTGTGAGAGCTCGACAATGAAGCTTGAATTCATTCCTGCTTAGGGAGGAGAAGAACATGAGAGCAGGTATGTTTGGCGCAGTGATAGAAGTGAGATAGATAAACTATTTAAGCGCGTAATGATGCAAAAAGCATTCGGCTTTTACTGAACATATGAATATGTCAACAGCAAGAAGTAGGGATAGTTTAATACTCTTTGCGAAACAGTTTAAGGCAACAGCACCCTGTAACATTTCTGTTTGAACAAAAATGCACGAGCGAAAGATAGAGCTTTGCATGGAACATCGGCAATTAAATTCACTCCGGTTTTAAATGTGTTTCTTTAAGAAAGGAATTTATCTCAGTCAGTGAAGGGAGTGAACTTGCAAACTCAAATGGTGTCATGTTTTTGTAATTGTATTATAAAAAATGATTTGTTTTTGTCAAGATATGATACATGCATTAATTCAAATTGTGGTGAGGTTATCAATACTAATGGACTTTTTTGCAATTGTTAATTTACAGTTACCCCAGACGAAGGGCAAAAAATTGCCCGAAATGCATTGGGTTATGAATAAAGACGCTGCTCAGAACTACTTGTTGTGTTGGATTCGTATTTACAAGGAAGCCTGGATTGGCGCATGTTGATACGCAAAGTTTCCTAAAACGCAATTTGTTGCATATGTGGATAAAAGTGAAAGTAAAGATGAAAATAAGACAAAACATTTTGGTTAAAATATGGATTAACATTTAACATGGACAAATGGATTAATAGAAGTTGGATCTAGTATCCTATAGATGCAGTGCATCTTGGAGTGGAGAGTGATTTTCGCGCTCCCCACAGTTTATGCTTACGTAAAGTGCATGATGGCGAGGCACAATCCAGTTTGCACGCAAAGGACAAAGCAGTTTAAATAAATTTGGACTCAATTGAATATCCTAAGAAACATGGTGTGCAGACCACCTCATTCATTGTTTATATATATTGCCATTTGCTGGTCTTGCACCCGAGGACAAAAATGCTGTAATATGAAAGAACTGACCGTGAGGTAAATGCCACATATTAATTAACAGCGAGTTCCTGGCAGTGTGAAATAAAGGAGGTTGCTTGAAAGGACAAATACATGGAGTCCTGAAGACTGTTACTTGATGTACACACCAAATTAGTATCGGTTCATGATTTGGATGCGCATACTTTCATTGAGAGGAAGAGATGTATTCTGGGAATGGTAGTTTGCAAGAAACATAGGGTGTTTCAAACACACTTTTTATTGGCAGCACGTGAGGGGTGGAGCTTTATTAGGTTAACGTTTAAATCGCTAGTGTGAGAGCTCGACAATGAAGCTTGAATTCATTCCTGCTTAGGGAGGAGAAGAACATGAGAGCAGGTATGTTTGGCGCAGTGATAGAAGTGAGATAGATAAACTATTTAAGCGCGTAATGATGCAAAAAGCATTCGGCTTTTACTGAACATATGAATATGTCAACAGCAAGAAGTAGGGATAGTTTAATACTCTTTGCGAAACAGTTTAAGGCAACAGCACCCTGTAACATTTCTGTTTGAACAAAAATGCACGAGCGAAAGATAGAGCTTTGCATGGAACATCGGCAATTAAATTCACTCCGGTTTTAAATGTGTTTCTTTAAGAAAGGAATTTATCTCAGTCAGTGAAGGGAGTGAACTTGCAAACTCAAATGGTGTCATGTTTTTGTAATTGTATTATAAAAAATGATTTGTTTTTGTCAAGATATGATACATGCATTAATTCAAATTGTGGTGAGGTTATCAATACTAATGGACTTTTTTGCAATTGTTAATTTACAGTTACCCCAGACGAAGGGCAAAAAATTGCCCGAAATGCATTGGGTTATGAATAAAGACGCTGCTCAGAACTACTTGTTGTGTTGGATTCGTATTTACAAGGAAGCCTGGATTGGCGCATGTTGATACGCAAAGTTTCCTAAAACGCAATTTGTTGCATATGTGGATAAAAGTGAAAGTAAAGATGAAAATAAGACAAAACATTTTGGTTAAAATATGGATTAACATTTAACATGGACAAATGGATTAATAGAAGTTGGATCTAGTATCCTATAGATGCAGTGCATCTTGGAGTGGAGAGTGATTTTCGCGCTCCCCACAGTTTATGCTTACGTAAAGTGCATGATGGCGAGGCACAATCCAGTTTGCACGCAAAGGACAAAGCAGTTTAAATAAATTTGGACTCAATTGAATATCCTAAGAAACATGGTGTGCAGACCACCTCATTCATTGTTTAAACTGAAGGTAAAGCTTTCTAGCAGCTGCCGGCTTGATATTATCTAAGGCCGTCTCAAAGCTAAACCTATCTTTGATATCTAAAAAGGCTGAGCTTACCTTACCTACTCAGGGACAACTCTGAAGCTGTGCCATTTTATACTCGTCATAATCGGCCTTTAATGATTTCCTAGGGAGTAAGGAGCAGGCAGACTCAGGATCAGCCTAACGTTTCCCCAGCCCCATACTGACCAGCATGCGCTTTATGTACGCGAGCCACGGGAGCCACAGCCCCCGTTAGGTTCATTATTTCTTTTATTTCCTCCCTGTACGATAAAAGTTCTGGGGTGACCCACAGGCGACGCCAGTACAATAAGGGTTTAAAATTGGTTACATCAGCGATTGCCATAAGACACAGATCTAATTGGAGCAGAATTAACGTTGTGCTCCGTGGGAGCTTTAATAGCTGTCTCAGGAAGTTATTCTCTACCTGCGTTACGTTCTCGGGTCTTATATAGCCACAGAGTTCTGCACCGTATAATGCCCCTCCCCGGGCTTGGGCCTTATATATTTCAGTGGCTGGACTCACTGGTTTCTGGCTAGACTTACAGAAGACCTTCATAATGCCACCCGATGATTGTGATAATGTTAGTAATGATTTTTTAATTTGTGCCCCCAATCCATAGTTTCTGTGATTGTAATGCCAAGATAGTCAAATGATGAAACTCTTTCGAGGGGTTTACCATTTAATGAGGAGTTTGCTCATGCACCTTTGGGGCTATTAAACACCATAAATTCGGTTTTCTGTAGATTAATTTCGAATCCTCTTTCACTACAGAATACTACAAATGTATTGAGTACCCTCTGGATCCCATAGGTGATTTGGATACTAATAAAGTATTGTCAACAAACGTGATTTCTGGGATTTTTCGGGAGCCTAACTTAGGGACATCATGGTCTTTCTCGACTAATAAATGATCTATCAAGCCATTGATGTAAAGACTGAAGAGAGTGGGGGAGAGCACACAGCCCTGGCGAACACCACGTTTGATCTGGATGGGTGCAGTTAACCTTCCATTCTTGCCAAACCTGATTTGGGCAAAGTTATCCTCGTGCAGCCCTTGATGAGATGGATCAGATATGTTGGAATCCCGATCTCATGGAGGACTGTCCAAAGTTTTTCCCTTGGGACCAAATCAAAGGCTGACCTCAGGTCTACAAATATTAAATAGAGGCTGCCACCCTCTAGACACATGGTCTTCCAGTATTTGGTCCAAAGTGGACAGTTTTTCCCTAAACCACACCTGTAAAGGGGATAATATCTCCCATTCCTCCATCCAAGTTAGTAAACTAAACAGCAATACACATGCAAAGATTTTTTGCGTGATGTCTATCAGGCTAATTGGCCTATAGGAGCGGTGAACCTTTTTTATAGATGGGGATTATTTCCGCTCAAGCCCAACTGGGGGGAATCTTCATGCCCTGAAGTATGGCATTACATAGCACCCAAAGATATGGAGCCCAGACAGTTGGTTCACTGCGAAAAAGGTCCCCAGGGATTTTGCCTAGGCCGGGTGCTTTGACTGGGGCAATTTTTACTAAAGCTCCCTTGATTTCATTTAGACTTATACTTATACTAAAGCTATCGTCATAGGGTTCTTTAGTTTCCTTCAATTTGGGGGAATGGTCACTCCCCATAGGGCATCCCTCAAATATCTCATTAGTCAATGTTTCTTCCTTGGAATAGAGAGATTCGAAATGTTCCAGCCAGACTTCTTCATCCAGATTTGGGTCTATCAGTGATGAAACACCAGAACTACCAGTGTTGACAACTTTCCAAAAGGTCCCCATGTCCCTGGCCCCAAGACGCTTCAGAGTATCCCACTTATCCTTTTCCCACACTTGTCCCAAAATGCCACTTGTATCTCGTATATTCAGACAGACAAACATCAGCGCCAAACATTGCCATGTGTTGTTTCACTCAAAGGGAGTTGTAACCCCTGCAGGTTCAAATCAAAAGATCGTAGTGGAGTTGTTGACCACTACCCAAATGCTACATTACTCGCCCCCACTTTGTATGTGAGCTTGGGCGAGTATTGTAACTTTTATATTGAGTATGCCGGGTAGTGGTTAACAACTCCATTACTATTCTTGATCCAGTTTGGTGCTGATGTTTGTCTGTCTGAATATACGAGATACAAGTGGCATTTTCAGCTCTGCTGTTTTTTTCCCCTTTTTTAGAGCGGTGCTTCCCCTTAACCCTGAGCCGTGGCCAGGTGGGGTGAGGTCCATACATCTTCCAAGTGGGGTAAGATGTTATCTCCTTTGGCTATTTTTACAATTCGATCCACTGTTGAGACTTCAGCACTGAATAAGATGTTTCTATGGTCGTGCTTGAACATATGTCATTTATTACTAGGATTGTAAAGTTAGAACCTAGTATATGTATACAAGTATAAGAACGCAGTGTTTACTAACAAGACTTCTATTTTAATGTTTCCATGTTTTCACTATTCCCAGAAACCCCTAACTTGGAAAGGTGAAGCTACCGATGCGGACACCTAGTGGATACAAATTTTGAGCACAATTTTTTGTTTCAAGAGCACTTGTTCGTAGTAGCAATCAGTTTACTGTGGTCCTGATGAAAGCAATGACAACCTTCGTCATAAATTGCTGAAACATGTTGACCCTAGAGTACATCTAGACGATCCAAAAATATTTTGGTTGTCTCTGACTACTTTTTAACATTGGTAGAGAGGGTAGCAATAGAATAAAGTTTACGTTCAGTAACCCGTCATCCAATTTTACTTCACACATTTTCTTTTTTGTTTTCTCACTAATTTTTGCACTGCAACATCAGTCCCCTTCTTCAACACTCAAACATCCTCCCAGTTGAGAAGTAAGACCACGGAAAGTCTATCTGATCATGTGAGGGTTTTTAACAATCTCAGCCCTCCATGTGAAAGATAATAGATACCACCAATAGTGGTCATAAGAGGAACCCAAATGATGAAGGGCCGTTCCGTGTGGTGACTGATGGGCATCCTTATCTGATCACTTGGTGGGTTCAATGTAAGGCTGACCTATGTCTCTATAGTATATACATGGCATGGTATCAGAGTCCTCTGTAGGTGCATATCCGGCGTTCTTGTTCTTGTTATCCCAGACCCTCTGATACTTTTTGTCTTTCAGTATATTCAGGGGCTGCATCAGAGTTTGGTCTTTAAAATCCCCTTTGACCCTCTTTAATTGTTTGTTGTTCTTAAACGTTGCAGTCTGCCTAGACCGTTTAGTGGAAGTGTTGCTGTGTCCTCGGAATAGCGTTGGCGGAGCCAATGCAGGGCTTTCAAGGCAGGGGAGATCTGGTCTAGCAGTTTGATATAAAAGAGTAGTCTGGCAGCCGAGGTTTCTGAATCCGTTGTAGTCTTTTCATATGTCGTTAAAGGTGATCCGTAGTAGAGGCTATTGGCGTAATCGAGTTTGGACAAAACAAGGGAGATGGTAGCTTGGACCTTGTGTGGAAATCTCAAATGGGGGAAGATTTGAAGCAGAGTTGTTATAGTAACAAAGCTTGATCTTGCTAGTTTGTCCACTTGGGCATTCATCAATAGCTTGGAGTCCATGGTCAAATCGAGGTTTCTTACTTCCTTCGATACTTTAAGCGGTGATCCCAGTTCATCACACCAAGCGGCAAGCGATCATAATGTTTCCAATCACCACAGGTGAGTATTTCCGTTTTGGAAGCATTCAATTTGAGGTGGCTCCAAATCATCCATTGATCCACGGCTCTGAAACAACTGAAAATTGGCGAGTTTCCAATGTCTTTGGGGCATTCCAGTTGAAGGAGTATTTGCGTGTCATCTGCATAATTATAGCATGTGAGGTGAAATTGATTGATCATGTAGATGTTGAAAAGCATGGGTGAGATGATAGAGCCTTGAGGGACCCCTGCTTTTGTGGAGTATGCTTTGGACGAGAAAGGTGTGGTATGGATGACATTAGTTCTGTTTTCGCAGGTAGGACGTGATCCAGTCTAAAGCAGTTCCCTCTATGTCGGCTTTGTGGAATCTTTGTGTTAGTGTTATGGTCAACCGTGTGAAAGGCAGCTGAGAGGTCCAAGAGGAGTAGGCAGCAACCATGTCGCAGCCAACTGTGTTCTTTTAGTACTGAGGTGCCACCCAGGAGAGACCAATCAAACTGTGTCTATTGGCCTGCCATTGCAGCCTGTGTAAGCTGGTGCTAGCGCCACTTACTAAAGATATAGGTTTCCTATATTTAGTGTCACTGCACTTAAGACCTATAAGTCACCCTTATGGCAGGCCTTTGCAATCCTGATAGCAGAGTGCTTGGTTCTAAGTGTGAGAGTGCCTCTGCATGAGCAGAACACCCCAGCAGCCTACGGAGTCCATTCTCCCGGGTTCTAAGTGTGACCGTGCCTCTGCATGAGCAGAACACCCCTACAACCTTCGGAGTCCATTCTCCCGGATTGTAAGTGCATCAGCCATTACGATACATTGAGTGGCCATGCATCATTACGCGATGACCATCTCTAAACTGGCTGTAACGAACCCTGTCATGTTTAATATCAAACATGTTGCAATCATACCTGTACACACATAAAGGGATAGGGAGAACCAAACAAGACAAAACATACTTGAATAAGGCAAAGATAAATCTGTTTAGAAAACTGCCCTCACTCACACACAAATGTGTGTGACATGCTTCATCATCGGGTCTGCTTGCAATATGCCCCGGCGTAGCCACACTCAGGACGGAGCATAAGGGAGGGGAAAACAAAAAAAAGTACAAATAAACAGACACGTATACAAAACAACACAAATGTGCCAGAAAAGTGATAACACGGCGAATGTCACCCTGTGACTGGGTATCGTGATAGAACAAAGTGCAGCATGGGAAGTGCTTAAAACTGGCTCATGGATACCCTCATGAAACTTTATTTATGGGTTCCACGACCAGGATTCAAATACAGAAGGATGGGCAGTGTTTTCAGGATCCCAAAACACCCCTCCTTAGACGGCTTGTGCCAACATGTTTCAACCGACTTACTGTGCCAAAAATACACTGGTCACCCCGGTCTTCTTCAGGACATCTATCTATCCCAGTCCTAGCATCCACCTCACCGTAGTCCGGCTGGTAGATGGAATGGGCTGGATCGAGAATCGATCAAATTGTATTAGAGTCGAGTCCCCTCCATTCAAACAAAGTGATAGATTTTCAATCGTACAAGTATTCTGTATTTCCAGTAGACAGCGCTTACCTCTTCTCTACCACAGAATTTTACAGTCGCCGATAAAGTAGCACCACTTCCTCTACCTTACCCTTCACTCAAGCTCGGGTTAAGCTCTATTACTCTCCCAGTGATACGTTTTAAACCAGGATACACAACAATGATCCCTATGCTTGAAAGCCAAGACTTCATAGACTGTCCTCGCTATGCATTTATCCTTTCACAAGTAGTGTCCCTAAACAGTGATATATGACAATACCACTGCAGTATACGACGATACTACTTTTTTTTCTTAAACAGACTATGCGATGTGTGACTTCACTTTCCACACTTCCTCTGCCTGCAGACAGAGTGACCAGCTTCATGCAATCCTCTGAAGCCTTTTCAGGACTACATATAACGTAATACGAACTCAACACATGTTAGTCGTAATTCTATACATTAACTTCTGCATATTTGGGGGGCGTGGCCGAATGAGCAGCGAGATGGCCGCCTAACGTGCGAGCTCCGCCGGCTGCGATTGTAATCCTTGCATAATCCTAGACTTTTTCGAAACGAACACACGCTTAACCAGCACACAGCGGCGGCGGATGACCCGGGGCACAATTGACCAGAAAATCAGCGCTCGGCAATGCCCAGAAACTCCTAACACCGGCTCCAGGGCTGTGATCGTCCGGCGCAGGAGGCAGGACCCGGAGGCGCTGAGGGCCGAACGGGAGAGGCGCACTACCTGAGGACGCGGCTCCGAAGGCCTGGCCACGTGAGAGACGCCGCACTGCTCAGCGGTCCTGGGGGCTCACGGTCAACGGTGGGGTAAGGCGCTGAGGCAGCGAGGAATGCGTGGCAATATTTGGAGGGCATATGCAGGCTGATTGACCCTCCGAGAACCACGGACTCCGAGCGTTGTGGGCCGGCAGAACGAGCGGCCGCCATTTTGGATTGGGCTCGCTAGTGGTGACTGGCTGGAGTTGGGAGTCTGGTCCCGACTGCCCTGTGATTTGGACCAGAAGACGGGCACAACCGCGGGCCGCTGCACTACAGGGTCGACGTGGGGCTACCACTAACTCGGAATCTTGTGCATCCTTGTCCCGGGGGCTGCGCACGAGGCAGCTGTGTAGGCCGGCTGGGGAAAAAACACTACCTGACTATGTAGTATTGTGTGGCTGCCACATGTGCTAGAAACTTTGCGATCACTGCTGGCTGCGGGCTGCCATCAGCCCCCTGTAGCCGAGTTGCACCTTTCTGCTCGTGGGGCCTCCTTGCTGTAAATTGTGCATTGTCTTATGAGCTGCGAGACCCGGGTGTCACCTTCCCCGTCACGTTCACAAGGGGCCTACTGGGCGGGCGTTCCCTTGACCCTGGATATCTGCTGGAGGGTGTGCGGGCGAGGCGCTTGGAGATCACGTTGCCGCGCTTTCCCCGATTCTACCTGAGAAGCGAGTTCGCCTTAAGTGGGGGGATTGGACACGATAAAAGCTGCAGGCGCATTGAACTACATACGCTTGGGCATGGGGAAGGGCGATACTCGCCAGCCGAGGCTCACATTCGAGCAAAAGAAGCAGTCCAAACAGACCGAGCATGACACCGGGGCGGCGGGGGTGAAGCCGCAGGAGGTCCCATCCGGTATTGATGTTGCTGCACTAATGCTGGAGGTGCGCTCCAGCCTGAAAAGCATTGATGCCAAGCTGGATAACATGACGGCCCAAGTAGACAGTGTGAGATCGCAGGTGACCACACACGAAACTCGCCTAAATAGCCTGGAAAACAGGCACACGGAATGCTGCGAATTTCAGCAAAGCACGAAGGCCCACATCACCAGCCTGGAAAAGACTATTGAGACACTCTGCGCCAAAGCTGATGATCTTGAGGCGCGCTCTCGAAGATGTCATGTCCGTATTACAGGCATTCCGGAGCCACAGCAATGGGGAAAATGGAGGTCTTTGTAACCGATCTTCTGCACAAGCTTTTTGACCCCAACCTCTTTACGGTGGAGCGGGCGCACAGATCACTGGGGAAAAAGCCGCCACTGGGCACTCCGCCGAGACCCATCTTGGCCAAACTGCTCAACTATCAGGACTGGGACTTAATTCTGCGCCTGGCAAGGGAAAAAGGGAAGATCACGCACAAAGGGAACAACATATCCTTCTTTCCTGACTTCACGCCGCTGGTGCAGGCGGCACACAAGGAATTCCTTCCCGCCAAGAAACTGCTGCTCCAGGCGCAGATCCCATACTCCCTCATGTACCCTGCCAAACTGCGGGTCGTGCACGATGGTACGACGCACCACTTTCTAGATGCCGGATCTGCTTTGAAATTCGCGAAGCATATAAGTCGCCCCAGAACAAAGAGACAGTCCCAAACTGGGGTCGAAGCCGAAAGCCAAATGAGTGACATTGAGTGAGCCTTGGAGACTCAAGCGCTGCTGGAAATAGCCCTTGCCAACCTATGATGTTGTTGATAGTTAACTGGTATTTCCGTAAAATCATTTTTGGTTCTTTTTTTGCTCTTAGCATGATATTACGTGCGGTCGAGGGGGTCTGCTGCTTGGGGTGTGTTTAGCTACTATCCTACTTTTGTTCGTTTGAGAAAGGTCTTATCTAATGCAGCCACCCTGTGTGAGCAGGGGTGTACGCTTGAGATGCCACGCCTCCCAGGGGTATCTCCCACAATTCAACTGTTCTATTGTTTGTGCGCCTTTGGCGTATTAGGGGGGCTATTGACACAACCTGATTGGGGGGTTGGTGTGGGTGGGGGGTGGCAGTGGGGAGATGGGTGTTTGGTATATCGTCAAATGTATAGAATTAAGCATGCTTTCTGTGACCCACTTGGGCTCGGTGGGGGTCGGGCGGTGTACGGACACATGAATAGACAGCATGGACGATGGGGGTGACTAAAGTCCTAACATGGAATATAAGGGGCTTAAATGATGTCAGGAAGTCGAGGCTTATGCATAGCTACTTGCTTAGACACAGTGTGGTATCCTTCACTTTAATCCCTCACCCTTGCATTGCTGTCTCAGTATGTTCCATTACAGAATGGGGTTGTTTAGAATGTTGAGCCCAGTGACAAGCCATTTGTCAGCTGGTCTTTGGTGGATGAGGTCTCTAGTTATTGATCTACAATAAAACATCCATAGATTTCATCTCTGGTGTCCTGCTCTTCATTTGGACTACGATACCACACACAGCATAGATATTTGCTTCCTGCAAGAAACACACATTAACTCCACATGTTCGCCCAAACTCAAACACTCAAGGTGGGGAGCCGTATACTCTGCGATATATTCCAATTACGCTAAAGGAGTATCTATCCTCTTGCGGCGTGGGCTGGATTGGAGGGAACAAACTGCATTTCTTGATGCTAAAGGCCGATATCTCATACTACATGGGGCCCTGCTTGGTAAAAACGTGGTGTTGGTGGCTGTGTATGGTCCAAACACAGATGACCCGGAGTTCTACAGGGAGGTGTGGGCGAAGGTCAATGTTCTTGACTGTTCCACGATCATATGGGGAGGGGACTTCAACGTGGTCATGGAGGACTCCATAGATAGAAAGGGCACATCCAGACAACTGCACCCACATGCCAGCCAAGCTCTGAAAGACATAATGACCGAGGGCTCACTTATAGACATTTGGAGGTCCCGCAATGCTGATGCTAGATTAGGCACATGCATATCCGCACACCACGCGGCGTGGTCAAGACTAGATTATTGGTTGGTGTCCAGGGACGTAGCCACTTGGACTGTGGAGGTCGGCATTTTGGCCCGCTCCTTGTCTGACCCTGCTCCTTGTCTGTTGGAACTAGACGTTCCGGGAGTCCCTAACAGAGCTTTCACCTGGCGTCTCCCGCCTGATGCATTTCAGGACGCCGCCTTCACAGAGGAGATTAGGCAAGATATTGTCGACTATTTTGCCACCAATACGGGCTCGGTCACCACCGAGGCGGTACTATGGGACGCTTTCAAGGTCGTTATACGAGGGCAGTGCATTGCGCGCAGGGCAGGGGTCTTAAAGGCTATTAGAAATTCCTTGACAGCCGCTGAGAGCGAACTTAAGGTGCTAGAACAGTCATTCTGTGCGGACCCGATGCCTGACTTGGCAGCCCAGATTAAGGCCAAATTACTAGACTTCGCTGAGGAGGCACAACGCGAGTTGAAGTTTCTAGGGAAACAAGCTGAGGCGCGCGGATATGTGGAGGGAGACAGACCTAGCCGCACGCTAGCCAGAATGATCAACACCGTCCCTCCACCCACACAGGTGCACACGATCATAAACAACGCAGGAGAAATGACATCAGGCCAACAAGAAATACTGCAGTCCTTTACCACTTATCACACCGCTTTGTATGAGTCAACACATACTATATCGAAGGTGGCCCTGGAGTCCTTTTTGGAATCCATAGCCCTAGTGTGGTTCAACAATGCACATAGGCAATATATGGACCGCCCCGTGACAGTGCAGGAAATCGCCACCACCATAAAGGCCCTACCACTCAACAAATCTTTGGGTCCGGATGGGCTTACGGCAGCGTTTTACAAGACATATGCTGAGGAGCTTGCTCCGCGTCTGCACGCTGTTTTTGTTGAGGCGCAGATGGTAGGAGTGCTGCCAGAGTCGATGAGAGAGGCCCTCTTTATCACATTACTAAAACCGGGCAAAGATGACAAAAGTATGGACTCTTACAGGCCCCTATCATCAATTAATGTTGATGTCAAGATATACGCGAAAATAATAGCGGACCGCCTCCAACCCCTGCTCCCGTTTGTGGCCCTTCCGGACCAATCGGGATTCATACCGGGTCGTGCTACCGCACACAACCTCAGAACGGTATTTTCGGCACTGCACTACTTACATCCTGATACACAAGCGGCTGTGGTGTTTCTCGACGCCACAAAAGCCTTTTATTTCCTTGAGTGGTCCTATCTGTTCACCATTCTGGAGCGTATGGGGTTTAGCTCCTTATTTGTCAATTTGACCCGCCTATTATACACCGCCCCTAAAGCCAGAATTAGAATAAACGGTATGGTCTCAGACTCGTTTCCGATCTCCAGGGGCAATTAGGCAGGGGTGCCCGTTGTCCCCACTCTTGTTCGCCATAGCTATGGAACCGCTAGCCGCCAGGATTAGGCAATATCACACTGCAAGGGGCATAGCATTCAGCACACGTAGCCTACTCATCTCCCTATACGCCGACGACGTCACTCTATATGTAAAAAACCCAAACGAGAATCTCAACCCACTACTGCGCGAATTTATTAGGTTCGGGGGACTGTCTGGCATCTCCATAAACTGGTCCAAGTCGGTCATATTCCCTCTAACTGACAGCACCACAGAGGTACACTCTGACTACCCTCTCAGGTGGGAGGTGGACGAGGTTAAATACCTGGGTATCTGGATCAGCCGCAAGGTCCAAGAGATCTGGAATTTGAATTTTGGCAGGTCGGTGACCTGGCTGGAGGGAACGGTGGCGATATGGTCCAAACTCCCCCTCTCTTTAGCAGGGAGGATCGCACTAATAAAAATGATAGTACTGCCTAAATTCCTATATCTATTCACAAACATTCCAATTCCACTGACAAAACACTTTTTCGCCTGTCTGCGATCACACTTGCTGGCGCTGGTTTGGGCTGGGAGTCAGGCTAGACTTTCATGGTCATTGTTGACACTCCCGCTCAGACAGGGGGGATTGGGGGCTCTGGACATCCACTTGTACGCGCTTTGTGCACAGGCCTAGTACCTGCACTTTTGGGCTTACCCCATGCCTTACCAGCTCCATGTGGCAGTAGAGATTGACATGGTCGCTCCGCTCCCACTGAGTGTGGCCCTGTATCACAAGGCCCCAAGGCCGTCACAAGACATAAACTCAGCCGATATGCTCCGTTGGGCATGGCAGGAAATGCTACGGCGAACTGACGTACCTCTGCTCTATGCACCTGCTATACCCCTCAAACATAATCCCATGCTCCCGTGTCTGGGGGACGGCGGAGGCGAGGTGACCATTGCTGGCACTTCCTTGCGCACTTTCACAGACATTTACCCTGCAGGCACGTTCCTGGAGTTGCCGGCTGCAGATGAGGAGAACCCGCTGCCATTCAGAGATAAATTTGCACACTATAGGCTCAAATCTGCATGCAAGTCACTGTGGGGCCGGTTCCCCGAGGAGCCACCACACTTACAAGCGCTACAAAACATATTAGCTAGGGCCTCCCAAAAAAAGCTTGTGACACGCCTATATAACTCCATGCAAGAGCAATCCCCCATAGTGGTGCCCAAGGTGCAGCAATTGTGGAGTGACGAACTGGAGGCTCCCCTGACTGATGATCAATGGTCTTTCTGCTGCAAGCAGCTATCCGAACTCTCCCCGAATTATAAACTCAGACTCATACACTTCAAGTTCCTCCACAGATTCTACCGCACCCCGCTGTCTCTCCATCGCATGGGCATCAGGGACGATGACAGATGTTGGAAATGCGGGGAGGAGGGTGCTTCCTTTTTGCATGTGGCCTGTCACTGCCCGGCTCTATTTGACTACTGTTCTGAAATCTTTGTTGCTATCAATCAAATCCTGCACAGGGCGGATGCCCCATCACCGCTCCTAGGCATTTTGGGCTGGGTCGAAAACACTGAGCCCAAGGGTCGAAAGTTACATGCATTGCTGTTGCTATATGCTAAGAGACGAGTGGCCATGAACTAGGGGCGGAAAACCAAGCCCAAATTTGATGACTGGTTGGCGGATGTTACATATGGTCATACTCATCTGGGAGCATACTGGGAACTCATGCCGACTACTTCGCGTCCCAGAGACATTTGGGAGCCCTTCCTACAGTGGTCACGTGACAGATCGGTCTCCCCTGAGACCATGACTGTGAGCCCTTCTGCGTCACCCCAAGCTGATGCTGCGAGCCCGTCTTGATCTGATTGTATGAATATGTCGTATTGAGACCTGGGTGAATGCTGGGATGCGGAGGGCCTGGGGTGACTTCACTCACCGCCCGGCGAGTCACAAATTGTGGAAAGCATGGTCGCCCTCTTGTCCAAAGAATATAAACCGTTAAGGATATTTCCAGAAGCTGCCACCTGACCCTAGAGGGCATGATTGTACATCATACTTTTTATAATTTAATGCTGCAATGTTTGATCTGCTTAACAACTAAACTGACGAATACCTAGTTACTGGTTAGTTCTGTTAAAACGAAAAATGCATTCTTTTTGTAATATGTACAGCAGTGTTATACGGATTTATTTGTCGGATGTAAATGTGTCATTACAAGATAAACATGCTGTGATGTTACTATGCACTTTCTAATAAATACAGTTTAAAAAAAAAACTTCTGCATATTTCTTTCTATACATTATCCTGGCTAATTCCATAGCTACCACTACTCTGCTACCAAGTTATGTAACTGATGCAGCGCTACTTCAAAAATTATTTCTAAAACCTCATCATCTTTCCCTGAAGTCACACATTACACATATATTCACCAGTGGGGCCCATAACACTGATTTCACTTACACACTTTCTCTCTCTTCATGGATTGATGAGATTCAAAGTAGAGCAACTGGATCATAGCGGAGTGCCTAAATTAATCCTAACTATGTACAATATGTACATCTGCAGTTTAAATTCACTTACCATGGTATTCATTTTCTACGATAATTTTATTAGACACGCCACCATTTTATCTCATGCGATAGATCTACTAGTGGAAAATTAGACCAAGGATGAACAAGACCAGCTTAATTCTTCATTTAATCTAACTTTATTTATAGAAGATTCTCTCGTCATGACTTTAAATTTTATTCGCGTAGTCTAACATATTGAGTTCAAAACTTTTATTTCACACATTAAAAGATTAACATTTAAATCTCAGAATAGAGTTAAGAAAAATACGACATTTAATTAGATTCAAAGGACATAGGTATTACCAAAAGACATAATAGTTCCCTGGACTCTGTTCTACCTTCCTAACTACCTTCCTTGCCTAAAAGTGCCATTTCTACTCGCTCTAAGTCCCAATCCTAAAATATAACTGGCAGAGTTCTTACGTGTCAGAGTTCGATCAGCAGTCCGACAGCATGTCAGGATACAAAGATAAAATCAGAAAAGAGAGTTTTTTCTATCATCCAGATGCAGTCTTTTATACCCTTTTTCACTAACTAAACTATCAACATTTTATATCATTTAGGGTCCAGCAAAGCTCTCCCAAGGGGTGGAAAGCTAAATTTTCATTATGCCACCCCATGACTTCCTGTAGAGTCAGCAAAAACTGAATCGTCCATTGTTTTTTAAAGTTTTCTTCGTCTATGTTCTTTAACTCGATAGTTTCACAAAAACTCTCACGATCCCAACACGGACTTCCATTTTGTTGGCAGACATTCAGGGTTCCAGGGCCAATTGTCCTTGAACTACAGAGTGTAGGCACAGGCCATTCTTTTCTGACTGCAGCATCTCGCAAACCCAGCTCCTGCGCATTTTGCTTCAGTTACCAGGCCTCAAACCGCTGCCATTTTCAAGAAGGCCTCATATGCCCACTCAGGAACTATTATCGAAACAAACACAAATAACTAATAATTATTGAATTAAAACCCATTTTGTTAACCTCCCTATTTACTAAAGTATCCCTGTTAGTTGTTACCTAGCAATAGAAAGCACATTTATGCGTGATATACTCACTTATGTCCGGGTTTTGGCCACAAAAAGACGTAAACAAAAGCACATTTATGCCGCATTCGATTAATTTAATAGCTGCTTATTAATTAGGGACATGACAATATCACAAAATTAGTTAATTATGATTGCAACATAGGCAAGATTAGTTTCCCACCTGTACATACATGTGTTGGTGCAACTTTAATCTAGATTGGTTAGTTTTGCAAGCCACACGATTAGTTCATATTATTGTTATGAGAAAGTGACTTCACAAGGGGCATACACAATTTTGTTTCTACCCTCGCTCCATCACATGTAGCAAGTCCTCTTCTCTGATAATGCGCATTGAAAATAAGATGCATAGGCTTTTCTGTTTTCAGTTTCTATGGGTTCTAAATTATGTTTTTGCAAACTTTTAAAACATTTTTTTATTTTTTTTGCTCTGTAAAAAAACTATGTTTTTTTTATTTGTTCTTTCAGGTAATGTTTCAGTGTTTTGCTCACCTCCAAACCTTTCTCATTTCCCATCGATCTCTTTCCAGCAGTCTAGTCCCAGGATGTGCAGGCTGGAGGTATGTTTGCATCTCATTATCTCATAAATATTTGATTGCATTTTTTATTCTTGTAAAACATCAACAAGTGGAAACTCTTTGAGCGATACAGGTTGCAGGGAACATCAATTACATAATATATGTGGCATATGTAGAGCACATCATGGTTGGGAAGCATTGCCAGTTACATCAGTGCCAGAGCAAGATCTACTAACCCCTTCCATGCCTTGGACGTAACGGTTACGTCCAAGGTTGTGGCGCTCCGGTGCCAAGGAAGTAACTGTTACGTCCAAGGCCGACTATTTTGAAATCTCTCTGCTGCAAACAGCCTTGAGAGCTGGTGAAGAGCTTTCCCAGCTGCCCAAAGCACTTTTTTTTCAGTGTACTGACAATCAGCACGCATGGCGTGCTGACGTCACAACAGTAAAAGTGAAAGAGAAAATTGCTGATCGGCTCATTTCACTTTCACTGCCTACATGCTCCTGGGGCTATCTCACCCCGAGCACGTAGGCAGACAGGAGAGGTATCATTGAAAAGGGGAGAATCGAGTGGATCTCAGCTTGGGGATCGCCGCAAAAAAGTAAATTTTTTTCACAGTTCTGTGTGGGTACACCATGCTGGCACAATTTGCCTACCACCTGAAGTTCCCCTCGGTCTCCTGAAAAAAAATGATGCCTCACTTGTGTGGGTGGCCAAGGGTCTGCGACTGGGAAAGGCCAAAAACTTAGAGATTTAGGAATTAGCACTGTGAGCTTTAAGCACCATATATTTTTTTACATTTTTTAGGCGATTTTGCATTGGACACCCAAACAAGTGAGGTGTCATTTTTATTTTTTAAAGGGAACGGTGGGTGGTAGGAAATTTGTGCCGGCATGGTGATCTCAAACGGAAATCTGAAGATAATATAATTTTATTAGCAAAATGTGAGATTTCTAGGGGTTTCTTGGTAAGAAAACATTGGGGAATCCACTCAAGCCACCCCTCCCTGGACTCTCCAGGGTGTCTAGTTTTTAAGAAATGTCTGGGTTTGGTAGGTTTCCCTAGATGGCCACCAAGCCCGTGACCAAAAGCGCAGGTGAGTCCCTCGCAAAACCTTGCCTTTTTGTGATCAATAATTTTGAAGTCTCCACAGTATGTTTTGGGCAATTTCCTGTTGCTCTGTTTCCCTAAGTGCCGGCTGAACTAGGGTCCAAAATGCACAGGTAGGCACATTGCGAAAAAAGGGGAAAGGAGTTGGCCTAACGGCTAGGGCTGTCGCCCTCGAACCTGGGGAACTGGGTTTGAGTCTCGGCAATGACAGCTGAACATCCTGTGATTCTGGGCAAATCACTTAATCTACCTGTGACTAACAAAACTGAATGTGTCCTCATGTAATGCAACTGTAGCGATCTAAGGCGCTCTGATACCCAATTCGGATCAAGTTTGCGATATATAAAACTCTGTAAAAAATAAAAAGGGTCAGTTTTCCTTGCAAAAAAATATGTGACCACTTTGATTTTGTTTTTGGGCCGTTTCCTGTTGTGGGCACTAAACCTACCCACAGGTACCAATTTTATTGAGAGACTTGGCGGAATGTTGGGTGGTTGGAATTTTGTGGGTCCCCTCAGATTCCAGAACTTTCCATCACAGAAATGTGAGGAAAATCTTTTTTGTTTTACAAAGTTTGAGGTTTGCAAGGGATTCTGGGTAACAGAACCTGGTGAGAGCCACACAAGTGCCCCCATCCTGGATTCCCCTGGGTGTCTAG
This sequence comes from Lissotriton vulgaris, assembly GCF_964263255.1. Lineage (NCBI taxonomy): Eukaryota > Metazoa > Chordata > Amphibia > Caudata > Salamandridae > Lissotriton > Lissotriton vulgaris. The sequence goes on from NW_028245439.1 coordinate 341,186, forward strand.
TTTTCCAAAAATGCCCATGTTGGATTTTAACCCATTATCTGTCACGGGCACAAGTGAGGTGCCGTTTTCATTGGTGGGCTTAGGGGAACCCAGAATAGTAGAACAAGTGTTATTACCAGTTGGTTTTCTACACCTTTCTGCCTTTCAAATGTAAGACAGTGTGTAAAAAAGAAGACATTTTGAAAAATGCCGCCTAATTCACATTCTGGCATTGCTACGCATAAATTCCGAGATGTGCAAATAACCACCGCTCCTAAACTCCAAATCTTGTTTCCAATATGAGAAATACATAGGTTTCCTTGATACCTATTATTCACTCTTTATATTTTACCAAATGAATTGCTGTATACCCGGGACACAATGAATACCCATTGCAAGTTGCAGCTCAGTTATTGGTTCTGGGTAACTCGGGTTCTTGGTGGACCTACACGCCCGATATATCCCCGCAACCAGAAGGGTCCTGTGAATATAACGGTATACTGCTTTAAAAAATCTAGCATAGTTTGAAGAAGTTACAGGTGGAACTGTAGGCACAAATGGCTGTTGTTTTGAACTCATTTTCAATATTTTTTATTTCAACTGTTACTTTTATAGGAAAACCTTGAAGGATCTACACAATTGACCCCTTGCTAAATTCAGAATTATGTATTTTTTTCATAAATCTATAGCTTTCCGGGATCCATTATTGGTTTTACACCCATTTCTACCACTAACTTGAAAGAGGTTGAAAGCGCAAAAAATATGAAAATAGGCTATTTCCTAGAAAAATGCCAAAACTGTGTAGAACATTTTGGTTTTCTGACAAATGTCTGCCTGTTCCTGAAAGCTGGGAAGATGGTGATTTTAACACCACAGGCCCTTTGTTGATACCATTTGCAGGGAAAAAACTGATGCTGTCTTCTGCAGCACTATTTTCCCATTAAAGTTTTTTATTTGCGGTATTTTGCCTAATTTCTCTCTCCCCTCCAGGAGAATCCACAAACTCTGGGTGCCTTTAAAATACTCAGGATGTTGGAATAAAAGGATGCTAATTTACGTGGACAGAAAGGTACGGGTGCCTAAGCGCAAACCCCCCAAATACCACAAAAAAGGGAGTGGCACAGGGGGACAAAAGGCCTGGCAGCGAGGGGGCTAAGGTAAAGGGTGATCACAGGGCAAGGAGGATGGTGAGGACTATAAAACATGCCAATCCTAATAGCAGACCGTGCGTCAATAAAACAATACATTATAAGGAAGTAGTATGTAAGGAGGAGGCTGCTGGGAACGCGTAAGGGTAGATCAACATAATGTCTAATCCATGCAATCTGCTAGCGTTGCTCCCGGCCCCACTGTCCACAGGGGAACAGAGACCGCATGAACAGGAGGATATACATCATACTTGGGTACAATTGTACATGCACTAACTCACACAGGCTGCAGTGGCATGCCTGTGGTCAGAGTTTGGAGGGTCCCTTATGGGTGGCATAACACATGGTGCAGCCCATGGGGGTCCCCTGGAGTTCCTTGACCCTAGGTACCTAGTACCATATACTAGGGACGTACACGGGTACCCCAGCAGCCAATTAGGAATGTACCAAGTACTCACCATAGCCAATATAGGGAGGAAGCCCAGTGACTGGGGCCCTGATTAGCAGGATCACAATCAGACTGGTCAGAAAAACAGTATGACACCAGCAAAACGTGGGGGTAGCCATGAAAGCAGATCCTACCTTCCCACACCCCCATCCACTCTCCCCGCTCCTCTAGAGAGTAGCATGTGTAGTGTGTTATCCTCTGCTCGTGCACAGTGCAGGAGAGTATGCAGCCACCTCTTAGTGTCCGGCACAGAGGCCGCTTTCCAAGACATTGCTATTTGTCACTTGAAAAGTATGTATGCAAGGTCTTTGAACCTGTGTAAGTGTTTGCCCCCCTTTGCTTTAGGGTGAAGGCCTAGCAGGCAGGATTCAGGGGTAGTTGACAGTGTATGATCTGCAAGTTCTGCTATGGTGGCTGTAACCTCAAGCCATGACACCAGTAGTGGTGGGCCCTCCCACATCATATGTTAGAAGCCATCGTCAGCCAGTTTACAGCACAGACACTGTGGTGTCGAATCAGGAAACGCGCTCTTGATACGGTGGGGGTAGAGTTAACTGTAATGTGTGTAGTTAAATTGAGTGAATTGGAATCGAGGGTTCCAGGACACTTGACTAACCTGTTGTAGCGCCTGTCTGCATGACTTGAGCGGTTGCGGGAGCATAGCGTTCATCTACACAATGCAGTCCCCGTGTGCAGCTGGTGAAAGGTCGAGGGTCGGCATTTAAAACACCTTCCTGTTGCTCTGTTCTTCAAACAATCGTTAAAGATTGGCTGAGGTGGAGTGCTCAGTGCTGTGTTATTGGAAGCCAGCATCCTACTTTCCGCTTCTATATCTTAGAATATTACTGAGCTATAAATGTTTTATTTCTGTCTGATCTTGGCCTGCACCCGCTCTACATGTCATTGAGGGAAAGCTTCTGAGGAATTATCACACACGCTGATAGTTTCAGGCTCTTAGATCAAAATGCAGTAACAATCTACTATCCTGCCGCCTCACCTATCACTCGTTGACTCTGTCCCTGCCTTGGACCGGTAGGGAGCTCAGCTTCTTTTAGGTTAGGTTTGTGCTGTACAAATACCACATGCATAGCACCTTTTTCAAAGGAAGAACACTTTGGTGACAGCAAACTTTACTGCTGCATAACGCAGTTGAGATAGTAAAGAACCTTGGTGGCATGCAGCACCGCTTTGGATCAATTGGCGGTGCATTTCACACTGCGAAATACTTATATTTTACATTGTTGAGCTGTACCTATGGCATTGTGTGTGTATTTGAAAAGCAGTGCTAAGCTAGTGGCCCTTTGTGAAAGCTGTGTAGGGACTGTGTCATTGCCGGGCATGTGTGAGAGTCGCAGAGGGCACTTTATCTTTATCTTATGTACAGCGTGCACTGTTGGGGTGCATTCTCCATCTTGTGGAAAGAATGAGCGCACCTCAGTATTGTTCCATTAAATGTGGCCACAGTGGTTTGTACAGGTGATGTAAATGTAAATGTGTAAATGTAAATGTAAATGTGTGTATACTTGTAAAGCGCACTATCACCTGAAAGGTATCTTGGCGCTGTATACCGCTATCGAACCATTCCTGGCTTTCCCTGTGAGATGCCCCATTACTGGGCACCTCCAAGGTGAGGCCAGGCATCCTAGCGCTTTCGGGGCCGTTGTGGAGATTAAGCAAGCTATTGCCCAGAGTTGCAGAGTGGGACCCATGGTTAGAGTAGGCACCGAGACGAGAATTATCGAGTCCGTGGACATTGAGCCCAAGACCCTGCTGCGTCGGGAATTGAACCCTGGTCCCGGGCCAGACCTCTGCCTCAGGGTCTGCCGCTCTAATCAGTGAGCCACACTTCTCCACTGATGTTGAAAAGCATGAGTAGGAGGAAGGATCCATGAAAAGTCATGGGAATTACATGGTTAGAAAATCTTGTTTGCAGGTTTTGTGCTTGAAAA